>NC_081393.1:10522921-10827742 GCF_030684315.1 Stegostoma tigrinum
GAGAGGTAAATCCAGACAAGGAGACTGAAATGAACTTGCAAAAATAATGTCCAACTGATTAATTGAACAGCCTTGTGAAACATTCTGTATAAACTATGCATAGAATATAATGTCGGTTGATTCTTTCCACCCGGAAATGTGTTGCTGTATTTCCAGCCAGGGAAGCCGACAGCGGTGTCATGAAACAGCTTTTTGTGAAATTGGCTAAATTTTAGGTAGTCGATGGAAGTTTGTTGAGACATTCACTTTCACAGAGAACAGTATAATGCAATCTAAGAAATTTCCATTCTTTTTTGCTTCTTGAATTTGCTTAAGATGCTTCTGCAGTGTTGTGCATCGCTGCATCTGCTGACAACCTGGGGCAGGTGCAGTGACAGCAAAATCTCTAAAGTAAACTTAGAAAAAGTGGAAATGAATAAAACCAACTTGTAAATGTAGTGATAAACTTAACAGTTAGATTTTAAGAATTGCTGACAGACCTGTCAGAGTTCCTATTTTCTGCATTTTCCATGCAATATATCTGATTGACAGAGCCAGTTTATTGCGTTGTACCCATCACACTTGCTCAGTGTGTCACTGTGTAATTAAGCTGATAATATTTTGTTGATTTGTTCAATCATGCTAGGTCTCAGCAGCTCGAGAAGAAGTGCCTGGTCGTCGTGGTTTCCCTGGTTATATGTATACCGATTTGGCCACCATTTATGAGAGAGCTGGACGTGTAGAGGGCAGGAATGGTTCCATCACACAGATCCCCATCCTAACCATGCCAAATGATGGTAAGCATTATCTCAGTGGGGATGAATGCTGTTGAAGAAAAATGTGCTTTTGGTATCACTTCAAATGCTCATTGGGCCTTAGGTAGCCTGGAAGTTCTTTTGAAAGGAAGAAAATAAACAAAATCAGATGAGGTAAATTGTTAACAATGGACCACATAAGAAATTTGGGTGCAGTGTTTTCAGCTACTGGATAACTGAATTGGACATGATCGAAAACTTTCTGGAAGTCTTTAGAAATGTTATAGTAGACTGTTTTTTGATCTTTTATAATGTATCCTCATGAAGTTGTGCCCCAACTAAGTCCTGGCTGGATGTTATCACATCAGGTGTGAAATGAAACATTCCAGTCAAGAGCCTGCAAAATCTCACACCAAGACACAAGAAGAAATTTGAGGACCAGCGGCTAAGAGATTACTTTTACCAAGTGTCTTGAAGGAGGCAACAAAGATGTTGGGACAAAACTCTGAAGCTTGGAGCCAGTGCGTTTTCAAGTTCCTAATGATGGCGCAGATGTGCTCGGGAAAACATAAGATGCCTGTTTATTGCAGTAGCTTCTGTCAATGGTTATTATTTTTATATAATTGACATAGTTTCTCCCAGTTCTGCTGTTTGCATTCATTTGTCACAGTGAAATTGTGCTTTCCGAAAGCAGACTGAGTCTCCCCTGTTTCAAATGCTGAGAAATTATGCATTTCTTTTTGTAATCATTATGTCCAGTATTAAGTGTTACTTAATGTACTTGCATTAAAAATGTGAAGAGTGACATACAGTATGTGAGATGTGATTCTCAACTGACTGGGAAAGGGTAATAATGAAACTGATTGCCTCTTGCTTTAAAACTGTAACCTGTAGCAACAGCTGAGAAAATTTTATCATCAGGACTTAACAAGGAAGGCCACGTCAAAAAAAAGGAAATTTGATCCATTGTGACTCTGAGTCTGCAACACTCTGGGCCCTGTCATCGAGAGGTGGCTTTTTCTCTGCAATTTCTAGTAGTAGAGGTTTGACTTTGCAGTGAACCCATTTGATTTTTAATACTGGATATGCCAGTCCCCAGGATGAAACCTGAATTGACTGATAGAATCCCTACAGTGTGGAACAGGCCATTCGGTCCAACAAATCCTCACCAACTCTCCAAGGAGCATCCCACCGTATCCCTTGCCATCTTGCATTTTTTTCCCAATGGCTACTCCACCTAACCTAAACATACCTGGACACTATGGGAAATTTAGCATGGTCAATCCACCTGCACATGTTTGGACTGTGGAAGGAAACCGGAGCACCTGGAGAAAATGCACACAGATACAGGGAGAATGTGGAAACTCCAACAGACAGTCACACGAGAATGGAGTTGAACCCAGGTTCCTCTTGCTGTGAGGCAGCAGTACTTACTACCATGCCACCAGTCCTTTTGTTTGAACCCTGGAGATCAGTTATTGAACACACCAAGTCTGCTGGTGTGTTTTTAAATGAAGAGTAAATCATTTGTTTGACAAGAAACACATGTTTTTCAGTAGGCTTAAATGTTGGAAAAGTTTCAGTTTCAGTGTTCTCTTTTTAGTCTCAGCAATATCCTCTCAAGCACCAATCTCCACACTTAGGCTTCTCAGTGAGGCTTGCACAATCGTGATCATTTCACTTATGATGAATTTATGCACTTGTATACAATACTTCCATTGAGCAAGCATTCTCCCCCTGAATCACTTTAACTAAACTTAGTTTTGTGTGAGACTTTTTTCCAGAGAGATAAGCCCTCATACTTCAATACTCTGCTACAGAATTGAATGTAGCCATCAAACAACTTGAGGGATAGATTGTACTCTGACTGCTAGAGTTTACAGATGTCTGGCTTCTGAGCCTAAAGAAAATGAGAACAGAAAGAATTATCACAGTTTTAAAAATTTTGAGAATTGCTCAGGCTTTGAGTACTAGAGGACTCAAGTTATAAATTCGGTATATGTTGGTTCCAGACTCAACTTGGTGAGTTTTTGCAGAGTAAAAAGATTATCAAGTTACAGCGCATTTCTGAAACTTGGACTGATTGACTGACTCGTGAATTTTTCTGTCTCCTTGTGTCCCTGGGTCCTTGTCATGAGGGAGTAGTGTAGTTTTTTTTTCTCTACCTTTGCTTAAATACGCCATCTTTTCAACTCAAAGCTTTGTAAAACCTCATCAAAAACCCGTGAACAGACATGGCTCCAGACCTCCTCGTACCAAGCTATAAAAAGTAACTTTTTAAAAATGGAACTAAAGCCAGGTTTTCCACTGTCTTTGCACAAAATATAAATTAAACTTCAAGGTCTACATTGTTCTAAAACTTAATCTCTTTTCTTGGTGTTTTCTATACTGAATGCAGATATCACTCATCCCATTCCTGACTTAACTGGCTATATTACCGAAGGACAGATCTATGTTGATCGACAGTTACACAATCGACAGGTAAATCTTGGTATTGGATAAGCACCTGATGCTGCATTCCTGTTACAACCAATTTAGTTGCGTGCTGGTTTTAAGTATTGCTTGCAAAGATCATGGTGCTTCACCATCACGAGTGGATGGGTTAATAAAAAGAACAAAAAACTATGACCATCAATTTCATTTATAACATAAGCAGGAAATTTTAGCTTTCCCAATTTATCTTTGCTTTTAAAAAGAAAAAACCTTGGTGTGAGAATGCCCATCAGCGTGATTCCATTTTTTATTTTGTGCTGATGTCCCACAGATATATCCTCCAATAAATGTGCTACCTTCATTGTCAAGATTGATGAAGTCAGCAATAGGAGAGGGAATGACACGCAAGGATCACGCAGATGTCTCTAATCAGCTGGTAAGAAGCACAGAAACTGGAAGAGCCATTCAGCCCTTCAGCCCCTTGCTTGCTGGCTGATTTGTGCTTCAGTTTCTATTTGCTCACGTTGGGTTTGCAGTCATTAATATAATTGCCAAACATAAATCTGAAGAATTTCAGGTTGAAACTTTCAGCTGATTAAATCATAACTTTTTTTTGGAGGAGAGAGTGTTAGATTGTGGCTGCCTTTTGTATAAAGTAGTTCTTCTAGATATAATTGCGGAATGCCCTCCCTGTATTTTTAACAAGGTAAACCATAACATTTAATGTTAATTCAAACAGTTCCCTGGCTGCTGAATCCTTAGCATTGTGGAGATTGAAATGGGGACAGATGAGTATTAATGTTCATCTGCAGATGAGGTATAAAGCTCAATTGTGTGCCAAGCCACATTTAAACTTTTTTAAAATTCATTACATAGAACAAAGAACATTACAGCACAGTACAGGCCCTTCGGGATGACGGCATCAAGCAGCATTTATTTCCCATCCTTAATTGCCCAGAGCACAGTTAAGACTCAACCACATTGCTGTGGATCTGGAGTCACATGTAGGCCAGACGAGGGAAGGATGGCAGTTTGCTTCCCTAAAGGACGTTAGTGAACCAGATGGGTTTTTCCAACAATTGACAATGGATTCATGGTCACCATTTGATTCTTAATTCCAGATATTTATTGAATTCAAATTCCACCATTTGCCATGGTGGGATTTGAACCCACGCACCCAGAACATAATCTGCCTCTCTGGATTAACAGTCCAGTCCATGAGGCAATCACCTCCCGATTTGCACAGAGTCAAGCTGAGGCAACATTCAGGCACAGAAATTAAGTGTTGTGTGGAAATTGGGTTTTCTTTCTCAAGTTCAAAAGGCAAAATGCCCAAAATCTTCCTAGTCTTCTGAAGATATCCTTACTGTTGCTTGTCTTTTCTTCAGTATGCGTGCTATGCTATAGGTAAGGATGTGCAGGCTATGAAAGCTGTGGTTGGAGAGGAAGCTTTGACTGCTGATGACCTGCTGTTTCTGGAATTCCTGCAGAAATTTGAGAAGAATTTCATTGCTCAGGGTACGGCTTCTCTTAACACATGAGAATTTTAATGACTTCTTCAGACCAAAATTGGAAATACTGTTGTATTGTCCTCCTGACAGAGTATGCTGTTAAATGACTGCTTTAAACTTCCAACTCGGTAGTTAATAAGCTTAATACCGTTGATATTCTAATCCATTACATGAACTGTTGGTTCATGAGGGTGGCATTGAATGCTGCATGTAGCCAAACCTCTTGCCATGTGTAAGTAACCCTGATGGGAGTGCAGAACAGTGATTTCTGACACATTCTCTCCTGGAAGATGAACCATTGATACCTGGCCTATGTAACAATGGGTTGCAAATTCACCAAAATCCCAGGAATGCAAGGAGAGATCATGTATGTATGTAAATAATTGCATGTTGTTTTGACTTTTTCTAAAAAGCTTTGACGTGTGTATTCCAAGCCCTGGAGAATCTTGTTTATTCACAAAGGAATCTTTAGCTTTCTGACTTTGTCTCTTTAGGAGCTTATGAAAATCGCACTGTGTATGAGACCCTGGACATTGGCTGGCAGTTGCTGCGAATCTTCCCCAAGGAGATGCTGAAACGAATCCCACAGAGCATCCTGGCAGAGTTCTACCCAAGGGACTCGGGTGCCAAACATTAACTTGGAGTGCAGCATTGATGTATTCTTTATTTTGTCATGTGACCTATTTATTTCCTGTGATGTTTTAACTCTTGGAAACTGGTATTTGAACAAAGCAAGCATTTGTGATTCTGCTTGTGATTATTTTGAGGTCTTTGATCCTGAGTTGCATTTGGAGCACCTGTCTTGGCAGAATCTGCTGGTAATGCAGGCCTCTGAGCAAGGCGGTCTTGCATCTTGGTTCCAGCCATGGGTTTGTGAATATTTTGGAGAGGCTCTCTTGTGAACTATTGATTCATTGCCATCGTGTTTTAAAGTATGGTAAAGGTGCTGAACTAGTTGCCTATCTGTCATAGGCAACTTAGGACTATTAATTGATAATTCATATATATCTTCTGTTAAGTAATGTGTTAATTAGATCCCAGTTGATAATATCCAGTGAACAACAGAAGCAATTAATTATTTTGCAACTTAACATTCTCACATGAAAAATTTGATTTCTTTGCAATGGTGTGAAGAAATGAATTCTTCACTCCTGTTGATTACTTTGGTTGTTGCTCAGACTACTTTATTGACCTTTGAGGGTGGGATAGATGTTCATTTCACATAGAAGAAACATTTTAGTTTCTTCTGTTCACTTACTTGCCCATAACAGTAAATGACTTGTTCTCTGATAAGTATATCTTGTAGCAGAGATGAGGCAGCTGCTGACTTCAGACAGAATGTCTTTTGGGAATTGAACTATACTTCTCAATTTGCACCTAACAAGATTTATGGAATGCTTCATCTGGTATACCTCTTAGACACCACAGATAGTTGCTGTACTGTACCTGCTACAATTATTAAGGGCCGCCAGCATTTGCAGTTAGTATTTTTGCATTTTGCCCGAAGCCTGATTCTTGAAGCAAGTGATAAGACCAAAAGTAGAACAGACTTGTCAGCACTTACTATTTGCATTTTTTGTGTGATCCCTTTGAACTTACGGTGGTTTACATATTTAATTATCTCTGTTGAAGAGAGGTGATCTGGCAATCTGGTTCCATCCTTTCTTTGTCAGGATCTGGTCTGAGGTTCTGCTGTGTTTGGACTTGGATGGAGATGGATCAAGGTACTTGGAGCATAGTGTGGTCTTTACCAATATATGTAACTGAATGTATTGGTAAATAGCTTGGAAAATACAGGCTTTTTGTATAGCATTCTGCATGAAACTGGAAGCACTTTTTAAAAATTTGTGTGCAATGTGAGGACAGTTGCCTTTCCATGCTGTCTCGATCAATGACTTTTGTTTTCAATTGAGATTTTCCTTGTGCTCAGACTGCCTCAATATTGCTGTGGACTTGTGGTCCTTTCAGTTAGAGCCCTTGTGAGTGCATCAGAGACTAATTCTGATTGTATCTAACTGTGTTTCATGCAGATTTTTTGCATTTATTCTGCGTTGACTTTCATGAGATGTACACATTTAGTTGCTCAGTGTTATTATAAGTTTACTTTCATGTTATGTTCCATGCATTCCATAAATTCTGATGTGTATAAGGATCATTTGCTTTGAAACTCAAAATACTAAAACATCTTAAATGTCAGCCACAAATAAATAAATGTTAATAGAACAGTGACAATTGTTAGTGTCATTAATATTTTTTTTTCAATATCCACATTGTTGAGGCTTGGAAAGCAGCTTTTAATGTTTGAGAAAATCAGCATATTTTACGTAATTAAAAATTTCTGCATTGACAAAGTTTCCGAAAGTTTTTTGTTTACTTTGAGTGACTGCTTCAAGGTTTATAATCCCTCCATGACACCCTAGTCTATTCTTGCTTCGCTGCTTACTGTTTCTGTCTATGCCCCTGCCCCCTGACCATGACATCTGGCTGTGCAATCACTGAAAGTATAACACTTGTCCATTCTCCACCTCCCTCACTGTCCAAGGGCTCTAAAAACACTTTTCAAATGAAGCAGTTTTTTACCTGTACTTTGTTCAACCTGGTTTATTGTATGTTCTTTTCTGCATATATATGCATTTCTCTTTCCACTTAGCAACTCTTTTGCCTTTTGCAGTAAACTTTCACACCACCTGTTCTCCTTGCTCCTCCTCCACTTCTGTCAAAGGTATATCTCCTTCACATTGGCAAGACCAAACGTAGATTGGATGAGCTTTGCAGACCCGCTCTGCTTTGTCTAGAGGAATGACCCTGACCTTCCAGCCATTTCAATAAACTACAGTGCAGCAGGCTCAGAACAATGTTCCAATGAAGCACAATACATGCTTAAGGAGTAACAACTCATTTTCCACTTAGGCAATTGATAGCCTCAGTATTAAAATCCACAGTTTGAGAACCTGACTTTGTGACATCTGTTCTCCATTTTTCTTAGATTCTTTTCCCTTTTCTGAGGAAGGATGCTCTTGTTCTCAGGGGAGTGCAGCAATGGTTTACCGGGCTGGTGGGATTTACATATGAGGAGAGATTGACTAGATTAGGATTTTTTTCGCTGAAGTTCAGGCAAATGAGGGGGGAAATCTCAGAGGTTTAAAATTCCAACAGGACTAGACGGGATAGATGCAGGGAGGATGTTCCCAATGGTGGATTTGTCCAGAACCAAGGGTCACAATCTGAGGATTTGGGGTCAACCATTTCAGATGGAAATGAGACATTTCTTTACCCAAAGAATGGTGAGTCTGTGGAATTCATTACCGTAGGAAGTAGTTGATGCCAAAACATTGAATGTATTTAAGAGGTGGCGAGATATAGCACTTGGGACAAATGGGATCAAAGGTTCTCGGGAGAAAGCAGGATAAGGCTATTGAGATGGACGAATGGCGAAGCAGGCTCAAATGGCCTCCTCTTGCTCCTATCTTCTATGTTTCTATGTCATTTGTGTATCTTGTTGACTTTGTCATAAGCTGAGAACCCACTTCCACCCTTGCAAACACTTTATATGCATTTCTCTTTCATTCCAGTTCGCAACTTTGTTGCCTTTTGCAGTAAACCTTCACGCCATCTGTTCTCCTTGCTCGTCCTCCCACCTCTGTAAAAATTATATGAAAAACATCATTTTGTGACTGTTCAATTCTGAAGAAGGCACATCAGATTCTAAAGTTAAATGTTGCTTTCTTTTCAGAAATGGAATGGACACATGCTGTCAAACCTACTGAGAGTTTATCCAGCATTTTCTGTGTTTGTTTTATTTTCAATGTTTGCATTCTAAAACCAAAGCAGATTATTTCTTGTTTCCTGGAAAGAGAGATTTTGTTCGTTACCCTGTATTTCATGTAACATTTTATGGACGCTGTTCATTTACAGGTAGACCAATTTGCTTTTGGTCAACAAATTGAAGCAGCCAACACTGGAACATCACAGTGAACCTTGTCATCAATTGACTTTGAAGCAATCCTGTCATTTAACAGTTCTAGCAATGGATGAAGAATTTTCAGAAATGAAATGGATACACTAAACAAACTCAAATATTTGCTTTGTACTGAACTTGATAGTTTTTGGAAAAACTGACATGCTGTCAAAGCTTTGTGTCTTGTTCTCACCAGGATAGAACTGCAAAGATGACCACATTTCAACCAAGGAGCAACAATTTATATTGCTTGAGAACTGTGGTGATTGACTGCAAAGTGGACTCAATGAGACACTAGTTTTGGAGAAGTCAGTAATGATCCTTGGTCTTTGTTTAAATTGCTACGATGCAACCCTGGTCAACGTATTGCCATGGGGATTCCCCACTAGTTAATTTATGTTTCTTTTCTTTGAAATTTGGTATTGCAATTCAATCCTGATGAGTCAAGAGTAAAGGCATCGAAATGTCGCTTTTTACAGCAATTCACTGCAATTTTGCCTCTTAGATTTAATGCAAGTTGGTCACGTGTTTGTTGCACTATACTTGAATACGAAAGAGAATCATGAAGAATTCTAAACTCTTGAATCTGAATAATGTCAATTATTATGAAAAATGTCACTTAGCACATTCTAATTCAGGAGACCTGACAAAAAACTATAATCATCAACAAATATTTTGTGTTAATTGAGCATGTTGTAACTCTGCAGGAAGGAAATACTCAATGATTTCCATACACCAGACTAATGCCAACAATCTAAAAATCACAATTACCACTTGAAGCAAATCACACAGAAGTCATCTGCCTGGGGCGAAGTTGTAATTTCTAGCTACAGATTTTCCATGTGTTTGTGACCCTTTCAACAAAAGCCAAAAGATGAGTTCGATTAATATGCATCAAGACCAATTTTTAGCCATGTGTTCAACTTTCACAGGATCAGGGTAGCACCAAATATTCCCCAGAAGGCCATGCAATCCAAGAATCAACTTGTTGAAAGGAGACAAATCAATCTTTGTGGTAATCCACATCTCAAGCATCCTTTACCTGCAGAGCAACACTTATACAACTTATGGCTCAAGCATAACTGCCCTTTGCAAAAGAAATTGTTCAGGAGATGAAGGATTAAGTTCTTGAAGATGACAAACAGTATACAAGCAGTGAGGTCATCTGGCCTTGATTAAATCTTGTCATCTGGATTGTGAACTGGCACCGTCCTTGATTTCTTGTTAACTCTGACAGGTCCAAAAGTAGTTTGAAGGAAATATGATTTAATATTTGAAACATTTCATGAGAATATGAGCTGTGCCCTTGGGATTTGGAAGGAGAAATTTCATATGTGGCACAGTTCCAAATTCAAATACAATTCTAGCTTTTTGCTGTTCTGCAAGACTGAAAATAGTTGTAATTTTGGCACCGATCTTTTCAGAATGTCATCATACTTTAATTTGGATCGATGTAAAATTTGATTTTGCACATGTTCAACACTGAATGATTGAAGCCTGAAGTCGAATCCTACTCCTCCCCAATATAAAATATCATGCAGATTAAAATAAATTTGAGTAGCTTCAGTAAAATTGTGCTCAGACACAATTTGAAGATGTCATTAGTATGTTCAAGTTATTTCATGTTTAATTATCCATCTCAGCAAAGCCAAAAAAGCTTGCATTCATTCAGCATTTATTGTGAACCCAAGGTCTGCTGAAGTACTTTACAGTCAGGTACAAACCAGTTTTGACAAAGAACAATTTGATCTTGATCATATCTGCTCAGTTAGTTTGGTCACTTCCTCACACTTCAATAGGGCGACAGAGGAACTTAGCATCTCTTCATATGTTTTACAGGAAAGCTGCACCCTTAGTGCTGCACCATGGAGCCAAACTTCAGATTTGTGCTATCTTTTCTCAAGTCGTAATGCAAACCCACAGCGTTCAAACTCTAAGGTGGAGAGTACATCAACTGAGGCCTCTTTTATGTCACCTTTTTATTTACCTCAACCCCTTGCTGTTCTTTCCTGACTGATTGAGGGTGGATATCTTTCTGACTAATTTTATACTACTGAACCATTAAGACATCACCTTTTTGAAAAAAAGCATGATTGTGGCAGTGGACCAACTTGTGTAAACGCCTGTCAATTTTCCTATAACAGATTGTCCAGCATCGGCAGTTCCTACCATCTCTATTTTCCTGCCTGTTGTCATCTTCCACGTCGGCTCTCTCTGTGTGGCCGATGTTGGGTTTCTCCGGAGGACCAGTCAATGTGTTTTGGGCTGTCTGGTGATGGTGACTGAGAGCTGGCAGCAGCACCGCATGCTGAAGGCTGACTGTGCGCGTTGTGGATGCTGGAAACAACCTCCACGGTGGGCAAGGAAGCTGCTCCTGCCAGGGCTCTGTGCCGATCCCTGGTTTGCGGAAGTAGGCTCGGTTACTAGGGGCAGGCCCCGTCTCCATGGTGACGGGCGGCTGAAAAGGTTCTGAAGAACCAAAAGGAGCAAGAAATGCGTCCGTGAGGGGGAGACGGGGCAAGAGGGCGACATACCTAACAGATCCATTGCAGACCCCATCAAGGACACAGTTTGGGACAAATAAATCCGAGAGACAAGATCGGGGAGGGGAGTAACAGGGCGGGATTTAAAAAAAAACCTGCTGAAGGAGCTACCGCGGCAGTTGTGAACTGGTGAATCTTCAGAGCTGAGACCCTCCACCCCAAACATTGGCATAAATGCCGAGTAACAGAACCAGAATTGAACACAGTAGGATGCAGAAGGTAAATCCGGCCCTTTCTAATGAGCTGGCGCAGCATAAGAGTAAATATTACTTTTTTCCAAAACGAGTTAACTTATTTTTTGTTTGTTTAATTTGGCATTGACTTATACCTTTTTTTTGCCAAGGAGCTAGAAATGAAAATGGTTCTCTTGAGTTGAAACTTACAATGCTTTTTATATTTCTTTGTTTTCCGGGAAGTTGAATTGTTATGTATGTTGTTTGAATGGGCATCTAAAACCTTCCTGCTTGTAGAAAGCGAGGTTGTAAAGGGAAATGGAATGATGGTTTTCTTAAACCTAAGTTCGTTTTCATAAGTTAAATTCCAACACTATAGTTGGAATAACATCGCCCTCAGTAGGACAGTTCTTGCAGTTGTTGTGCGAATATATATTTAAAGACCACCATTGTAAGTGCAGGATGTTAAAAATCTGAATGTCGTCTCTCTGAAGCTCCTTAATACGTTGCTCCATCTTTACCGTTTTGTTTAAATAGTCATGCTTTGAGTTTGAGAATTTCCAATCAGTTCATTTTGTCTTGCCCAATTTGTTCCAGAAAAACACTGAAGTTTTGAAATGGTTTGTTTTTGAATAAGTAGTGGATCTACTGTTTAAAAAAAAGCACTGCATGAGATTAAGTTGCTTCTTAAAATTTCTGTTCTCTCATCTGGTGCAGAAAATTGGTGCATTTACTGGTGCATCTACTTTTGGCACCATATGTGTGTTTCATTCTTTATGTTTTATCGCAGTAAGAGCAGGGGCTTAATAATATGAAATTCCATGTTGTAGATGTTTGTGATTTACGTCTCTTTACCATCATAGCATTTAATTGTTGTGGCCACTGCCAAAACTGAGCCGGTTTACATTTGAAGTCAGAAGAATTCTTTTAACAATCCATCTTTTGTAACTAAATGCAGTTCTGTGAAGATAAATCTGAAGATATATATTTTGAACTCTGAAAGCAGTGCAAACAGCCTCTTTATGTCAACTCCAACAAGCCCTTGCAGAACTTTTTTCATTTATGGGATGTTGTCATCACTGGGAGGGCCATTCCATAATTGCCCCTGAGAGGTGGCAAGTCAACCTGTTGAACCACTGTAATCCATGAAATGCAGGTAGTCCCTGTCAAGGAGTGAGTTTCAGGCTCTCAACTCACTGACAATGAAGGAACATATATTGGGGTACATTTCCAAGTCTGGACATAGTGCAACTTGATAGATATAGTTGCTGTTTACGCAGCTCTTCTCTGACCAGACGGTGAAAGTACTCCTCAATGTTGAACAACACTTAGAGGAATAACTGAGGACGGCAAGGGCATAAAATGTACTCTGGTTGGGGGATTTCAATGTCCACCATCAAGAGTGGCTCAGCAGCAGTACTACTGATCGAGCTGGTTGGGTCCTAACGGGCATAGCTGCTAGACTGGGTCTGTGGCACGTGGTAAGGGAACCAACTACAGGGAAGAGTATACTTGATCTCATCCTTACTAATCTGCCAGCTGCAGTTGCATCTGTCCATGACAGTATTGGTAAGAGTGACCATCACACAGTTGTTTTGGAGTCGAAGTCCTGCCTTCATGTTGAGAATAACTTCCATCGTATTGTGTGACACTATCACCGTGCTAAATGGGACAGGCTTCGCTCAAGACTGTGCATTCATGAGGCACTGTGGGCCATCAACAGCAGAATTGTACTTCAGCATAATCTGTAACCTCATGGCCCAGCATATCCCCCACTCAACCATTACCATCAAGCCAGGGAATCAACCCTTGTTCAATAGAGAGCGCAGGAGGGCATGCCAGGAGCAGGACCAGGCATGCCTGAAGATGAGGTATCAACCTGGTGAAGCCACCAAACAGGACTACTTGCACACCAAACAGCAAAAGCAGCGAGTGATAAACAGAGCTAAGTGTTTCCACAACCAATGAATCATATCTAAGCTCCGCAGTCCTGCCACATCCTGAATGGCGGTGGACAGTTTAACAACTCGCTGGAGGAGGGGGCTCCACAAATATTCCCATACTCAATGATGGAAAAGCCCAGCACATCAGTGCAAAGGATAAGGCTGAAGTGTCCGCAGCCATCTTCAGCCAGAAGTGCCGAGTGGATAATCCATCTTGGCCTCCTCCAGTAGTCCCTAACTTTACAGATACCAGTCTTTAGCCAATTTGATTCACTCCCTGTGATGTCAAGAAACGGTAGGCGACACTGGATACTGCAATATCTATGAGTCCTGACAACATTCCGGCAATAGTACTGAAGACTTGTCCTCCAGAACTTGCCGTTCCCTGAGCCAAGCTGTTCCAGGACAGTTACAACACTGGTATCAACCCAACAATGTGGAAAACTGCCCAAGTATGTCCCATACATAGACAGCAGGATAAATCCAACTCGGCCAATTACTGCCCCATTAGTCTACTTGCAATCATCAGTAAAGTGATGGAAGATGTCATCAACAGTGCTAGCAAGCAGCACCTGCTCAGAGACAACAAGGTGTAGAGTTGGATGAACACAGCAGGCCAAGCTAGGTCTTGGCCTGAAACGTCAACCTTCCTGCTCCTCTGATGCTGCTTGGCCTGCTGTGTTCATCCAGCTCTACACCTTGTTATCTCAGATTCTTCAGCATCTGCAGTTCCTACTATCCCTGCTCAGAGATGCCCAGATTGGTTTCCACCAAGGCAACACAGCTCCTGACCTCATTACAGCCTTAGTTCAAACATAGTCAAAAGAGCTGAATTCCAGAGGTGAGGTGAGAGTGACAACCCTTGCTATCAAGGCTGCATTCAACTGATTGTGGCATTAAGGAGCCCTCACAAAACTGGTATCCAGGGGTGTCAGGGGACAAACTCTCTGGTGGTTGGATTCATACCTGACACATGGGAAGATGGTTGTGGTTGTTGGAGGTCAATCATCTTGGCTCCAGGGCATCTCTGCAGGAGTTCCTCAGGGTAGTGTCCTCGACCTAATCATTTTCAGCTGCTTCATCAATGACCTTCGCTCCATCATTAGGTCAGAAGTGGGGATGTTCACCGGTCATTGCACAATGTTCAGCACCACTCGTGACTCCTTAGATACTGAAGCAGTCCGTGTTCAAAAGCAGCAAGATCTGGACAGTATCCAGGCTTGTGCTGACATGTGGCTAGTGACATTCGCGCCACCCAAATGCCAGGCTTTGACCATCACCAATAAGAGAGAATCTAGCCACCACCCCTTGATATTCAATGGTGTTACCATCACCGAATATCCCACTGTCAATATCCTGTGGAGGTTATCATTGACCAGAAACTCAACTGGACTCACCATGCAATCACAGTGGCTACTAGAAGAGGCAAGAAGCTAGGAATACTGCAGCGAGTATTTCACCTGCTGACTCTTCAAACACTGTCCTCATCTACAAAGCACAAATCCACTTGCCTGGGATGGGTGCAGCCCCAACAACACTCAAGAAGCTTAACACCATCCAGGATAAAGCAGCCCGATTAATTGGCACTATATCCATAAGCATCCAGTCACTCCACCATCAACGTTCAGTAGCAGCAATGTGTACTATCTACAAGCTTCACTACGGAAATTCACCCAAGGACCTCAGACAGCACCTTCTAAACTCATGACCACTTCTATCTAGAAGGGCAAGAGCAGCAGACATATGAGAACACCACCATCTCAAAGTTCCCCTCCAAGTCACTCACCATCCTAACTTGGAAATATATCGTCGTTCCTTCACTGTTGCTAGGTTGAAATCCTAGAATTCCCTCCCTTATAGCATGGTGGATCAACCTACAGCAGGAGGACTGCAATGGTTTAAGGAGGCAGCTCAGCACCACCTTCTCAAGGGCAACTAGGGATGGGCAAGAAATGCTGGCCAGCGAGTGACGTTCACATCCCACAAATGAATAGAAAAAAAATTGCCAAATTAGAAGGTCCTTTTGAAGAAACCACAAACCAGAAACAACCTACATCTTCTAGGTCGTACACACGGAAAGCATTGCGCATTATTGGTGTTGGAAGTGAATCGTCAATGTGGTGCATGGGATGCAAACAGGCTATTTTATCCTGAATGGTTTCATGCTTCTTGAGTGTTGTTGGAACTGCATTCACGAGGCAAGCAAGGGAGTATTGTATCACATAACTGACTTGTTAAAAATAGAAAGACTGGAAGGTAATAATTTGCATCAGCCTCTGACACAAGGGCAAAATATTGAGGATGCAGGAAATTGAAAATAAAAATGTTGTGAAAATATCATCATGTCTGTGAACATCTGGGTGAAGAGAAAATCAGAGTTTTAGATTAATGAACTTTCATCACAATTGGGAAAATTTGGAAATGCAATTTTCAGCGGGGAGAGATTGAAACAAGAACTACAGAAAAAGCTGGAGGTCAAAGCCAAAGGAAATTAAAATGGACAAGTTTAAAATATAAATTATGTATCCAGTGAGGTTTGAATTGCAGAATAATGAACAGCTGCCTTCCAAAACCAAAAGATTAGGGCTGCAAAAAATCCAAGCAAAGGAAATTGGGTTGTGACAGAGATTCTCACATGAAATTTTTGAACTCAGTATTGACTCCAGAATCATAGAACCCCTACAGTGTGGAAGCAGGCCATTTGGGTTCACACTGACCCACTGAAGAGTAACCCACCCAGGCACATCCCCCCACCCTATCTGTGTAATCCTGTATCTCTCATGGCTAACCCACCTTGCCTGTGTATCCCTGTCATGGACAGATTCATATGCAGCCAGCAGGATGTAAAGTGCCACATCAAAAGATATGTTTTTCAAGCTTGCATTGAGCTTAATTGGAACACTGTGGTAAGCCAAGACAGGACATAACCATGTGCAAGCAAGTTGAAGAATTGAAATAGCAAGCTACCCAAAGCTCAGGGTTGTGATTGCAGTCTGAACAGAGGTATTCTGCAAGGAGATTACTCAATCTGCATATTTTTCTCCACAGTTTGGAACTAACCACATTATAAGCAGAAAATACAATGGCTGAATTGAAACAAATGTATTTAAAGTTTTGGCAAAGATCTGTAGCTCTGTTTGTGGATGAGGTTGTTGCCTTGGTCACCAAGCTGGCTTGTTCTCATTTGGATGTTTTGTCATCGTGGGTAACATCGTCAGTGGATGATGTTATTCTACTCCACTAGGAATTTATACTGTATGTCCGTTATTGTGAGTCACGTCATTTCCAGATTTGATCTGTATGGGTTTGGGTGGAGAACCATGCCTCTAGGAATTCCTGTGCATGTCCAAGTTTGACTTGTGTTACTATGGTTACTTTGTCCCAGTTGATGGCCTTCATTGCCTGAATGGACCAATATTCAGGAGTGTCTGTCATGCCATTTTGCGGTTCTCCACCTGTGATGCAGTCAACAAGCATATAGAATTGGACCCCATATACAAACCCATACAGATCAAAACCAGAAATGACATTAATCACTATAACAGACCCGACAGTATAAATTTCAAGTGGAGTAGAATAACACCGCTTCATCAGAGGCTCCACTGGTGAAGTCACCTAGCATGGTGACAAAACGTCTGAATGAGAACAAGCCAGCTCAATGAGCAAGTCAACAACCTGAAACAAATATATTCAAGTTACTGTGTCACTTGGAAGCAGTGTTTGGAACATTGCACAGTTGGAGAGATGAAGTGAAAGAGCAGGTGTTGTCTTTTCTCATGCTGCATGGAGACATGTAGGAAGTGGATGAGACGTTGTGATGATAGAAGAATGAACTATTGATTTGATTTGATTTGATTTGATTTATTAGTGTCACGTACCAAGGTACAGTGAAAAAATGGTACAGTTTTGCATGCAGTACAGGCAAATCATACCATTCAAAGTGCATAAAGGTGTTAGTACTGAGCGAGGAATACAATGTCGGCTGCAGAGAAGATGGACAAAGAGCGAGGGCAATATTACTTTTAAAATTTGAGAGGTTTATTCTTAACAGTGGCGAAGAAGCTATTCTTCAATCTGTTGTTACATGTGTTAAAGCTTTTGTATCTTCTGCCTGACGGAAGAGGTTAGAAGAGATTATAACTGGGGTGGGAGGGGTCTTTGACAATGTTGGCTGCCTTCCTGGGGCAGTGAGAAGTGTAGGTGGAGTCAGTGGATGGCAGGTTGCTTTGCATGATGGACTGGGCTGAGTTCACAACTGCCTGTAGTATTTTTACTCTCATTGACAGAGCAGTTGCCATACTAAGCCCATGATGTTTCAGAAAGAATATTTTCTGTGGTGCCTGTATAAAAATTAATAGCAATCTTTACAGACATGCGAATTTCCTTAATCTCCTGAGGAAGTAGAGACATTGTTGTGCCTTCTTGACCATTGCATCAACATGGGAGGACCAGGACAGATTATTTTTGACTGTCACTCCCACGAACTTGACATTCTTAACCATCTCCATCTCAACTCTATTGATATAGATAGGGGTGTGCCCTCCACCTTGTTTCCTGACCACCTGTTGATGGAAATATTGTTATTTTTACACCATGCCACCAAGCACTCTATCTCTTTCCTTTATTCTGTCTTGTCATCGTTTGAGATCCAGCCTGCAATAGCCGTGTTTTCAGTGAACTTGTAGGTGGAGTTAGGCTGAAATTTGACCACACAGTCATGGGTGTACAGAATGTAAAACAAAAGGCTGTGTATACAGCCTTGTAAGGTGCCGGTGTTGAGGATTATCATGGAAGAGATGCTGTTGCCTATTCTCACTGATTTCGGTCTGTTGGCCAAGAAATTGAGGATCCGGTTGCAGAGGGCACAGCAGAGATATCGGCCTCAGTGTTTGGAGATTGCTTTGATTGAAATTATGGTGTTGACTACAGCTTCACCTTCAATGAACAGGAGTCTGACACAGGTCCCTCATTATCCAGATGTTCCAGGGATGAGTGTTGGGCCAGGGAGATGGACCTGTTGCGACAATAGGCAAAATACAAGGGATCAAGCCAGGTTGGGAGGCTAGAGTTGATATGAGTCATGACTAACCATTCAAAGCACTTCATAATAATGGAGGTCATAGTCACTTCGAGGTAGTCATTGAAGCAAGCTTGACTTTTCTTTCATTCTGGGAGGATGGTGGTCTTCTTGAAGCAGGTGGGAACTTCATGAGAGGTTAAAGACGTCAATGAATACTCCCGCCAGCTGGTGCATGCAAGATCAGAATGCACAGCCATGGTCTCCATCTGGGCCAGTAGCTTTCCATGGGTTCACTCTCAAAAAGGTCAATCTGACGTCTGTAGTGGTGACTGAAGAAACAGGTGCATCTGAGGTACGCAGTCCTCTACACACTTGTTCATGAATTCTGTAATAATATTGGCACACATAGTTTCACCTGCACATCTGCCAATGTGGTATACTGCATCCACTGTACCCGGTGTGGCTTCCTCTACATTGGGGAAACCAAGCGGAGGCTTGGGGACTGCTTTGTAGAACACCTCCGCTCGGTTAGCAATAAACAACTGCACCTTCCAGTCGCGAACCATTTCCACTCCCACTCCCATTCTTTAGATGACATGTCCATCATGGGCCTCCTGCAGTGCCACAATGATGCCACCCGAAGGTTGCAGGAACAGCAACTCATATTCCGCTTGGGAACCCTGCAGCCCAATGGTATCAATGTGGACTTCACCAGCTTCAAAATCTCCCCTCCCCCCACTGCATCCCAAAACCAGCCCAGTTCGTCCCCTCCCCCCACTGCACCACACAACCAGCCCAGATCTTCCCCTCCACCCACTGCAACCCAAAACCAGTCCAACCTGTCTCTGCCTGCCTAACCTGTTCTTCCTCTCACCCATCCCTTCCTCCCACCCCAAGCCGCACCTCCATCTCCTACCTACTAACCTCATCCCACCTCCTTGACCTGTCCGTCTTCCCTGGACTGACCTATCCCCTCCCTACCTCCCCACCAATACTCTCCTCTCCATCTATCTTCTTTTCTCACCATCTTCGGTCCGCCTCCCCCTCTCTCCCTATTTATTCCAGAACCCTCACCTCATCCCCCTCTCTAATGAAGGGTCCAGGCCCGAAACGTCAGCTTTTGTGCTCCTGAGATGCTGCTGGGCCTGCTGTGTTTTTCCAGCCTTACATTTCATTACCTTAGTTTGGTTGTTTGCTGTGTTCTTGAATATGGACCAGGCCACTGGTGTTGTGCAACAAGCAGATTCTTCTGAAAACTGAAATACAAGAGGCAAGATGTGTTCGGTGATGGCATCACACTAGAGTTGACTAAATGGGAAAGGTTTACTTGTTGAGTGTGGATATTTGTGGCATGAGATGTGGGGATAAGGGGAGCCATCTTAGGGTTTCAGAAGGGGGAGGAATTGACATGATACAGCACAAACACAGGAAGTGGATTTGACACCATCGAGGACCCTGTGACAGTAGAGACTGGTGTGGATTCCTCAGTCGAGGAAAATCGAAGACATGACACAAGAACTATTGAGGAAGATTATATAATCAGAACAGATCCAACAGGGGCAGAGAAACTGGAAAAATGCTGAAGAGCTTTACTGGAAGCAAGATGTGAGGAATAGTGTTTGAGCCCATGATCTTTCCTCAGAGATGGAGACAGACAAGGAAAGGAAGGGAAGAGTCATTTTCCAATTTTACAGGGTCTTTTTCAGTCAAATGCTACCTCAAAGCCAAGCTGTCTCTCTCATTTCACCTCTGGAATTCAGTTCTGGTGACCCCTTCTGGTCCACGCTGAAATGAGATTGAGAGCCGAAAGATCATGATGGCAACCAAAGTGAGTGTTGGAGCAGGTTATTGGTGTTTACGTTCCAGTTGATTACAGTCTCATATTTGTAATCGTACCAGTGGTCGGACTCAGCTTCTCAGTCTCTTCTACCGAATAATCTCCTTATGTGAGAAATTGCTGTCATTTCTTCAGGCCATTCACACAAAGACAATCTGATTGTAGTCGGTTAAATTCAATCCATCGTTATGCTACCACTTTGCATTATGGTGTAGCAGCCTCTCATGGTACACCATAAACCAGAATGCGCCAATTTATCAGACAGTTGGTCACATCTCATGAGAAATTCTGAATCAATCAATTTTAATCTGAAAACAGATCAAAGTGATTATGGTAAAAATATAATTTGATATTAGAGCAGCAAACAGGGAATGTTGGAATGCGGAAACTCCAAAGGTAATAAACAGTGATTTGAGCTCACAGAAAGAAGATATGACTGTTTTGCTGTTCTCTCTTCTGTAATATGCTAACCTAAGAGAGGGAGAATGATCTTAGCCATATTGCTAATTACATTGAATAATTTTCCAGCAAATGTAATTTGATATAAGGCTCGAACGAGCAAATGACCATCACAACACACTTTGAAACAGACAGTGGGCAAGATTTACCAAACCCTGAAGTATTCGAGTGGAACTGGTGAACCAAACTTGAATCTGAGGAGGAACATCTTGTTCCTAAATGTACAAATTTACTGATGACACCAAATGTAAGCTGTGAGGAGGGTGCAAGGAAGTTCAAGAGGACTTGGATTGGATAAGTGAATGGGCTAGAACATGGCTGTTGGACGTAAATGGATAGTAGGCTTGTTTATGAGGAGAGATTAAGAAAACTGTATCAGTATTCTCTCGAGGTTTGAAGAATGATGTCTTTGAAATTTAAAAATTCAGGCTTGACACATTGGATGTTTCCCTTAGCTGGTGACTCTGTAACCAGGGGACTTAATCTCAAGATAAGGGAGATGCAGTTATTGACATTAACAGGGAATTTCCTCACTCAGGTGATGATGAATCTTTGAAACTCTTTTCCCCATCAGGCTGTGGAAGCTCAATCATGGAGCATGATCAAGAGACAAATTGATTGGTTTCTGGAAACTGCTACTCAGCGATATGCAATGTAGGAACATGAAGAGGCCATTCAGCCCCTCAGTCCCGTTCTGCCATTCATTGAGATCTTGGCTGATCTGTGGCCTAACTCCGTATACGTGTCTTTGACCCATATTCCCCAATATCTTTCCCTCATAAAATGTATCCATCTCAGATTTAAAATAAACAATTGATCCAGCATCCGCTGCCATTTTTGGAAGAGAGTTCCGAACCTTGACCACCAATTGTGTAGAGAAATGCTTCCCAACAATTCTTCTGAATGGTTTGACCCTAATTTTTAGACTATGCCCCCTAGCCCTAGGATCCCCACCTAGCAGAAATAGTTTATTTTTATTTACCCTGTCTTTTCCTGCCAGTACATAGGATCACTTCAGCTTTCTGAATTCTGGAGATCACAGGCCTGATTTGCATAATCTGTCTTCATATCTTAATCCCTGATGTCCAAGTATAATTCTATGTGGTCCTCGCTCCAAGGTCAATACATCCTTATATTGGAGATAGTGTGGGAAATGGCATTGAAGTGAACATCTCTGGGATACAGAACAGGTTGGATGGATGGCTCAATGGTCAATTCTTGTTCCTATACTATGATGTTCAGTCTATGTTACATATAACAGATCATAGATCAGAGAATCCCTGCAGTGTCAAAACAGGTCCTTCGGCCCAACAAGTCCACACCGACTCTTGGAGCATCCCCTTTAACTCACCTAAGCTACACATCCCTGAACACTATGGGCAATTTAGCATGACCAATTCACCTAGCCTGCACATCTGTAGACTGTGGGAGGAACCCGGAGCAAACCCACACAGACTGTGCAGGGAGAATGTGCAGAGAGAATGTGCAAATTCCACACAGTCACCCGAGGGTGGAATTGAACCCAGTTCCCTGGCGCTGTTGAGGCAGCAGTGCTAACCACTGAGCCACCATACTGCCCCAATATCTCGTAGACATGGGCAATGAACAAAGATAAGCTGAATCCAATGAGATGTGGACAGAAAAGAAGTCTACACAGAGGAAAAAAAACTAATGAGGAAGTTCTGGAATTGGCTGGAAGAAAGACAAAATTAGGACCGAACATCCGTGAGAAGATTATTATATTTCAGTCACATCACTGGAGCAGACAGCGACCAGAAGAAAAGATGGACATAATGTGTCCAAGGAGCAGTTTGGCTTGCATGAAAAATGTTAGGGCGGTACAGGACAAGACAGAGAAGGAGATCCATGCAGTCAATCTTCTCAGAAGAGGGTGACACTCATGAACAGACACAGTGATGAAATTGGAGATCTGGGAAAGAACAGGTAGCCCTGTCAACATTGTTCCTCAATACAGTGCCAACACCAAAGGAGATTTCCAATGGTTAGCTCAGCTGTGGATCATCTTTTTATGAGTAGAGGTGGACAGCTAGTCTAAAATTTTTAAAAGTCCTATTGGAGGCAAGCAGACAGCCTGAGCAACCAGACTGTGCCTGTCTTGATCAACCCTCCATTGGAGATGAAGGTTTCATGCTCCAAAGAGGGATCCGGATGGAGGAATTCCCAACCCAGAGTCCTCTCCATGCTCAGCTCTCCAGTTGGGGCTTCCAGTGCGTCAGGGCCAGCTGCACATGTATCCTGTCTGCAGCTGTCCCTGTGTGCGTGGGGAATCTTCCTAAAGACTGCTGAACAGGCCTTGCTGAAAGTACGTGCGGCCTTGGCACGCCTATTCAGTCAAGGTGCTGAAACCCACTTTAAAATTCTGCCCAGTGTTTCTCTCATCTCTCTAATTTTTTTCAACCTCTTTATGTTTCCATGTTTCAAGCATCTAAAATTATTTTCCTGTTTCCTTTTTCATCATCATATGCTCTCCATCACACAATATGATCATCAACATTTTCATGTTTTGCCAACTATGTTTCAGTTATATGACTGATGAGACTGATGATCTCAGCCTCTTACCACTTCAAAAAGGTCATCAAAGCATTCACACTTAGTTTCTTTATCAAATCTTATTTCTGTGCAATCCTTGGTCTCATTTGTTGCATTTACTTGTCCATTCAGTTCAGCTAGTTTAATCACCATTGTTTAGATATGTCAAAGGCCTCTGCATTGACTCAGTCTTCATACCATTCCTCTGTATAGCGCTTGAACTGTGTGGTGCTAGTCTCTTCAATTTGATTTTGTCCAAGCTGTATGTGCTTTCAGAGACATCTCATGACCGAAGAGTATCGTGCAGTGTCCACAAAACTGGCAGTTCGTATTATCTTCTCCTCTTTATCCATCTTCGATCCGCCTCCCCCTCTCTCCCTATTTATTTCAGAACCTCTCTCCATCCCCCTTTTCTGATGAAGGGTCGAGGCCAGAAACATCAGCTCTTGTGCTCCTAAGATGCTGCTTGGCCAGCTGTGTTCATCCAGCTTCACACTTTGTTATTATGGTAGTTCATATTGGTCGTGTTGGCAACTTTGGAACCTTATGCAGCTGTAACACTTCTGGCCTTCCTTTGGATACTTGGATGTTGGATGCAGGAGTATTTAGAGGCGAATTTCCATGCTTGCCTCCTGGTGGCTCTGTTGACCATGGTGCAGACCCGGTTGTTCTGATTTTGTCCCACTGCTGAATTTTCACAATGGAATTGAATTGCGCACTTTCATGAATCTGTAATTTTAACATTATGCTACAATTAAAGATAGGTGACCAAAGGGAATCTGGTGGGAAATGTTGTCTCCATGCTATTTATGTGGTATCCTCCCTCCTATCTTTCTGGGATCCTACACATAGCACCTTCCAAGCTGGCTTCCAATTTACCTGGCAAGCTACAACACTTGCTTTCTAGATTTATAGCTTGAAAGCAGCTGTAAAAGCAGGTGTTAGAAACTTTACATTTCAGAACACTGCTGTCTACTAACAAGGGAGCACATTTCGCCTTCCTTTGACAGTTCTGCACTTTTAAAGAACCATCACAATGCATGTACAGGTTCTCATTTTTGAGGGAGCCCTGAGTGGAACCCCCGCTCAGAAATGCAGAGCTCCCTCATTTACGAAAAAACAGGAAGGGCCAGAGTGGTAATCTCTGAGATCTATTTGGTGGAGGTACACCAAAAATACCTTTTGAGATGGAGTTGCAGGACTCTGACCTAGTAGCACTGAGGGAGGAGACCGATAGGGTGGGAATTGGTTACAGTTGTCCTACTTCTTGTGTACAGGACATATTGAGTAATTTCACACATTGTTGGTTCGATGCCAGTGTTATAGCTGTAATGAAATAGTTTGGCTATGTGTACATCAAGTTCTGGCTTGCTAAGTCACTTCAGAGGACAGTCAAGACTCAAACATCTTACTATCTGTCTGCAGTCATATGTGGGACGGATCACGGAAATAGACAGGTTTACTTCCTGATGGGACGTCAGTGAACCAGATGTGTTTTTTCATCAATCGATTCACCATTGGGCTTTAAATTTCATCATGTTCCTGGTGGATTTTGAACCCAGCTCCCTAGAATATGACCTGGTCTCTGGGTTATTAGCCTAGAGGCAATAGCATTGTCTCCCTGTGAAGTGAAACGTATTGGATTTTTGAGGTCAAGGTAGACACAAACTAAACATTCTTTCTTTGATACAGAAACCACCTTTGTGCTCTGAATAGAAAGCAAAGTATTGAGATAAGTTTCAAACCATAGCACTGAAGTACCGTCACAATGACTTGTGTTCAACGTGTTTAGACATACATGACATTTATTGCATTGCTACTTTAGTTTACTGCGCCTGTGGTGATTCAGTTATTACAGCACACATCTACTGTACTGCTTCAATCATATGAGACTCCTGTTTTTCACATCGTAAATCTATCACCACAGTATCAAGCTAATTATATGGACATAAGGAACGGTTGTGCTGCAGGAGTCAAATTGTTGCCATCATGTAGAATCATTAATCAGCAGGAAGCTTTCAATAATCGCCTCTGCTGAACTGAAAGTCTGAAAAATTGATCACGCTGCAAGCATGTATCTTTGATTTACTGTCCTGTTCAGTGATAAATTACCAAATAACTTGTCAGCTCACATCACAACCAGATGTATGTCAAGAAGCTCATGTGTAAACATAGTTTGTTGCTAAGAATTAAATTCACAGATTTCCAGGAATGGCGTATAATGTAATCAACATCCATCTGGCAAAGGAAGAAGCAGGAGCCAATCAGCCTTCCTCACGGGTTTTTTTTCACAATATTTAGTGCAACACAAGAGCAGACTACTATTCCCTTCCACCGGCCACCTGAACCTCATGGAAACAGGTTCTTAAAAATTATTTTCACAATCAGTCTGTTCAGATATGTTAAGACACACCTGTTAGCACTGCAGCCTGACAGTGCCAGGGACCCAGGTCCGATTCCAGCCTCGGGCGACTGTCTGTGTGGAGTTTGCACATTCTCCCCGTGTCTGTGTGGGTTTCCTCCGGGTGCTCCGGTTTCCTCCCACAGTCCAAAGATGTGCAGGCTCGGTGGATCGGCCAGGCTAAATTGCCCATAGTGTTCAGGGATGTGTGAATTATAGGGGAATGGATCTGGGTGGGATGCTTCAAGGGGTGGTGTGGACTTGTTGGACCGAAGGGCCTGTTTCCACACTGTGGGGAATCTAATCTAATCTAATTTAGAGCTTCACGCATAGATGCCCAGACGGTAAAGATAGACAACAAGTAGTTAAGACAATGCAACATTAGCACAGTGTAATCCTTATTAATGAATAACAACTGAAGTTTTTAGTTTTATGTTATTTACTACTTGGGTTGGAGAGAGATTGGGAATCACAGAAATTCACAAAGTGAAGACTTCTGTGGAAGTAATAAAATTACAGGGAAGGCAAAGCTGAGTTTTAGATAAAGATGTGATGGTGGTGTGCATCACCGAAGATTATAATAAAAGAGACCATTCTATGTTAAGTAATTTTCCAGTCTGATTCACAAAGCTGCCTACTAATTTAAGAGCAAGGAAAACACCATTGCCCGTCTGACTTTGCCAACCTGGGCTGTGAACATTGTCACTGTGGGATCACAATAGCAACTATTAATTCAATGCCATCAAAAAAAGATTCTTGCAAAGTGCTGTGAGAAGGCACCTGTTCCAGCAAAGTGGAGATGAGAGTTCAGCAGATGACATAAATGAATCAAGCTCTAGTGACTCTGTTGCATCAAATAATGTGGCTGCTGGAAATCTGAAATGAAGAACAGAAAGTTCTGGAGAATCTAAGCAGATCTGGCAGCATTACGGAGAAGGAAATATGGTTCACTTTTCATGCCCTGTGCAAATCTTAATTGGAACTAAAGGGACTGTATTGGATTTTTTGACTGTTAGAAAGGGGGAAGAAGAGCAGATAGTGAGGGTTCCTAGAGCAAGAAATAAGGTGAGTGCGAATGGGAGTAGAGAGAGAGATACAAACAATCCTTATTCATGGTGTGTATTAACAAATTAAAATAGGTCAGCATTGCTGAGACAAACCCCATGCAAACAACACTTTGTGGGCAAGGGTGTGCAATTAAAATGAAGAACAGTGTTCAAGATCTGAAGTTGTTGAAGGCTGTAAGATGCCAAAGAGGAAAATGAGGTACCGCTCTTCTATCTTGTGTTAGGATTTACTGAACACTGCAGCAGGCTAAGGATAAAAGTATTCAAATGGTGTATTAAAATGCCAAGTGAGGACATACTCATGGACAGAGTGGAGGTGATCCAGAAAGCAAGCACCCAGCCTGCATCTGGTCTCACTAGTGTAGTGGAGACTGCTTTGTCTATGGCAAGTCCAGCAGACAAGGTCTGTGTTTTGCATCACATGTTCAAATTAATGACTGTGCTATATGTGACACATTTTTGCAAAATCTTCAAATAATATGCTGTTGAACACCACGATAGATGGTCAATTGTAAGTGCTTTCAAACATGAAGACTTGCATTGAAATAGGACATTTCAAATCTTTTGGATACCATAAAACACTTTGCAGCCAATTCAATACTTTTTGAAGTGTTAGCACTATAGTAATCAATGAATGGCACAGTAAATTCCCACAAACAGGAATGTGATCATGACCAGATAGCGTGTTTTCTTGTTGTGTGACGCTGTTTGAGTGAGAAGTGTTGGCCAGGACACGAGAAAAATCCCTCCTGCTCTTTTCCAAAATAGTGCTATGCCAAGCTTCTTACCCATCATATAGAGTGGGAAGGCCTTGTTTTAGCATCTCAGCTGAAAAACAGCAACTTTAATGATGCAATGTACCCTTTTACTGTCATGAATTGTCAACATTTATTTTTGTCCTCAAGTCCTGCAGTGCAATGTAATCCCAGAATCTTAACTGAGCCACAGTTTCACAGTTTCCAAATGTTAACTGGCAAGTATATTTGTCTTCCCTGGAACTGAAACAGTTAAGTGGAATGGATAGGGTCAGTTGAGAAAAACTGTCCAGGAGGAGCGGGCCATAGCACAAAAATTGAAGCTTTACCTCTCAGGTGTGAGTCCTGGAAACCCTTCTGTCTGCAAAGAATGACAGAAGACTTGAACTTTCTTCTGTGAGCAACAATTAATGTCAGATTAAATGAGAGTTTAAACCCTAAATTGATAGATTCTTGTTAACCAAAGGTAGCAGCTGGGCAAATGTGGGCAGATTCTGGTTGCATATCAGGTATAAAGTCAATGATGGCAGAACAGAGATAGTAGGAACTGCCGATGCTGGAGAATATGAGATAACACAGTGTGAGGCTGGATGAACACAGCAGGCCAAGCAGCATCAGAGGAGCAGGAAAGCTTGATGTTTCAGGTCAGGACCCATCTTCAGAAATTTCTGCAGAAGGGTCCCGACCAAAACGTCACGCTTTCCTGCTCCTCTGAAGCTGCTTGGCCTGATGGCAGAACAGGCTTGAGAAGCTAAATGACCTCCTGTTGTTTCTTGTTTTGCTGTGTCTGATAGATTTGCTGTGTGCTCCAAGAAATGTGAGCTATTTTCATGAGAATACAACATACCCTTCTCATTGAATTGGTTTATACCAAGGTAGTGTGATCAAACATTATCACCGTATCGCAATGTCATGAGTAGATTTTGATCACATCTAGAATTTATTATTCTTGGCAAATTTCTATCGTTAATATTGCCCAGGATATAACCGTGAGATTCCACGCCAACTAAACGTGCTGCTGACAGTTTATCCGTACCATAACAGTACTTGCTCATCTCAGCATGTTTCTTGTCCATCTCTGTACTACAGTAGAAGTGATCATGCAGCATTACAAGTTATGCATATCGAATACATATGCAGCATTTCACTATGAGCTTCACTTTGCACTTTCTAATGGAGAGAAAATAAATATTTGAAGAAAAATAGAGAACTGTGGAAAGAACAAGGTTCATTTTGGATAGCGTGAATGAAGAACCTGAAAAGATTCAGAAAATGCTGAAGAAATCCAGTAGTTCTGACAGCATCTGTGGAGAATCATCTTTGCCTTTGTTTCAGATTTCCAGCATCTTGGTTGTATATTAGCCTGAATAGATTATTGGCTTCAAATTTCTCTGTTTTCACAAGGCCATAAGATATCTAGACTCCTACAGTTCTGACTTCTTGCTGATCTCCAATTAAAATTACTCTGCTATTCATGGACATTCCATGAATATGTCCATTCCATGTCCATGAATAGCAGAGTAATTTTAATTGGAGATCAGCAAGAATGAATGAATTTGTGGTAAATATGGTTAATGGGCTGTGATCAAAAACTATACCATGTGGACATAATCACTCTCTGCTGTGCGGGGAGACAATAAGGAGCTGCTCCTTAAAATCTATCCCTGACCAAGATTTTGGTCATCTGTCTTGATAGCTCTTGTGTACAGCTTGGTATTAATTTTACTTCTTGATTTGGTCTTGTACAATGCCTTGGGACAGTTTTCTCCATAAAAGGTAATATAAAAATGCAAGTTGTTCAAAATCTTGACTTATATATGAAGCACAAGCTCTTTCGTTCAGTTACATTCCCTGACCATATTGCCAACTTTTGGTGTGATCTGGAACTTTTATTTTAAAAGTAGATAAGGTGAGAGAGCCAGGGGCTTTAGAGAATAAAGGCAAAATGCTCAATGATTTTGAGCAAACAACAATACACTTCACTGTGCAACAATAGTAATATAATCTACAATAAAATAGTAGGTAGGCAATTGCTTTGTGATATTATCGCTGGACTGTAAATCCAGAGACCTAGGTAATGTTCTAGGGACCTGGGCTTGAATTCTGCCACAGCAGATGGTGGAATTTGAATTCAATAAATATCTGGAATTCAGAGTATAATGATGACAATGAATCCATTGTAGATTATCGGAAAAAAACCATTTTATTCCCTAATGTCCTTTAGGGAAGGAAACTGCCATCCTCACCTGGTCTGGCCTACATGAGACTCCAGAACCACAGCAATATGGTTGACTCTTAACTGCCGTCTGGGCAATTAGGGATGGGCAATAAATGCTGGTCTTAGCCAGTGACATCCTGTGAATGAGTAAAAGCTAATTAAAATGTACTACACCCAGAATGAATTTGTGGTAAATATGGTTAATGGGCTGTGATCAAAAACTATACCATGTGCGAAAAGGAACCAATGCAATGAAGACAGATTCGACAAATTTCTCAGCAATCCTACCTGCCCCAACCTCCCCTCAATCATTAGTGTCATGATGGGACAAGAAATCTCCTCAAACATCACAAGGGATCACAATTCTTCACTTGTGCAGGTATGACCTTGGAAGTCTGTCAAGAGTGCTGCTGCCTCAGTGACCACTCCAGTATCCTTCCTTGGATTTAAGTTCCCTCGGATTCCAAAACTGCACCCTAGCTCTTATTAACGAGCTCTTCACTGAAAGTCAGCTTCACAAGGCCAGGCCCACTCCTGCACTTTTCCCCTTGCTCCAAACTTGATCAGTTACATCAAGTAGATATTGTTTGTAAGCTTTCCAAGCCCCAATTTCCCAGCTGCACTGGAGTATCAGTGCTTGTAGGCTTCTTCCAAGCACCACACGGCTTTCCTCACCACAGACCCAGTGATCCTCAGACCTTTTCAGCTCCTCAGGACTTCTTCTGAGTCTTGACTCCAGCCCTCAACTGCAGACCCTTAACTCCAACCCTTAAATCCTCAGACTTCTTCCTGACCCCTCACAGCAAACAGCAACTCATGTGCTCTCATTCCTCACAATCTGTATGGTTCAGCTGCCTTCCCAGCAGCCCAGCAAACTGTCGCAACCCTTACGTGGAGTTTTCAGCTCTCTCTTATCCTCTCACATCTTCCCTGACTTACCCACCTTATAACCTTTGAGACTGTTGTAATTGGTATGGATCTTGCAGCTGCTCCTGGGGTAGCAGGCTGAGTCAAAGATTTCTTGTAGTGTTCTTTTACGGTTTTACAGTTATTGTAGTCATTATAGTTTTCTAATATAGACTTTTTCCCATTTTGTTTTATTAACGTTCCAAAAAAATCCAAAAACAACAAACAAAAATAATCATGAATTTTTTCAAACAGAGGTTTTTCAAACATTTTGTTTTAAGCATCTGCAGTGAATGGCTGAGGTTTCTTTTATTTTTAATTCAGAAATTAGAAAAGTTGATGTGTTTTGGGGTTTTGCATTCCAAAGTTTTTTTTTAAACAGGGAATTGTGTTTTTGTTCCGGAAACGCCTATACATGGCCAACTCCGGAGTGGATTTTTTTTCTTCCAGGAATTTATTGAGGAGGAATTATTTTTGTTCAGTTAATCAGCTAAGTTGTTATTTTATTTAATTCTTATATATTTGATGTGTATATTTTAAATTTTTTTTCCATTTTATCATTATTTTCTGTAGGTAATGAAAGGTAGGTTATTTTATACACAAGGTGTTATTGAAACATCCTTTTTTTAGACTTAATGTTATTGAAGGCTCTATGTAACGTGAAGATTGAGATGGCTAGTAGATTCAGAAAAGTTAATACCCAGTAGATGAGTGACTGATGAGTGACTATCAGGAAGGGTAAGAGGTAGCTGTTCCTCTATCAAATAGATATTCAGTTTTTGGAACAGTTCAAGGGGATTGTCTGTCTGAGGAAAATGGAAGAGCTAGCCAGTTCTCGGGGACTCCCCTGTCAGGGGCATTGACAGGCAATTCTGTGGCAGTAAGTGTAAATTTAGGATGGTTTATTGCTTTCCTGGTGCTAGGGTTGAGGATGTTCCTAAACATTTCAAGCATATTGTTAAAGATGAGATGAAGAAGCCAGAAATCATTGTACATATTGGTGGGAATGAGATTTTTAGGGAGAAGCTTAAAACAGTACATGGTGTACTTAAGAAGTTATGGAGAAGGTTAAAAAATAAAATCTTTAACATAGAAATTTCTGGTTTACTCCCAATACCAAACTCAAATGAGGGAAGGAACAAAAGGTTAAATCAGATAAATCAATGGCTAAAGAGCTGGTGTATTGTTCAGGGATTCAGGTTTTTGGACAATGGGAATGTCTTTTGGGACGGAAAAGACCTGTTCAAAAAGGATGGTTCCAACTGAAACTGGAAAGGGACCAATATCTTAGCAGGGAGATTTGCTCATTCTGTTAAGGGAGACTTTATACTGATTGAGAAGGTGAGTGGAAGAATTCTAAAGTAGCAGTGTAAATAGAAGGATTGATGGGGTAAGTTCTGAATGCGAGGAGAGCATGTCAGTTAGAAAAGAAAGATGAGAGAGTCAGAGTATGTAGTAACTCTGAAGGACTAAATTGCATTTATTTCAATGCAGGGGGTCTTACAGATAATTCCGATGAACTCAAAGCATGTTTAAGAACATGGGATTAGGATGTCATAGCTGTAACAGAAACTTGGCTGAGAGATGGACAAGACTGGCAGCTCAATATTCCCATTTTTAGATCCTCTAGGAAGGATAGAAAAGGAGGCAAGAAAGGAGGGGGAAGGTGGCATTTTTGATTAAGGAATACATTACTGCTGTAACTAGGGAAGATATTCCTGAAAATTCATCCATTGTAAATATATGAGATGAAGTTACAAATGAGGGAGGAAAGATCATTTGGATGGGATTGTACTATAGGCCCACCATCTCAATAATAAGGCAGAAATTGAAAAACAAATATGAAGGGAGATCTCAGATATATGTGAGCATAATAAGGTTTGAATAATGGGGAATTTTAATTTTCCAGACATTGACTGGGACTACCATCATGGTAAAGGTTTGGATGGTGAAGAATTTGTCAAACGTGCTCAGGAAAATTTTCTTTATCAATAGTTGGATGCTCCTACCAGAAAAGGAGCAAAACTAGACCTTCATTTGGGCAATAAGGCAGGGCAGGTGACTGAAGTAAAAGTTGGGGAACACTTTGGGTCGAGTGATCATAATTCTATTTGTTTCAAAATGGTGATGGGCAAGGATAAACCTTCCATAAAAATTTAAAGATTTTATTTAGAGTAAGGAAAATTCCAATGGTGTGAGACAAGAACTTTCAAAAGTTGATTGGAGGAGACTTTTCGCAGTGAAAGGATGTCTGACAAGTGGGAAGCAATCAAGAGTGTCATGACGAGAGTTCAAAGGCATTTTGTTCCTCTAAGAAGGAAGCTGGTGAGGTTAGGGAACAATGGATGAATATTGTGGTTCTCGCCATGAATAAAACAGGATCTTCTTTTTAAGATATAAACAAATTGTTTCAATTAAATCTCTTAATCAATATAAAGAGTGGAGGGGCATTCTTGAGAGCAAAATCAGGAAGGCAAAGAGGGGGTATGAAATAGCATTGGGCAGTAAGGTTACGAATAATCCAAAGAGATTCTACAAATACATTAAGAGCAAGAGGTTAACTAGAGAGAGAGGGTTGGGCCTCTTAAAGATCAAGGAGGTCATTTTTGTTTTGAACCCCAGGAGATGGGAGAGATATTAAATGAATACTTCGTGGTCAGTTTTTACTGTTGAGAAAGAAATGGAGTCTAGAGAATGCAGAGAAATTAACTTTGATGTTTTAAAAGCAGTTCATATGACAGAAGAGGAAATTCGAGAGGTCTTAGAAAATATAAATGTGGATAAATCCCTGGGACCTTACCAAATATATCCCAGAATGTTGTGGGAAATAAGGGAGGAAATTACGAGGCCCCTAATGCAGAAATATTTGTGTCATCTATAACTATGGGTGAATCACTGATGACTGGAGGATGGCTAATGTTGTACCTTTGTTTAAGAAAGGTTGTAAGGAGAAACCAGAGAACTATAGACCTGTAAGTCTGACTTTGGTTGTGGATAAATTGTTGGTGCTGATTGTAAAAGGTAGGATTTGTGGACATTTAGAGACACAAACATTGATTAAGGATAGTCAGCAGGGTTTTGGGCGAGGAAAATCGAGTGACAAACTTGATTGAGTTTTTTGATGAAGTTACTAAAAAGGTTTATGATGCCAGAGCAGTAGACATTGTTTATTTGGATTTTAGTGAAACCTTTGACAAGGTTCCGCAAGGACTAATTAGTAAAATGGGTCACATGGGATTCAGGATGAGCTTGCCACTTGGATACGTAATTGTCTTCATGGCAGGAGACAGAGAGTAATGGTAGAGGATTAGTTTACAGGTCTGTGACCAGCAGAGTTCCACAGAGATCAGTTCTGGGTCTTCTTCTGTTTGTCATTTATATAAATGATTTGCTTGAGAATGTTGAAGGCATGGAAAGTAAGTTTGCGGATGATACCAAAATTGGTGGCATTGTAGACAGCGAAGAAGGTTTTCTAAGATTACAAAGGGATCTTTATCAAATGGCTCAGTGGGCTGAAAATATGGCAGATGGAGTTCAATCTGGATAAATGCAAGGTATTGCAGTAGTAGACTTGCCAACTTTAAGGGCATTTAAATGGTCATTAGATAAACATATGGATGATAATGGAATAGTGTAAGTTAGATGGGCTTCAGATTGGTTTCACAGGTCAGCGCAACATCGAGGGCCGAAGGGCCTGTACTGCACTGTAATGTTCTATGTTCTTTGTTCTATGAATGGTAGGGCTTATACAAATAATGGTAGGGCCTGAGTTAGTGTTGTAGATGAGATGGACCTAGGGGTGTAGGTGCATAATTCTTTAAATTTTGTATCACATAATAGGATGGTTAAAAAGGTAACAAGGTGTAGAGCTGGATGAACACAGCAGGCCAGGCAGCATCAGAAGAGCAGGAAAGCTGACGTTTCGGGCCTTGACTCTTCTTTAGAAAATGGTGTTTGACACGCTTGCCTTCATTGCTCAGTCCTTTGAGTTCAGGAGTTAGGATGTTATTTTGAGGTTGTACAGGACATTGGTGAGTCCTCTTCTGGAGTACTGTGTCCAATTCTGATTGCCCAGTTAAAGGAACAATATTATCTAGTTGGAGAGGGTTCAGAAGAGATTTACCAGGATGTTGCCAGGTATGTAAGGTTTGAGTTGTAAGGAAAGACTAGATAGGCTGGGAGTTTTTCACTGGAGTGTAGGAGGCTGAGGCGTGACGCAACAGAAGTTTATAAAATTATGAGAGGTATAGATAGAGTTGACAACAGTTGTCGTTTCCCTTAGATGGTGAATTTCAAGATGAGGGGACACATTTTTAGGGTGAGAGGAGAGAGTTTTAAATAAGACACAAGAGACAAATGTTTTACACAGAGGGTGGTTCATGTGTGGAATGAACTTCCTGGTGAAGTGGTGGATGCAGATACAATTACAATGCATTAAACACATTTGGGTGATACATGAATAGGAAAGGTTTAGCGGGATATGGGCCTGGAGCAGTCAGGTTGAGTTTGGAATGACATTCAGAATGGTTTGGTTGGACTGAAGGGTCTGTTTCCATGCTGAATTACTCTACGACTCCATAACTTCTCTCCAGTTACCCCCTGAGTTGTCCTAACTGACCCCTTGTAAACCTTGCAATAGCACTTCTTCAATTACTGTGCAGAATTGAATGTTACAGACATTTTGAGACAAATGCTGTAGCCTTGGAATTGCTTGTAACCCGAACATATATATTATATGTTATATGTTATCTTCTCACTGAATGCTGGAAATGGATTTCACCATGTGTACGTCCTCGTATATTACCTAGCTTCCATCTGTTGCTCCTTATTAGGTGCAGCAGATTTTGTCAGAATTTCACCTTGAGAAAGAGGAGCTACTGGAAGTGATGCGGAGAATACAGCAGGAAATGGAGAAGGGCCTGCGGCTTGAAACTCATAAAACAGCCAGTGTCAAGATGCTGCCCACTTACGTACGTTCAACACCAGATGGCTCAGGTAAAAAAAACTAAGCTGCTGAAAAATATTGACCCAACACTATGACTCCATAACACATTTTCATAATTAATTGCAAGATCATTGCATGAAAACATGCTGCCCCTATAAACATAGTATAAAGTCTCTTGTGAACAACTTGACTCTGGTTATAACTCTTGCCCTGGAACAATCAAATTCTAGCTTACTTTGATTCATTGTTTTAGTCAATATGTGACATCTACTCAAATGTTTAACAGTTAGTAGTCCCATGAGATTTGAGCAATGTGCACTGCTGGAAGGTAGCATTCTCATCCAAATGTCATCATTCAATATATTGCACACACAACATTCTTTGTTTTCCCATCCGTCGTCTGTGCCATGTCTGTGAATTTTATTTGCCCATACTGACATGATATGTCTTCAAGAAAACAAAAAGAGAGCTTGCATTAATACAGTATCTTTTCATGTCTTTCGGGTATTCAGAATTTGCAGTATAATCACTGTTGCTTTGCAGGTGAACAGGTAAGCTACTTTTTATACAGCAAGTCCCCACAACAGCAGTAAGTAAGCAGTTATTTTTGTTAAGTTGTTTGATGGACAAGTTTTGTCCAGGACACTTGTTTAATTCAGTTCCAAGATCTCTCTTACTTTGTAGAGCTGTTTCAGAATTTCCTGCTGAACTTTGAAAAGTAAGAATTGTTTTGAAAACTCTTTACCTGGAACATTATTGCTATTCTGTATATGCAGATTCTGCTGGAGTTGCTGAGTAGTCCAGCATTTCCTTTTATGTGAGTCATAAGATGCTTTCTCTCAGCTTGTTTGGAATTTCTTTTGCAATTAGGCATTCTTTCAATGCATGTACATTGAGTGACACATCTTCTCTTGTTCTTCACACTCAGAGGTGGGAGATTTCCTGGCTCTGGATCTGGGAGGCACAAATTTCCGTGTGATGCTAGTGAAAGTCGCTGAAGATGAGAACCAGAGTTGGAAAATTACAACCAGTAACCAGAGGTACTCCATTCCAATTGCTGTCATGACTGGCACAGCAGAAATGGTAAGAGTTTATAGTCTCACCCAGTGGTACAGTCTGATTTAACTGCTTGTCCTTGTGCAACAGTTCTTGATTTTATTTCTGCATTTCTGAATATATTCAAGTCTTGCACATTTTTTGAATTGCACAGGGTATGGGGAACTTATCATTCCCAATAAAAACGAAAAGAGCTGCGGATGCTGTAAATCAGAAACAAAAACAAAGTTGCTGAAAGAGCTCAGCAGGTCTGGCTGCATCAGTGGAGGAGAAAATGGAGTTAACATTTCGGGTCCAGTGACCCTTCCTCAGATGGTGGCTGGGAAAACGTCAGTTTATATGCAGAATGTAGGGATGTGGGTGGGGTAGGGAGTAAATGATAGGATAGAGCCCAAAGAGAGAGAAAGACAGTTGGACAGACAAAGGAGTTGCTAACGATCAGGTTGGGAGCATCATCAGAAGCCATTCCCGCCACCTCCAGCAAGATGCCACCACCAGACACACATTCCCCTCCCCTCCATTGTCCGCCTTCTGCCATTTCCTCCGGGACACCCTGGTCCACACTTCCTTCACCCACAACATCTCCCCACAGCCCCTCCTCCTGTAACCAGCGAAAGTGCTTGCCCATTTACCTCCTCCCTCCCCAGTATCCGAGGACCCAAACATACCTTCCAGGTGAAGCAACACTTCACCTGCACTTCCCAGAATCTAGTTTATTGCATTCGCTGCTCACAATGTGATCTCCTCTACATTGGGGAAACAAAGAGTAGGCTTGGCGACCGCTTTGCAGAACATCTACATTCTGCTCGCAAAAAAGACCCTGAAGTACCTGTTGCCCGCCACTTCAATGCACCACCCTGCTCTCTGGACAACATCTCTGTCTCTGGCTTGCTGCGGTGTTCCACTGAAGCCCAAAGCAAACTGGCGGAACAACACCTCATTTTCCGCTTGGGGAACCTACAGCCCACCAGACTCAATATTGAATTTAATAATGTTAGGGCCTAAACTCTCCGATGTCCCAGGCCCCCACCCCACACACCAGGCCTTGTTACCACATAACCTGCCATTACACACCCCCTGTTAGTCACTAATAGTCCCCATTAACAACTATTCACGCTCCCAGCCTGACCATTAGCAACTCCTTTGTCTGTCCAACTGTCTTTCTCTCTCTTTGGGCTCTATCCTATCGTTTACTCCCTCCCCCACACATCTCTGTATTTTCTGCATGTAAACTGACGTTTTCCCAGCCACGACAAGTTCTGAGAAAGGGTCACTGGACCCGAAATGTTAACTCTGCTTTCTCCTCCACAGATGCTGCCAGACTTGCTGAGCTTTTCCAGCAACTTTGTTTTTGTTCCTACCATTCCCAATGACTATCTCCATTGGAATGCTTTAAACAAACAAAGCTCATTTGGCAATCATTGAGCAGTGTTTTCCCAGTGGTTTGAATTGTTGAGGTCATTTGAAATTTAAAATTTATTTGAATATTGATGTTCTTGTTTTTATCTTGATAACGACCAGGTGTAAAACTTCAGCAACATGTCTCTTCTTTCAACAATATTCTGCATATTTATTCTACAGAAATATCAGAAACTGTTTAACTGAAATATACTGCATGTCTGCACACTTGCTTCTTGTCTCTGTCATTTGTCGTTATACGGCTGTTTCTAACATTGTTTTTCTGCCAGCTTTTTGATTACATTGCATTGTGTATCTCCAACTTCCTGGATGAACACAACATGAAGGACAAGAAGCTGCCACTGGGATTCACATTCTCATTCCCTGTCCGTCATGAGGATATTGACAAGGTGAGGCAGCATGGATTGTCAGTAACGTTACATCAGTCTCACGTGTTGAACAATTGGGCATATGTGATAAAGATCATGATAATGCCAAAGTTTTATTACCAAAATCTTGGTATTTCAAAAATCTTGTGAATCTGAACTTGTGTCTGGGATCTGTCTTCGTACACATCCCAGACAGAGAGAATGCAAAATCTCTGTTCACTTGGTAGATTTTTGGGGTGTTTACTTTCTCCAGTGACTAGTCCATAACGTTATTTTTGTTATAGAGATAATAGGAACTGCAGATGCTGGAGAATCCGAGACAACAAGGTGTAGAACTGGATGAACACAGCAGGCCAAGCAGCATCATAGGAGCAGGAAAGCTGACGTTTCAGGCCTAGACTCTTCATCAGAAATGGGGGAGGGGAAGGGGGTTTTGAAATAAATAGGGAGAGAGGGGAGGCGGATAGAAGATGGATAGAGGAGAGGATAGGTGGAGAGGAGACAGACAAGTCAAAGAAGCGGGGATGGAGCCAGTAAAGGTGAGCGTACTTGGGGAAGTAGGGAGGAGATAGGTCAGTCCAGGGAGGATGGACAGGTCAAGGGAGCGGAATGAGGTTCGTAGGTAGGAAATGGGGGTGCACCTTGAGGTGGGAGGAGGGGATAGGTGAGAGGAAGAACAGATTAGGGAGTCGGGGACGAGCTGGGCTGGTTTTGGGATGTGGTAGGGGGAGGGGAGATTTTGAAGCTTGTGAAATCCACATTGATACCATTGGGCTGCAGGGTTCCCAAGCGGAATATGAGTTGCTGTTTCTGCAACTTTCGGGTGGCATCGTTGTGGCACTGCAGGAGGCCCAGGATGGACATGTCGTCTAAGGAATGGGAGGGGGAGTTAAAATGGTTCGCGACTGGGAGGTGGAGTTGTTTATAGCAAACTGAGCGTTGTTGTTCTGCAGAGTGGTCCCCAAGCCTCCGCTTGGTTTCCCCGATGTAGAGGAGGCCACAACGGGTACAGCGGATGCAGTATACCACATTGGCAGATGTGCAGGTGAACATCTGCTAGATGTGGAAAGTCTTCTTGGACCTGGGATGGGGGTGAGGGAGGAGGTGTTGGGGAAGGTGTAGCATTTCCTGCAGTTGCAGGGTAAAGTGCTGGGTGTGGTGGGGCTGGAAGGGAGTGTGGAGCAGACAAGGGAGTCCCAGAGAGAGTGGTCTCTCACAAAAGCAGACAAGGGTGGGGAGGAAAAATTGTCTTTGGTGGTGGGGTTGGATTGCAGATGGCGGAAGTGTCGGAGGATGATGCATTAGATCCAGAGGTTCGTGGGGTGGTATGTGAGGACGAGGGGGATTCTTTTTTGGCTGTTATTGAGGGGACAGGGTGTGAGTGATGAGTTGTGGGAAATGCAGGAGACATGATCAAGGGCATTCTCGACCACCACGGGGGGGATGTTGGAGTCCTTGAAAAACAAGGACATTTGAGATGTGTGGGAGTGGAATGCCTCATCCTGGGAGCAGAGCAGTGGAGGCAAAGGAATTGGGAATAGGGGATGGCATTTTTACAGGACGCTGGGGGGGGTGCAGGAGATGTATTCTAAGTTGCTGTGGGCGTCAGTAGGTTTGAAATGGATATCGGTTTTGAGGTGGTTGCCTGAGATGGAGACCGCGAGGTCCAGGAAAGTGAGAGACGTGTTAGAGATAGTTCAGGTAAACTTAAGGTTGGGGTGGAAGGCGTTGGTGTAGTGGATGAACTGTTCGAGCTCCTTGTGGGAGCACGAGGCGGCGCCGATGCAGTCATCAATGTAATGGAGGAAGAGATGGGGTTTAGGGCCAGTGTAGGTACAGAAGAGTGATTGTTCCACATAACCTATAAAGAGGCAGGCATAGCTCGGGCCCATGCGGGTACCCATGGCCACCCCCTTTGTCTGAATGAAGCGGGAGGAATTGGAAGAGAAGTTGTTGAGGGTGAGGATGAGTTCCACTAAGCGGATGAGGGTGTCAGTGGAGGGGGACTGGTCAGGCCTGCAGGACAGGAAGAAGCGGAAGTATATAGGGACTCGACGTTCATAGTGAAAATGAGGTGTTGGTGACCGGGGAATTAGAAGTTCTGGAGGAGGTGGAGGGCATGGGTGGTGTCACGGACGTAGGTAGGGAATAGGGTCTCATCACCCATAGTAAAAATGAGGTATTGGGGACCGGGGAATTGGAAGTTCTGGAGGAGGTGGAGGGTGTGGGTGGTGTCACGGACAGAGGTAGGACCTCACCACTGGTTGGCTGCGTTTCTGTACTTCATGAAGTGGCTCCTATATGCAAAAACCAGATAGCTGCCTGGGGAATAATGCCTGCTATCTGACCACATTGATATTTCTTCACAGGGGATCCTTCTGAACTGGACTAAAGGATTTAAAGCATCTGGAGCTGAGGGGAACAATGTGGTCGGGTTGCTTCGTGATGCGATTAAGAGGCGAGGGGTGAGTCTAGAATTTAGAATATCCATGATTCTATGATCTAATAACGTAAGGTTTTCTTCTTGGTATGAAAAATCTGCAGTGTCCAAAAATAGAATACAAGTACTGTTAGGGCTACAAGATCCGTTTTGGGATGCCAGTGCCTCTATTACCATGGTAATAAGTGTTGGAGATCATATGAAAGAAGATTAGAAGAAATGGGAGCAATAATATTCTTTTCAGTCCATTATCCTGCTTCAGTGTTCAATGAAAATAGTATTGATCTGATTGTGGCCTTAATTCCACTTTCTTGCTTCCCTATCTCAGAACTCTTGATCTATTGTTGCTTAAAATATCTGTCTAACTCAGCCTTGAACATCGTAAATAATCCGGACTCCATTGCTGTCTGTGGAAGAGGACTCTAAAGACTAATCATCCTCTGCAAGAAGAAGTTCCTCCTCCTCTCTGTCTTGAATGGGTCCCATTCTTTTTAAACTATCAGTACATTTAGATTCCAGCACAACTCAAAATGTGATCTCAGCAGCGATGAAAGGTGTGTGATTTAAATGTATATCAGTCATGGTTTGGAGTTTGGATTTCAAAATATAGATGTTAGTCAATCCTGTGAAGTTTTTTTTAATTATATCAGTCAGTCCTTTCAGAGCAGTGACCTATTCCAATTCGTGTCAGAGAACAGATGACCCCTGCAGTGTCAGTGAAATAAGATGTTTAACTGTGGTACTTTATGACAGGTAGAATAAACATTGAAGACCATGAACTTGTTTGTCATTCAGAATAATCAAGGATTGATTTTAGTCGAGAAAATCCAGAAATTTAAAGTGTTCGCGTAGTTTGACACCTGACTCGGGTCAGAAGCAGTTATAGCTTCTTTTGTCAAAATTAGCGTTTTTTTAAAGCAGCTTGAGAAAAGCGGTTACCTCAGTTGATTTGTTTAATTTGACCAGTGTCCAAACCACCGGTTCGGTTAGAAATCTGAAAGTTGATGAAAGCTGAGAAAAGCTCTCAAATTTGTGAGTATTAATGTAGGAAGACTCCACAATTTAGAGGAAATAGACTGAGGAGAATCACTGGCAACACAGTGTGGAACTGGAGAAACGTAGCAGGCCAGGCAGCATCAGAGGAGCAGGAAAGTTGAATTTTCGTGTCAGGACCCTTCTTCAGGAATGGGGAGGGAGTAGGGAGCTGGGAAATAGAGAGAGGAGGGGTGGAGCTGGGGAAGATAGGTGGGATGGTGATAGATGAGTGCAGGTAGCGAGTGGTGGGGATGGTCAGTGGGATGGGTGGGATGGATGTGTGGATGAGAAGATTGGACAGGTTATGTTAAGCCCAGGAGCCAGGAATGAGAGGGAGGGTTGGACATGGGATGAGTCTGGGGGTGGGGAGATTTTAAAGCAGGTCAATTTCATGTTAAGGCCATCAGGCTGTCAGCTTCTGAGATGGAATAGGAGGAGTTGCTCCTCCAGTTGGCAAGTGGTGTCATTGTGACACTGGAGGAGGCCAAGGATGGACATTGCAGCCAGGGAGAGGGAGGAGTTAAAATGGTTGGTGACCGGAAGGTGTAGTAGGATTAAAAGATTGGATATGAAACAGTACTGGATTTGTACTTCAGATTTGAGTCTCTGATGGATAGTGTCAAGAAACAGACAGAACATTCGTTTTGTTGTCCATTTTGAGATCTTCCTAATTGTGTTCTAGATAATTTGGATTCTTGTTGAGTTTTCCTCCTTTGTATCATAAACTTCTTTTGTTGACAACTATACAGCCTCATGCGGCTATACTTCAGTGACTAAACACCACGTTAACTAAGTTTTTAAAAAATTACCTTGTCAAGCCAGTTTTCAGTCTTGGATTTGACTTGTTTAGTAATACCACTAGCTGGAATCATAACATTGTACCTGTTCGATGGAGCCTCTTCAGAATCTTAAACATTCCACTGTGTTTACTTTCTCATCTCCAATGACTGTAGGCCTAATTGCTAACCTTTGCTCTGAAAACAAATCCTTTATTTCAGCAACCAGTCTTGGGAATCTCTCCTGAATTGCTGTCAATGCAAATATCCTTCCTTCAGTGATGAGACCACAGACCATAGTACTGCAGGTGCAGCCTCACCAATGTCTTATCGAGGAAGAGCAAACCTTCCCTACTTTTACCAGATAATAAAATGTGAGGCTGGACGAACACAGCAGGCCAAGCAGCATCTCAGGAGCACAAAAGCTGACGTTTCGGGCCTAGACCCTTCATCAGAGAGGGGGATGGGGGGAGGGAACTGGAATAAATAGGGAGAGAGGGGGAGGCGGACCGAAGATGGAGAGTAAAGAAGATAGGTGGAGAGAGTGTAGGTGGGGAGGTAGGGAGGGGATAGGTCAGTCCAGGGAAGACGGACAGGTCAAGGAGGTGGGATGAGGTTAGTAGGTAGCGGGGGGTGCGGCTTGGGGTGGGAGGAAGGGATGGGTGAGAGGAAGAACCGGTTAGGGAGGCAGAGACAGGTTGGACTGGTTTTGGGATGCAGTGGGTGGAGGGGACGAACTGGGCTGGTTGAGGGATGCAGTAGGGGAAGGGGAGATTTTGAAACTGGTGAAGTCCACATTGATACCATATGGCTGCAGGGTTCCCAGGCGGAATATGAGTTGCTGTTCCTGCAACCTTCGGGTGGCATCATTGTGGCAGTGCAGGAGGCCCATGATGGACATGTCATCAAGAGAATGGGAGGGGGAGTGGAAATGGTTTGCGACTGGGAGGTGCAGTTGTTTTTTGCGAACTGAGCGGAGGTGTTCTGCAAAGCGGTCCCCAAGCCTCCGCTTGGTTTCCCCAATGTAGAGGAAGCCGCACCGGGTACAGTGGATGGGCTTGTCTGCCCCTGTCAGCTTTCTTTCTCTTTTTTTCTTTTTATTTTAGCTCCTTTTCTCTTGTTTCTATTTTCATTATTTTCTTTTCTTTAAAGCCTAACGACTAGCGGGTGAAGGAGGAGGCCTCTGGACTCCAGGCCGAGCCAGATATGGCTCGACCCCAGCATGGGTTCTTTGGTCAAGTAAGGTGCAGGTCCTCGACTGACTTCCTCAGGCTGGGCTGAGGCTCTAGGTCCATAGCAAGGCCTATGCGCCAGTAAGAGCAGACCCATCAGAAAGGGATAAATGGATGAACAGCAGTGTCTGGAAGAGTATCAGTTAGGCAACAGGAGGCTTCTGCTGGCCCAGCAGTGAGCTGGTCTCCAGCAGCTCAGTTTGGCGATCTTGGCCCAGGATGGGAGTTTACACCAGAAGAGGCTTCCGGCCTGTGTGACATTCTCGTCCCAGCTGTGTCGTCAAGATATTCCATCATTTCTCAATAGGCTTTTCCTGACCCCACGAGCCGTTAGCTGAACTGTGATGAATGGTGTCTTCATTTTACTTCTTTAAAATTTAACTGTATGATGTCTGTCATTAATCTAGGTGCCATGATGTGGCGTGTAATAAAACTTATCACTGTATTTTTCATGCAAAAGTATACATGACAATAAATTTCTACTGTATTCTATTCATGCTTCCCCTTTGCAAATATTTGTTATACCTGCATGCTGACATTTTGTGACGCGTACAAGGACATGCGAATTTATTTCAACCAGAGACTTGTATGGTTTCTCATGTCAGTAATATGCTGCTTTTCCAGATAAAGTGGACAACCTCACATTTTCCCACATTGTACTCCATCTGGTCAATTTTTGCTCACTCATTTCATCGATCCATTTCAATTTTCAAACTCTTTGTATCCTCCTCACACTCATTCTCCTTCCAAAATAAAAACCAAAGAACTGCTTTTCCAGCAACATCTGTTTTTGCTCTCCAACTCATGTTTATATTGTTAACAGCTCTGGCTACAGTGCAGCTGTCCCTTCAGCAAAGTAATTAATAGTTAAGGCTGATTCCTGTGCACTGTTCCAGTTAAAGTTTTCCAAACTGAAAATGACCCACATACCTGAATCCCTGTTTCTTGTTTGTTTGCTAATCCTATTGCTATGCTGAAACATCACTCCTAAGATGATGAATTCTTATCTTGTGCAGTAACCAGTAGATCATATCTTTATCAAATGCCTTTTGGAAATTGATGACATCAATTGGCTCCCTTTTCTCGACCCTACTTATAAGATCCTCAAAGAACTGACTTAAATTTGCCAAACGTGATTCTCTTTTCACAAATCTGTATTGACTCTGTCTGATCGTGTTATAATTTACAACGTGTCTTGCTCTTGCCTTATTCAGAATGGACCCTAGTGTTTTCCCAGTGACGAACAGGCCTGCAGTTTCCTGCTCTCTGAATCCCTCCTTTCTTTAGTCGTGGTCTTACATTTGCAGTTTCCCAATCCGCTGGGACCTTCCCAAACGTCGGGAATTTTTGCAAGCTACCATCTCTGTCGTCACTTCTCTGTTTAGACTTTAAGCTGCAGCCCATAATTCTTAGTGGACTTTGTCAGACTTTAACACCCTTAGCACCATTTCTGTACCAATGGTCATTGTTCTGAGTACCTCCTTCCCTTTTTCTGTCTGAATTGCATCTGTACTTAGTAATGATTTGCTTCTCTGCTACGAAGAAAGATACAAAATACTTGTTCAATGTCTGTGTCATTTTGTTCTATTTCCCATGAGGAATTCCTCAGTCGCATTACAGAAGGGACCAACACTTATGCATCTCGTCTTATTATTTTTAAGCATTCGTAGAAGCGTTTACTGTCTGTCATTATAGTTCAGTGCTGTTCTCAAACTCTGAAATAAATTGAGGCAGAGACCATCAATTGTGCATTCTGAATGTTTCTCTGATTTGTAGGATTTTGAAATGGATGTGGTCGCCATGGTGAATGACACTGTTGCAACAATGATCTCCTGTTATTATGAAGACCACAGTTGTGAGGTTGGAATGATTGTAGGTAAGCAGAACTTGCAGCTCCCTTTTACAGCAATGAAAAATTTCGGAATATAGCATCACAGGATTGGAAAAGATCAGATGGCCCATCTTGTCAGCACCAAAGTTGACTGAAGAATTTTCAGTTGTGTGAAAGAGCAGAAAATGCAACCTGTTGTGCAAGGTCCAAGAATTTTGGAACAGTTGATTGAAGGTTTCCGACATGCTGAGCGCCCAGTATTATGTGTGAATATCGAGAGGTACCGAGAAGAGTCAAAGAAAGAACAATCAAACAAGTAAACTTGTGCTGTACTGACAGACCAGGCTTACTAACAGGAAAAGTAGACATGTACAACTAGAGTAACTGGCTCTCAGTGGGGGTTGAGTGTGGATCAGTTGGAATGCTGAACTGAGAAAAACTTTGAAAGCTTCGGAGAAAATTTACAGAGCAACGGATATCTAAGAAATCATATTTCTTTTGAGAGGTTCAGACAACTGTGATACTATGCCAAAATAAAATCCCAGCAGTTTGCAGCTTTCACTTGAATCCAAAGTAAGGGATTATAATTTAGTAATTGTGATATTTTTCACAGCTGGTTGAAGTTTGTTGTAACGGTAGTCTTCAAGAACAGTAAGTTTGTGAGCTAATAAGAGCTCACTATGCACTTTGTAAAGATACAATTTTTTGATATCACCAGCAGACCTCTCTCTATATCATGTTATATTTATAGCTACTTGCACATTCTTGTTTACCACTTATGAGTGGCTTCTGTCTTCAGTGTTAGATATATCTTCAAGATGAGTCACAAAATTGTGAGTTTTAGCACCAATTCAGTTATTAATCTAGCTGATAGGAATGCAATCCTAACAAAGTACTGTGTTGTCAGAGCCGCCATCTTTCATGTGAGGCACTACCATTGGCCGTGTTGCTAGATAATAAAGATTTCATTGTAGTAATCACAGCAGTAGAGAAACATCCAGTTGAGATCTGCAAAATTCAGGCTTGCTTAGCGGGGTCAGCCAAGTCAGCTTGCTCAATTGTGATGGAATGATGGCAACAGCTCAGGTTCAATTTTTTTGCAGTCTTTGGCTGTTCACGGAGGGTTGCTTCCTCGCCTTGCTCCACTCTTAATGAAGAGTTCTGCCCTCAAGCTAGATAACAGTTGTCTTTCTCTGATGGACAGAGATGTATACAATATTAGTGGCCTCACTGTTGTCGGAAAACAATGAATTGCAATGAATCTGAGAGATTCAATAGAATGTGGAGTAACAAGAAAGCTCTACAGAACAGATATACTCTGAATGATGTCTTTATATTTTATTCAGGAGTTTCAGGTTAAGGGTATGTGTTGTACTTTTTGTGCTCTGATGATATAAATGTGTTTGCCAATGTGTACAATACAAACAACATGACATCAGTTTGAACGTAGAAAAAGTGAGAGAGCAGAATCAAGCCAAAGGCAGAGTGAAATAGAATAATGGTGAAGTCACAGGTAGAGTGTGAGACAGAGAGGTTGGACCACTCAAGAAAGATTTGCTCCTTGGCTGGCTTAGACCATCACCGTCTTCTCCAGAAAATGCCATTAAGTGGAATGAAGAGCCTTTGACACTGAAATGTATTCAGAATAGTTCAGAATCACATTTTTTTAACCTTTTAATTGTGACTGCATTCTAAGTCTGGTGTAACCTGTGTTTATACTTCTAGGCACTGGCTGTAATGCCTGTTACATGGAGGAACTGAAAAATGTGGAATTAGTGGAAGGAGAAGAAGGAAGGATGTGTGTGAATACTGAATGGGGGGGTTTTGGAGACACGGGTGAGCTCGAGGAGTTCCGTCTTGAATACGACTGTATTGTCGATGAGATGTCTAACAATCCAGGTTATCACCTGTAAGTAAAATTGTAACTTATTTGTAGATAACAACATTTTTTTTTGCTTTTATTCATTGACAGAATGAGGGCGTCACTGTCTAGGCCAGCATTTATTGCCCATTTTATGAGTCAATCAAATTGCTGTGTGGCTGGCAGTCACATATCAGCCAGACCAGGTAAACGTGGCAGGTTCTTTCCCTAAAGGACAGTATTCTTTTATTCAAACCCAGCTCACCAAAACATTACCTGGGTCTTGGGATTAACTGTCCAGCAAAAATACCACTTGGCCATTGCCTCCCCATCAGAAAAAAACAGCAATAGATTTGGGTGATGTGCAGCACATTACGATATGGAAGAATATATATGATGGGTGATGCAAGTGTGAATTGCATGCCTTTCCCTCTGAGAATCTATGTTTATTGCCCATGCCTAGTTATATTGAGAAGGTCGTGGCAATCCTTCACCTCAAACTGCTGCAGTTCTTGGGGGATGCTGTGCACAAACTGGCATTGACCAACCAATTTCAGGACTTCAGCTTGGCAATGACGAATGACCAGCAAATGTCCAGGTAGAACAGTGCATGATGTGCAAGGCAACTTGCTGTTAATGATATTCCCACTGTCAGTAAAATTGCAGTTTCTAGAACATAGAACATAGAACAGTACAGCACAGAACAGGCCCTTCAGCCCACGATATTGTGCCGACCATTGATCCTCATGTATGCACCCTCAAATTTCTGTGACCATATGCATGTCCAGCAGTCTCTTAAATATCCCCAATGACCTTGCTTCCACAACTGCTGCTGGCAACGCATTCCATGCTCTCACAACTCTGTGTAAAGAACCTGCCTCTGACATCCCCTCTATACTTTCCTCCAACCAGCTTAAAACTATGACCCCTCGTGTTAGCCTTTTCTGCCCTGGGAAATAGTCTCTGGCTATCAACTCTATCTATGCCTCCCATTATCTTGTATACCTCAATTAGGTCCCCTCTCCTCCTCCTTTTCTCCAATGAAAAAAGTCCGAGCTCAGTCAACCTCTCTTCATAAGATAAGCCCTCCAGTCCAGGCAGCATCCTGGTAAACCTCCTCTGAACCCTTTCCAAAGCATCCATATCTTTCCTATAATAGGGCGACCAGAACTGGACGCAGTATTCCAAGTGCGGTCTAACCAAAGTTTTATAGAGCTGCAACAAGATCTCACGACTCTTGAACTCAATCCCCCTGCTAATGAAAGCCAAAACACCATATGCTTTCTTAACAACCCTGTCCACTTGGGTGGCCATTTTAAGAGATCTATGTATCTGCACACCAAGATCCCTCTGTTCCTCCACACTGCCAAGAATCCTATCCTTAATCCTGTACTGAGCTTTCAAATTCGACCTTCCAAAATGCATCATCTCGCATTTATCCAGGTTGAACTCCATCTGCCACCTCTCAGCCCATCTCTGCATCCTGTCAATGTCGCGCTGCAGCCTACAACAGCCCTCTATACTGTCAACGACGCCTCCAACCTTTGTGTCGTCTGCAAACTTGCTGACCCATTCTTCAATCCCCTCATCCAAGTCATTAATAAAAATTACAAACAGTAGAGGCCCAAGGACAGAGCCCTGTGGAACACCACTCACCACTGACTTCCAGGCAGAATATTTTCCTTCTACTACCACTCGCTGCCTTCTGTTGGCCAGCCAATTCTGTATCCAGACAGCTAAGTTCCCCTGTATCCCATTCCTCCTGACCTTCTGAATGAGCCTACCATGGGGAACCTTATCAAATGCCTTGCTGAAGTCCATATACACCACATCCACAGCTCGACCCTCATCAACTTTTCTAGTCACATCCTCAAAGAACTCGATAAGGTTTGCGAGGCATGACCTGCCCCTCACAAAGCCGTGTTGACTCCATTTAATCAAGCCATGCTCTTCCAGATGGTCATAAATCCTATCCCTCAGAATCCTTTCTAACACCTTGCAGACTACAGACGTGAGACTTACTGGTCTGTAATTGCCAGGGATTTCCCTATTTCCTTTCTTGAAGAGAGGAATTACATTTGCCTCTCTCCAGTCCTCAGGTATGACTCCAGTGGAGAGCGAAGATGCAAAGACCTTCGCAAGTGGCGAAGCAATTGCATTTCTCGTTTCCCAAAGCAGCTGAGGACAAATCTGGTCTGGGCCTGGCGACTTTTCAATCTTAATGTTTGACAAAATTTTCAGCACATCAGCTTCTTCTATCTCTATCCATTCCAGCATGCACACCTGCTCTTCAAAGGTTTCATTTACTACAAAGTTCGTTTCTTTCGTAAAGACAGAAGCAAAAAGCTCATTTAGGGCTTCCCCTACCTCCTCAGACTCCACACAAGTTCCCTATGCTATCCCTGATTGGCCCTACTCTTTCTTTGACCATTCTCTTATTCCTCACGTAAGTGTAAAATGCCTTTGTGTTCTCCCTAATCCGTTCGGCCAAGCCTTTCTCATGCCCCCTCCTGGCTCTCCTCAGACCATTTTTGAGTTCCTTCCTCGCCTGCCTGTAATCCTCTAGAGCTGAGCTTGACCTTAGCTTCCTCCACCTTATGTAAGCTACCTTCTTCCTTTTGACGAGAAGCTCCACCGCTCTCGTCATCCAAGGTTCTTTTATCTTACCCCTTCTTGCCTGTCTCAGAGGGACATATTTATTCATCACTCGCAACAACTGTTCCTTAAACAGTCTCCATATGTCTATAGTGCCTTTACCATGGAACAATTGCTCCCAGTCCATGCTTCCTAACTCATGTCTAATCGCATCATAGTTTCCTCTTCCCCAATTAAATATCCTCCCATTTTGCCCAATCCTCTCCTTCTCCATAGCTATGTAGAATGTGAGGCAGTTATGGTCACTATCACCAAAATGCTCCCCCACCACAAGATCTGATACCTGCCCCGGCTTGTTTCCGAGCACCAAGTCTAGAGTGGCCTCTCCCCTCGTCGGCCTGTCAACGTACTGCGTTAGGAAACCCTCCTGAACACACCTTACAAAAACAGCTCCATTCAAATCTTCTGCTCGAAGGAGGTTCCAATCAATATTAGGAAAGTTAAAGTCACCCATTACAACAACCCTACTACGTCCACACTTTTCCAAAATCTGTCGACCTATGCTTTCTTCAATCTCCCTGCTGCTATTGGGGGGCCTGTAGTAAACCCCTAATGAGGTGACTACTCCCTTGCTGTTCCTAATTTCCACCCGCACTGACTCGGTAGGCAGATCTTCCTCGACAATGGAAGCTTCTGTAGCTGTGATACCCTCTCTGATTAGTAGTGCTACGCCCCCTCCTCTTTTTCCCCCCTCCCTATTCTTTTTAAATGCTCTAAACCCTGGAACATCCAGCAACCATTCCTGCCCCTGAGAAACCCATGTCTCTGTTATGGCCATAACATCATAGCACCAGGTACTGATCCATGCTCTAAGTTCATCACTTTTATTCCTGATACTCCTTGTGTTAAAGCAAATACACTTTAACTGATCCCTTGGTTCCTTCCCAGGAATATCCTTCCCACTAGCTGGTCTACCTCTTGCTACTGTCTCACCTGCATCAACTCTCACCTCCGGTATACAGCTCAGATTCCCACCCCCTGCCATACTAGTTTAAACCCTCTCGAACTACTCAAGCAAACCTTCCACCCAGGACATTGGTCCCCTTCCAGTTCAGATGCAACCTGTCCTTCTTGTACAGGTCCCACCTTCCCCAGAAGGCATCCCAATTATCTACATATCTGAAGCCCTCCCTCCTACACCAGCTGCGCAGCCACGTGTTAAGCTGCGCCCGCTCCCTGTTCCTCGCCTCGCTATCTCGTGGCACCGATAGTAAACTAGATAACACTACTCTGTTCGTCCTGCTTTGCAGCTTCCATCCTAACTCCCTGAAATCACTTTTTATATCCTCAGTCCTTTTTCTGGCTATATCATTAGTGCCAATATGTAACACGATTTCTGGCTGTTCGCCCTCCCCTTTTAGAACCTTATACACCCGATCAGAGACGTCCCGGACCCTGGCACCAGGAAGGCAACATACCTTCCGGGAATCCCGATCCTGACCACAAAACCTCCTGTCGATTCCCCTAACTATCGAGTCCCCTACCACGAGTACTTTTCTATTCCGTCCCCCTTCCCTTCTTTGCCACAGTGTCAGGCTCAGTGCCAGAGAACTGACTACTATGGCTTTCCTCTGGTAGGTCATCCCCCCCAGCAGTATCCAAAACGGTATACTTATTGCTGAGGGGAATGCCCACAGGGGATCTCTGCACTGTCTGTCTGTCCCCTTTCCTCCCCCTAACTGTAACCCATCTATCCTTGTCCTGAGCCTTAGGAGTGACCAACTCCCGATAACTCCTCTCAATTACCCCCTCTGTAAACAAGGATCTAAAAAATCATTGAGTTGCAGCTACTGTTTTAGCAATTTTAAGTTGACTATGTCAAAGGCGGAGTGTGGCTTTGCATTCAACCTCAGTTATGTAGTGGTTAACCCAGTTTAAGCAGTCCCTAACATTTATACTCGGTAGTTACATCTAAAACAACACCTACCTTTATTCTCGGCATTGCTGCTTCAAGTTTTTATCTTGAGTGGTTCTAGTGCGCACTGATTCATAATTCAACAATAAATCCTAACAGTGTGAGTGTCATGATGTGCCATTACGCAGCTTGGACTCATCAAGCTAAAGCAAGTGCAATTATCAACTCAGCTAATGGCTGTTTCTGCAACACAAGATGAACAGAATCTGAATTGAAGTGTTTATAGTTTTGACCAGTATTGTTACAGTTACAAGGTCACAGTTCAGAACTCGTTTGAGGCACTTCAGGGGTTTCCAGCCACAGCTTTGAAATCAGAACAGCCGTATGAAGTATTTGCAGCTTCAGCAGATTAAACTTGGTCAAAGTCTAATTGCTGCATTTTACTGTGTCCTCTGGTGTGAATGCAGCAGGCAAAGATTAAATGTGTGCTAATGTAAAGCATTACTTAATCTATTAATCAATGCAATAAGGTTCAGAAAGGTCAGATCTTAAGTATTTTTGAAATTTGCTTCCCAGCATAGCAATATTTCTGCATCTCATTAAATAGCATACTCCTGTACAGTATCCAAGGCTCCGTAATGAGCAACAAACAGGCTGTTGTGGATAGTTCATAAAATTTTGAAGAACTGAAGGGGACCATTAATTCCAACATTTTCAGTTTTCTCCATGTCCTTGTTAATGTTCAATTTTCAAACATTTATCTGCTCTATTTTTACAAGCCATTCTGAATTCTGGATTCACTCTGTTCCTGGAGAAATAATCCAAGTCTGAACAATTCTCTGTTCTTCAAAAAATATTTTGGACCTTCACTTTTTTTTAGCATTGATCTTAATTTTGTGTCCTGTGTTTTGTGACTTGCAGAATTGTCAAATTAATTATTGTTATATGTGAATCTTCTTTGCTCACCTGAAAATTGGCCCAGTATCTTTAGTCTTTGCTAATATCCAAATTCTTCTTGGAGTGCATCCTTCATTCTCTTAGCCCCATTGTGTGAAGGAGGGGAGAAGAAAAGTATTTTTTTGTCGGAAATATCGTTAACAGCAGGTGAATTGATCACAATGGAGAGAAGGATTAATTGACAAAATTAATCTGTATTTGAAAATGGCACTTAAAATTACAACTTTGACAAATGGAAGCAACAAAGTAGACTGTTGAGTGTAAAAAATTCAGAGACTTGAAGAATATTAAGACACTTTGATTTTATAATATATATATTTTTCTGAACAAAATATCATTGGAGATTATTGGAACTTGAGGTGGGCAGAGAATTCACTGCATTTGATACTTGTCCTCTTTCTTAACCAGATATGAAAAGATTATTGGTGGAAAGTACATGGGTGAGCTAACACGACTTGTGCTTCTGAAACTGGTAAATCAAAACCTGCTCTTCAATGGAGAGGCATCCCAGCTGCTGGAAACACCAGGCAGCTTTGAAACAAGTTTCCTGTCACAAATAGAAAGGTACAAAGAAACTTAGCTGCTTGTGATCAAAATTGGAGAGATACGCGTTTCCAATACTGTCTCAAGAATATATTTCATTTTAAATACAACGAGGTTTCAAAATGCACAGGTGCTGAGTCAGCATCTAGTCTGCCACCCATTTTTGGTGACCCCTGTATATTTTCATCACTCACTTTTCTGGAATACTGTGTGCAGTTTTGCTTTAGATATTTAAGGAAGGATGTGCTTGCAAATGAGGCAGTCCAGCTAAGGTGCAGTGATTTGCTCCCCAGGCTTATGGGCTGCTCAGTGGTGAGGGGCTGTGCAAGCAGTTCTGTATTCTGTGTCTTTTAGAAGCATAAAAAGTAATCTCATTGAAACACAAGATTCTCAATGGGCTTGAATTGGGTAGGCCCTGAGAGAATGTTTCCACTGGTTGGGGAATCTAAAACACTGCCAGGAGGAAGAGTTAATCACTGAGGACTGAGATGGAGAGAAATTACTTCAATCAAAGGATTATGAATCTTTGGAATTTGTTGGAATTGGATTGGTGTTGTTCCAACAATTAGCGTATTTAATGCTGGGATAGGTGAAATTTTAGTCTCTCAAGAAATTAATGGAAATGCGTGTCAGGCAGAAGAACAGATTTGAAGCTCAAGATCAGCTGGAGTGTGATCAGCAAGACGAAAGCTGGGCAGTCATGACAATCTGTATGGTCTAATGCTGCTTCTACTTATGTGTTCTTCTGTTCTGTTTCTGTGATTATGAATTTTCGGTTATTCTGTTCCCCTGCCACCCAGCTTCATCCATTACATGGGACGCATGCTACTTCTGACACACAGGTTGTAAGACTTGTGGATGGGGTTTGTTTTCAGTGGAAAGAACAGAAAATTCTGGCACAGTATGTCTGTGAGCATTAGAGAGAAGATCGAATCACATTTGTTAGAACAGACTTATGCAGAAAATGTTGAAATATCTTTTTCTATTTCAGACGCTGCATCAGTTTTCAATATTTTCTGTTCCATATTTCCAGTTTATTTTTATTCTCTTCCATTTTATTTGCAATAAACATAATGGAAATTCTTCTGTTAAATTTCCCTTATCTGAAAATTTAAAATATTGGAGGCTAGTGTTCCTTGTTGAGACTTTATTCTGCATATGAACTTAATGCATTGGTGAAATACAAGGACTAATTTAACCAATTCTTTGATATTTACTGCTTCTTAATACATTATAATCCTTGGTGTTGATTGCACATGAGAAGACAATATGACAGAATCCCTTGTTGAAAATCTTTGATTCATCCATTTGAAGTGTTACTGTTTTCCCATTGCACTCCTCTGGACCTGAGGTGAGCTTTCTACTGTTAGCCAGAATTTTACTGGAACCCAAATTTGACAACAGCTGAAAAGTAAGAACATAGAACATAGAACAATACAGCGCAAAACAGGCCTTTCGGCCCTTGATGTTGCACCGACCTGTGAACTAATCTAAGCCCATCCCTCACGCTACTGTTTCATATAATACGGCAGATATGTCATTTAACTAGAAATTATACAGGTACACCAGTTACTTTATGAAACTCGTTTTGGCTGCCACAAACTATTAATGTTTCTGCTTTCTCCAACTTTAAATTGTAAAATATACATTTTTCTTGAATCTGCACAAGTCACATTACTGTTTAAGATGAATATGTTGTTCAATGCAAGATCTAATGTAAAATGGAACAAAAGAATGTCTTTTGGCACAAAGATGCGATGGCCTAGTGGTATTATCACTGGACTATTAATCCAGAGACCCAGATAATGTCCTGGGGACCCAGGTTTGAATCCCGCCATAGCTGAAGGTAGAATTTGAATTCCACAAGACCATAAGGCATAGGAGTGGAAGTAAGGCCATTCGGCCCATCAAGTCTACTCCGCCATTTAAATCATGGCTGATGGGCATTTCAACTCCACTTCCGTGCACTCTCCCCGTAGCCCTTGATTCCTTCTGAGATCAAGAATTTGTCGATCTCTGCCTTGTAGGCATCTAACGTCCCGGCCTCCACTGCACTCCGTGGTAATGAATTCCACAAGCCCACCACGCTCTGGCTGAAGAAATGTCATCTCATTTCAGTTTTAAATTTACCCCCTCTAATTTTACGGCTGTGCCCACAAGTCCTAGTCTCCCCACCTAACGGAAACAACTTCTTAGCGTCCACTCCTTCTAAGCCATACATTATCTTGTAAGTTTCTGTTAGATCTCCCCTCAACCTTCTAAACTCTAATGAGTACAATCCCAGGAGCCTTAGCCATTCATCATACGTTAAACCTACCATTCCAGGGATCATCCGTGTGAATCTCCACTGGACACGCTCCAGGGCTAGTATGTCCTTCCTGAGGTGTGGGGCCCAAAATCGGACACAGTATTCTAAATGGGGCCTAACTAGAGCTTTATAAAGCCTCAGAAGCACATTGATGCTTTTATATTCCAACCCTCTTGAGATAAATGACAACATTACATTCGCTTTCTTAATCACGGACTCTACCTGCAAGTTAACCTTTAGAGAATCCTGGACCAACACTCTCAGATCCCTTTGTATTTCTACTTTACGAATTTTCTCACCATTTAGAAAATAGTCCACGCCTGTATTCTTTTTTCCAAAGTGCAAAACCTCACATTTACTCACATTGAATTCCATCAGCCATTTCCTGGACCACTCTCCTAAACTGTCTAAATCTTTCTGCAGCTTCCCCACCTCCTCAGTACTAAGTATCTGGAATTAAAGGTGTAATAATGACCGTGAATCCATTGTTGATTGTCGGGGAAAAACCCAACTGGTTCATTCATGTCCTATAGGGAAGGAACCTGCCATCCTTACCTGGTCTGACCTACATGTGGCTCCAGACCCACAGCAATGTGGTTGACTCCTGACTGGAATTCAATATGGGCAATAAATGCTGGCCTTTATCACTTATGACACCCACATCCCATGAATAATTAGGCAAAAAGACTATGCCTTGAAAATATTCCATGACCCCAACACCATCATGCTCTGGACAAGATAATTTCACAGATTCCTGAATAAACCAGAGATCTCCATTTTAAATGGTGCCACCTTATTTCTAAACTGCGTCCCCTAATTTTCAGTTTCTTCAACAAGAGGAAACATCCTACCAGCATCTTCTGTCAAGTCCTTTCAGGATTTTCTATGTTTCAGTAAGATCACCTTTTATAAATTCCATTAAATACAGGTGCAACCAATCCAACCTTGCCCTCTTGTGGCACACTGGTTGTGTCCCTATTCCCTGGACCAAGAGACCAGGTTCAGGTCCCACCTACTCCAGAGGTGTGTGATAACATCTCTGAGTCAGGTTAATTGGAAAAATAGGTGAAACAATAAATTATAAAACCTCCTTATCCCTCAAACCTGTCAAGCGAACCTTCTCTAAATTTTTGATGTCATGATGTACTTTGATAAGGAGTCTGAAACGGAACAAGATGATGACTTGCCAATATCCTGAACAACAGGAGCAAAAGATTGTTTCTTTCATCTTCAATTTCCCCTGCAAGATTCAACATCATTCAATTTTCACCACTTAAATAATGCGCTGCTTTTCTAATCTTTCTGCTAAACTAGACAAGTTCATAATTTCCCACGTTATATTCCTTCTGCACATCTTTGCCTTTCACTTCACTGATCATATCCTTTTCCAGCCACCTATGCCTTCTCCAAGACTTACTTTCCTGTCATTGTGTCATCAGTAAATTTAACAAGCATATGTTCAGTCTCTTTATCTAGTTCATTGATACAAGTTGAAATTCTTTGAGACTCCAGCATAAATGTCTCTGACAATCTGTTTTTTACATCTTGCCAATCTGAAATGACCCAATTATGCTGTTTTCTGTTATTGAACCAATCCTCTATTCATGCTAACATGTCACCCCCTACACAATGAGGTCTTATTTTGTACAGTGACCTTTGATCTGGCACCTTGTCAAATGTCTTGTGGAAATCTAAGTATATCCAATTCTTCTTTCGAGATGGCCTTGAAATTTATGCCCTTCGATATTCAACTATTGAAAATGAATATTGCCTTTCCCTCCAACCTCCAAGGCAGCAAAGCAGAATTTCTTCCTGATGTCAATAAAAAAGCCTGCAGTATGATATTGACTCTTATTCCCTCTCTGTTGCACCATTCTCACCCTCCCAGAGCAAAGCTGTGGTAAGAATCTGTGTGTGGAGTCTTTTAACAAGGAGAAGCTATTGTCATGCAGCAACTCCAGGGGTTTCTAGCTAGCTTGAAAATTGTTCTGTTCTTACAGCCTGCCATTGATTTTATAGCTTGATAATTAACCTGATGGGCTGCAGTTTGATCCACCTTCCTGGGCACCAAGTCCTGAGATGGGACTTGAACCCAAATTCTCTGGCCCACAAGTAAGGATGCTACCTTTTTTTTGTTCATTCATGGGATGAGGGCATCACTAGCTATGCAGCATTTATTGCCCATCCCTAATAGCCCCGAGGGCAGTTTTTCCTGACAATCAACAATGGCTTTATGGTCATCCTTGGACTTTTAATTCCAGATTTTTATATCAACTTCAAATTCCACCATTTGCTGTGGTGGGATTTGAACCAGGCCCTCAGAACAGCTGGATTAACAGCTCAGCAACAATACCACTGCGCCTTGCCTCCCCTTTGATTAACAAGGGAGTTAAAGGGTTAGAAACCACAATCAGACCAACCATGATCTCAGCAAATGGCAGAGCAGGCTTGACAGGCCCGATGTCCTTCTCCAATTTCTGACTCAGACATGCATGTATTTGTTCGTGAGTAGTTATGAAGAATGCTAGATTTCCAACTAAACCACTGGTGGAAGCAAAATTTCTAATAGCCTTTAGAAGAGGATTGGTTAGATAATCAAAAAGGAGAAAGGAAAAATACACTGGAAAATAACAAGACATTGGAAATTAGTATGTAATTTTTTGCACTGATGTTCTGAAAGACCTTTCGCTGCATCGAAATTTCTCTGGTTCTGTGTTGATGTGTTTCAGAGCTAATGCTTCTGTAAGGGACAAGCCAAGGCCCAAAATCACAGGCATCCTGAAAATGTGGGCATGAAGTTGATACCAAGAGCACCTTTGTCTTGGCCAACGTTATGGTAGCCATTTACTACTGTTGACGGTGCTTTATCTGTCATCAGACTGGCATTGCATTGTTTTCCATGTTTCAGGTGGCAAGCAGGTTAAAAGTTTCCTATTAATTTACCTTTATATTTTCTTCAAGTGACACAGGGGACCAGAAGCAGATCTATAATGTTCTGACAAAACTAGGTGTGTTGCCATCCAAAGCCGACTGTGATATTGTCCATTTGGTATGTGAGAGCATTTCAACACGTGCAGCACATATATGTGCTGCTGGTTTGGCAGGTGTTATAAATCGAATGTGGGAGAACAAACACAAACAAACAATGAAGATTACAGTAGGAATTGATGGATCCGTTTACAAGTTACATCCTCAGTAAGTGTTCATCTGAGAGAATGGTGATGTTTTAGACTTGTTGTTTACTCTGTGTTCTTCGGGGTGTGTTGACTGTGCTGAAGCAATCCAGCATTATGCATATGCAGCTTGGGTATCAGGGAATTATTGATGTAGCCCAGATCTTCCAATGGCATTGTCTATAATTGTTGCAAGTTTCTCAGATAGTAAAAACCTATTTATAGATTCTAGAGCTGCTCTTAATAATTTATAAAAGATTTGAAATAATATTGCATGTTGGATTATGCCTTCTCTATCATTCAAATAGATCTGTACCACTTCAATTTCATTAACAAGCAAAATTCTGAAACACTCAAACCATCTGTACAAGATAATACATTAGTCTTGTGTTTAAAATTTGCTGTGCATGGACTCAGTGGTAAATTTTGATGGCTGTTCACATCCTATGATCTCGAATGCAGTTTTTTTTTCCTTTTTTCCATTTTAGACTATTTTAGTTCATTGTGTTCTTCCTGCTTCATGTTTTACAAACACTCATTTCTTTTTTCTCTTTACTTCCACATATCTTTCATGCAGTTTTCCAGAGATGAGAGGCCTCAAACCCTTTTCATGCCAGACTTACAAGCCAATTATTGTTTCCATAAACCAGGTCCCTACTTTAATCAGTCCTTTGGGATCTGTATTCATGGCAATTCCTGTGTTCATGCTTTACTTAACTGCAGCACTGAGAAAGCCTTTTGAACCAATAGCAGACAGAAGATAGACTTCCAAAGAATATGATAATTATATAAGAACAAAAGTATTGCAAAAACACATTGATATTCCTACATTAATATAAAACAAAGAAGTCAAGATACTGGAGATCTGAAAACAAAAACAGAAATTGTTGGTGTTATACACCATTTAAAATCTCCTCAAAACATACCAAGAAGAAAGCTTAGGCCTTAAATTTTCTCTTTATTTAAAGGCAACTGTAAGCTGCTGTGATCCAGATATGATTGGATTGGTCAAACTACTAGGCTTTAAGCAAAACACAGTTTATTCTTACACCATTGTTAAAATATTTTAAACAAAAAACGGGAATAAATTTAATTCTATAAAAATACTTTATAAAATAATGTATTATTTAACTACGACTCATCAACGATTCCCATATAGAAGCATCTCATAAACACACCCCTAGCAAAGGCAAATACAGCAAAACAGATTTTCCGTCACTTTCTATCTCCTTCAGTCTAGGGGAAGGAACACCAAGAGAAATAATCTACCAGCAGATACAGCACTCAAATTTTTGCAGCAGCAGAGAGAACAGAGCTACATGTCATAGCTTCAACTCCAAAACCCCCAACTTCAACAACTGAAAGCAAAACTAAAACCCTGGGCCTGTGTGAGCTTTAGTCCACTAGACTCTATCCACTCATGCTTCTTTTGTCTCATCTTTTAAAAAAAAATTCTTACTCTGCTTCCCATGGAGCGGATACCTTAGCACTACGTTTACAACAAGAGAAACATAACAGACAAATCCCTGGTTACACTGGTGAAATTCAGCAGGTTTGGCAGCATCTGTAGGAAGGAAGCAGAGTTAACATTGTGAGTCTGGTGACTCTTCGTCAGAACTCACCTAAGGCTGTACTTCTACATATTCTGACTTTTAAGAACACTGTAAAATAGGTGAGACCAAATCAGCAACCAAATTTGCACATCAGATTTAGAAGAAATGTAAAATTCTGAAATCACGATCTGTCCTATTATATTTTCAGGTCAGCTTCACCTTCATTAAAAGTATATTTTTGAAGATAGCAGGTTTTCTGTTCTTATGCTGCTGATCTCCACTTGTTGTTCATCAGTTGTTGCCATTTCCTGTGGAGCTTATAACCATGAGGACACAAACGTGCATTCCTGAACTTGACTTTGGTCATGAAGAGTTGTCTTTCTTAGCAGTAACCCTGTATTAGAATTGCACAGTTTTATTGTGTTGACGGGTGGCGTGGCTAATCCTACCCATGGTGGCTTTTGATCATCAGAAGGAAATGGAGAGATTCAGCACACCCTCAGCTTTTAGACATATTGGCATGTCCAAAGGAAGGACTGGACTAAACCTATCTTGTTAAGATCTCAGGTACCTTAGGCGAAAGGACAGTGTCTAAATTAGTAAAGCACCTAATTCATGTAGAAGAAAGATTTTTCTATCTATGATTTTTCTATGTCTAGATTGGATTTGAACTGGGAAATTTCTATATTTCAGTCCTCCTCCTCCTCCTCCTCCTCAGAGAGAATAGGGCTTCACCCTTTCTGACTGGATTATATTCTAACCTCGATGTTAGCCCAATAAAAATCATTGTTAGGCTGTCTGTATGTGAGCCAGCATTTTCCTAGCAAGTGTCAAGTTCACAATTTCTTGCTGAGGGTTTTATTTTCCCTGCAGTATTAATCACCTATTCTTCTTTCACTATTTTCCCCGCTTAGCTTTAAACATAGGTTTCAGAAAATGGTTAAAGAACTTGCTCCTCCCTGTGACATCACTTTTCTACAGTCGAATGAAGGCAGTGGTCGAGGTGCAGCATTAATCTCTGCAGTAGCAAGCAAGATGGCCAGCTGATTGACTGTTAACTTTGGAAATCAATAAATTAACCGAAGTTAAATGATAAATTGCAGAATCCCTTTGGCCATTTCTGCAGTTCTTTCTGATGAACTGAAGATTCTGCCTTCTATATGGATTGCTGGTGAAAATACTTCAGTCAGCCCGATACGATAAAAGCATGGTATGTAATATCTCTTGGAAAACTCGTGATATGCTGCAAGTGGCAAACCCAAGCCCTTGTTTCGAAATCTGTTTCAACATGCTGGTCACTCATCAGTCAGATCTGTCTTGCCAGCTTCTAGGTAAGTTTAGTGTTCTGGACCAAGTCCACCTCCCTGACTGTCGTCCTGGTGTGCAGCAATGTTTTCACCAACCTGAAGCATAACTTCAAGAAGAAGACTTCAATTTGTGTTGAAAATCACTTTCTTTTTCACTAAACTGAAGCAATGTATGTTAGATTTGTGCCTAAGATGAAATTTGAATGATTGCTACCTGTTGACTGATGCGGGTCAATTTCTTGAACTTTGACTTTCTTGTTGTTCTTTGTTATTTTTTTTCTTGTTACTTGCCCAAGTTGTGGAGTTCCAGTCTTGACCCTTTGTAGAATGATTTCAATGTCAAGAGGTTACAGGCCTTTACAATGTCAGAAACTACATAATATCAATCTTCCTAATAGTTAATGTTATAAAGTGTTAATTTTCTTGTGAATTTATCAATTATTAATCCTGTGGCAAGGTATGAGTCTCTGTATAAAAGAAAATAATTGTTTTCAGAAGTCCAATAAAAAGCATGTTGTGCAAAGTTTTATGACAATGAATTCTGTTGAGAAATTAACCATAGGAGTGAACATTTTTTCCCTAAAGCCTGACCTTATTGTTGCAGTGTTGGTTGCTCGATGACCACATATACCTTTGGAAGTCATGTTTGAGTTGAACTTGCAATCATACTTGAGTTGATGACGTTGGTAGATATTTTTAATCAAACTGTTCAGACATGTTGTAACAGAGTTCTGGAACAGGTGGGACTTGAAGCCAGGTTTTTTTTTCACCCAGAGGTCGAGATACAACCACTGTGCCACATATCCTGAATGAAAGGAGCTGCTCTCACCTCCTGACTATGTTATATTTTAAAGGTAATTTCTCAGCGGAATCAAACTTAACTATGGCAACTATTCAGAAAGTTGCTGCAGAGTTCATCACCTCAATGAATTCATTCACTGGAGCAGTTAGCAGCTAACCGTAGTTAATTGTTCTTAAAAAAAAGTCAATCTACGGAGTAAAAACTCACTACTTTCAGGGAAGTCATGCAGAATAAACATTTAATGTCAAATTATTTTTCTTGACTTCTTTTCATATTCCAGCAGTTTTGATAAAATTGAAGAATTTGTCTGAAGCTGGATTGTTCTGACTTTTATTGTTCAGACATCCATTTAATTAATATTCAGTACATGATGTTACCACAACTAAAATGTATTTTTAATCTTCATTTTAATTCCTGTTGATACAAACCATTTGTAATTAGCAATCTCAGATGAGTACAGTTGAGAATATTCCTTGCTATATTTTGTAATGACTGTAACACTTGCATCGCTCTGCACGATGATAACCAAAGAGTATAAATATGGTGTAATTCATTATACCTTTTAAAACATAATGATGAGTGAAGTACAAAAAAAAATACTGCTGTGTGAAAAATAAAGAATAAATATTAAAGCGGTGTTTTTTTGTCTGATTTAATTTCTTCCCATGGTGGGAATTTTATGTTTTATGGTAAATCTGGTTCGTCTCCAGTTGCTGAATTTGCACAATCTGAATCATGGAGTAACTCTGGGGATGACCAGAAACTGTCACAGGTTGAAACCAAAAAAAGGTTTGGGAAAATATCCTATATTTTAAGAAAATAAAACTTCTGATCTCATTATTTCTTGAACTGTCAGCAGTAAGGCTCTCAAATGTTTGCCCTGCTCCATTATAGAGTAATCGATAGAAATTGATTTGTCATTGTGAACCAGCAACTCTGGATCTCCTGTCGTGTCAGAAGTTGATCAATAGCATGCCTCTGGTTCTTGACCAACTGTTTCCAATAATTCCTTAACTGTGTTCTTGATAAAACATCAGTGATTAAGAATTTTTTGAAGAAGGGTCCAGACCCAAAACATCAGCTTTCCTCCTCCTCTGATGCTGCTTGGCCTGTTGTGTTCATCCAGCTTTACACCTTGTTATCTCAGATTCTCCAGCATCAGCTCTTCCTACTATCTCAAAGTGACTAAGAATATTAACTGTTTAATCAACCATTCCAGATTTGAGCCCAATTGTCAATGATTCAAGTTCTGTTCCCTTGTTTCTCAACTCATTTCGACTGTTGATGTTCTCCATTGTAAACATTTCTTCCTGATATTTGTCCAAATCTTTCCCTTCTTAACACTGAATGTGTGCTGTCTGTGAAAACATGTGCTACAGCTAGCAATGTGGCTGGAAGTCAGTGCAGTATCGAGATATGATATTCCTCACCAGGATTACAGTGCAAAAGGTACTTTGCAAAATATAACAGCAAAATAAAGATCCTCTTATGTTGAATATCTTTAAGTCCTGAGCTTTATCACAATTTTCTCTTTGGAATCTGAAACTTCAAAGTAATTTAAAGAATGCTTTATAGAGGGCTGAATGAGGTGAAGAAATCCAGATCTGCAAATCAATACCACAGGACCTTTAATATTCCACTGTATCTTCATGATGTGGAGGTGCCCATATTGGACTGGGGTGGACGAGGTCAGAAATTACACCTCAAGAAGGTATAGTCCAACACCTGATGAAGGAGTAAGACTCCAAAAGCTGTGTTTCAAATAAACCTGTCAGACTGTAACCTGGTGTCGTGATTTCTGACTGTATCTTGGGTCAGTTCTCAACAGTACCATCTGATCCAAAAGGTGACACTTCCCATAAGTAGTATTCCTTCAGGGCTGCACTGGACTTCCAACTTAAATTACATACTGAAGGCCTGAAGACTTCCTTTAATCTCCAAATTTGACTCATAAGCACTTGGGTTAAGGTGAGAGGAAGACTGAAACTGGGTGTTCCTGTTGTGCTGGCCTATTTTCATCAATCCGTCCCTCCAGACAGGAAGGAATTCAAAATCAATCTAAATTAACAGCAGCAACTCAACTGACATTGGTTTAAATTTGTTACCAACCAAATGGGGACCCAATTATGACATAAATGAGGCCCCACTTTGAATAGATGTTCCATGTGAACAATGCACACAAGGAATTATGTCAGCTTAAAGGATGAATGTCACTTTGGAATGTTCAGCCTTTACTCTATCTGGCCTGTAGGGAAGGAATTTGTTTTATCACTGTTCTGTGACAGTCGGACAGTGGGTTGCATACTTCCATGTAAGGTTTATCCTTCAGCGGGCAGCTGTTTTTAGGAATAGAAGAGATAAAGAGAACTATAAAGACTGACACAACTTCGCCAACTGGCATTTGTTTCCAATCACAGCTCCACCAAATGGTAAGTAATTAAATATTTTGCTGATTTCTATATCTGTGTTAGTCCATTGTTTTCTTAGTATGGTACAAATTATCAAGATCAAATCAGTTTAAAAATATTTGAAGGATGTCACTTAATGCCAAATGTATTTGCCATTCCTTGGTAATTAATTTCTGCCTCTCTTTCTCTTGATTTTTCCATAAAAGCACAACTTTAATTCTTCCATTTTTTTTATCTTCACTGAAGAATATCATTTAAAAGCCAAATAAGCTCTAACCAAACTTTCACACCAGTGATGAGTTCTGAAGTTGTTAATATTTTTACAGGGTAACAGTTGAGTATAAGCAATCTCATTTTGATCAAGTAAGATATTTTGTGGGAATGGCTACAGAACAGCCATTTATCAGTTTCTGTGCTCTCATAAGTTGTAAAAACCAGTTTAATCAGGTCACAAGAGCCAAGGGACAACTCAGCTTAATTACCCCAAAGGATCATATTATGAATATGTAAGGATGTTTACATTGAATGAAGATTGAAAATTTTTGAAGTCATTGCTGAAAATTAACAAGAAATTCAACAGTTATTAATTCGTTTCTCCTCTCGGAGTTTGTATTATTTCTTTATCTGATTTCAAACATTGACTGCAAACATCCTTTTGAGTGCATTCTTTTGTCCACTGATAATGGAAAACTGGTTTAATTGTTAGCAATGTATGAACTATGTACTTATCAGCCTTCTCAAGTCTACCAGAAATTGGGTAACCAATTTCTGAGCCCTATTTGTGTCTGGTTTCCTCAGTACACAAGAAGCTTTCACTTTAATTGACAGTGATACTTTCAAATGCTCTCTTTTACATGATTGCTTTGAAGCTTAGCTGTTTTTCTCAATGACTTCCAAGTGACAGGATGGGATTTGTGGACTCCAAATATATTATTGAGAGGTCTAATGTGTCTGAATTATCACAATTTCTTTGTAGCCTTGTCAAAACTCAACAGTTACCTTCAGTGAAGGAAAGTGGAGATTCCGCTAAATCTTTGTGATGTTGAAACTTTGGCAACAGTGGTCAATGATATCATTTTTCACTCACTTTACAGAAGCACATTAACTGTTTCAGATCATTCCACTCTGACAATTTTCTCCTCATCTACATACCTGACTTCAATAGATCTACCATTGGTGTGTGCCTTCAGCTTTCTGGGTCCTCAGATTGTGATGTCCCAGGCTTCTCATCTCTGCCTCTCCTTCTCTCCTGTGCCAATTCCTAGTCCTAATTTAGACCCATTACTTATTGCCCATACACGGTTTCTGTTTTTCTGTTTGCCTTCCATTCATGTGTCTATCAAGATACGTCTCAAATGTTGCTAACGTGCCTGCTTTCACCACTTCCATTAGCAGAGCATTTCAGGCATCACCACCCTCAGTGTGAAAGATTTTCCCTACACTTCTCCCCTAAACTTTCCTCCTGTCAGCCGGAACCTGTGCCCTCTTGTAGTTGAATTTTCCGCTGTGGGAAAATGCCTGTGACTCTCCACCTTATCTATGCCTCTCGTAATTTTACCCTGATTCTCTGGATTCCGAGTCCACTGACATTATCACTGTGATCGCACCTTCCCCAGCAAGTTGTTTCTCCTGCAGAAATGCTGATGTTGTCTCCCATAAGAAACTGGGCATGAATATCATGGTACAACAAGGTGTACAGCTGGATGAACACAGCAGGCCATGCAGCATCAGAGGAGCAGGAAAGCTGACGTTTCGGGCCTAGACCCTTCATCTAACCTGAAACATCAGCCTTCCTGCTCCTCTGATGTTGCTTGGCCTGCTGTGTTCATCCAGCTCTACACCTTGTTGTCTCAGATTCTCCAGCATCTGCAGTTCCTACTATCGTATGTAAAAAGCAGACAGAAATACAGTAAACTGGAGTGATTGACAGCTGTGGTAAGAATAGATTGCCAAACTTTTATGCAGCGTAACAAAGACTAACTGAGTTAGAGATGTTGACAATGGATATACTTTGACAATGGCAAAATACAGGACAATGGACACCAACTGTTTGTGAATGGAAGGAAGGAGTGTTTGGTCATTGTACCCTAAATTCTGTGAACAGTTGACAGATATAAGAGAAGAAAATGACATTTTGATTTACCAGAACAAACTGACTAGATGGATTCAAGATTACTAGATGGAACTTAATGCTGTTAAGTGAAATGGAATGCTAATGGAACAGAAAAAGAACAGATGAATATGCAATTCAATGGTATCCAACACCCAAACAGTATATTATGCATCTTGATTATGCAGATTTGGCATATGGCCATGTTTTGTATGGACTGGAGACTGATGAGAATGTGGAGACGTCTGTCTTGGAAGTAAGGGAAAAATTGACTATGAAGAACAGCACGTTTCCTTTATTCTTTATTCATTCACACAATGAGGGTGTTGTTGGCTAGGCTGGCATTTATGGCCAATCGGTACAGTTTTGAGTTAACCACATTGCTGTAGGTCTGGAGTCACATGTAGGCCAGACCAAATAAGAATGGCAGTTTCCCTCCCTAAAGGGCATTAGTGAACCCGATGGGTTTTTTCTGCCAGTCAGCAATGGATTCATGGTCATCATTAGACTCCTGATTCTAGATATTAATTGAAGTCAAATTCCACCAGCTGCTGAGGTGAAATTCGAACCCAGGTCCTGAGAACATTACCTGGGTCTTTCGATTTAACAGTCTAGCGATCATAGAACATAGAACATTACAGCATAGTAGAGGCCCTTCAGCCTACGCTGTTGCGCCAACCTGTGAAACCAATTTGAAGCCCATCTAACCTATACTATACCACAGGCTATTGCCTCCCTTTATGATCTGCAGTTCCACTGGAAACAGTATCTTTGCAGATTTTTCTCAAGATTTTAATGGATGGACAAAGTTCGTGAAGTGAAGTTTAGGTCAAGTGAATTACATATCTGTTAGGATGGTGACAGAGAGAATTGTATGTGCCAGGTGGCATTTTCTTGATCTAAGCTTTGTTTAAATTTGAGATAGCAGCAGACAGAACTGATCTTAGGATATTTTCCAGTCATTTGTTTCATTCATTATAGATTGTACTTTTTCTTCTCATAAAAACAATGACTTTTCAAGAATTTGTACTTTATTCCCTGACAAAGTAACTACAGCAGGTACACAGACTTGTGGTTTGTTGCTTCATGATACCGTGGCTCCTGTCTTTTTTTTGTTGGATTTTAGGCAAGCAGGAAAGCAGCTCGAGGGAAAGCTTCATCCAAACAGAACCAACGAAGCTCCTCAAATGTCTTCTCCATGTTTGAGCAGTGTCAAATTCAAGAGTTCAAGGAGGTGAGGAGTCCATGTACTGTCTACGATTATTGTTATGATTGAGGCTGTTGCTCGAGTCCCATTACGCCTTGCGTTACAACAAAATGTAAAAAGTTTGTCTAGTTACTAAGATGATCCAATAAATTCTGTACCCATATCAGGTTTTAACAATAAAGATCTATCAACCAGGATTCATGATAAACAATTATGACTGGTGCAATAATTAGTTGTTGAAAACAGAGAATTATACATGCTTATCCCTCTAAATATTGCCAAAATACAAATGTGATAAATGGGAAGAAATGGATTTCTCTGTTGAGATTAACTTTCTGAAAAAGACCTCATAAACCACATGTCTTCTTGAGGCCCTCTTGCCTGATTCTAGCCCAAACCTATCCCTTGCTATTCCTGGAACAACTCGCCACTCACTGGATATCTGCTAAAAGATAAGCATGCCTGGCGCTTGCAACATATTTACAAGCTCACTCTGTGCCCTGATGAGGACACGCATTCCAAAACTGCCCTGCTTGGTGTTGGACAGTCATTCTGAGAAGGGGAAAATAGCATTGTGAGTCTCTGACAAGGACATAGGTCCTGGTGAATGGGTTGGTGCAATGGAAAGGAGTCCTCTTCCTGTAGGACTGGTGAGGACATGACACGACTGGAGCCTGGCAGCCTGATCTGAGATCACCATCTGGGTCAGTGTGGTCTTACTCATGTGGAAGAATGGCCAGCAGCACTGCAAGGAGATCAGTGATGTTCTCAACTCCGCCAGGGTTAAGTGCCACAGACTTCCTTCTCATTCATTGTATTTGCGATTACACTCACCTCCTGCCAATGCTCATACTCAACCACTCTCAATATTTCCTGCAACATCCTCTCTCACTTGTTTTTCATCAGCCCCAACCTCCCACATCACAAACCCCCATGGCTTCTGCACTTCCTGCTCACTTGGCTGGGACACCTCACCACCTTTGAACTTGTCCCAGCACTAGCTGGGTCACCCACTTTCATCTCATTCAAATTGTCCCTTTTTCTCTGTCCAGGAGAAAGCAGCCCTTTTGTAATAGTGAAGATGGACCCAGGACGGGTTGATAGGTGTTCAACATTGCCCACTACCAGGAGAGAATCCTGTTCCTTGGAAAAGAAGACAGGGACTGCTCCTGTAGGGATGCTGAGACATCTCCATATCCTGACAACTGAATAAGAGGCACTTTTCAGTCCACTGCCATTCTCATATTAACCCCACTGTCAGTGTCAAGCATAACACACCACTTTGAACCATTGGCTGACACGCCTACTTTCCCTTGTGCCTTCCAGGTACCATCAAGAAATCCATAACTCCTGTGAGAAAGAGGCTGCTCTGCAAGAAGGTGCCCCCAAAATCTCTAAAGAAGAGAGTTCCAAGTTATCAGAGGATGCATTAGCATCCTGCATCTGCCTCCAGCTCAGATATTGACACCTTGGTGCCAACATTTGGGTTAGAAAGTGTGGGAGCACAATCTGCTGAGTAGCTCCCCGTGACAGAAAATGTCCAGGCTGCTAGCTGTCAGAGGACTGCCAGAGACCAGGCACCTGCTCAGCCCCAGGCAGGGCAGCTTGCTGTGGTATCAGCAATCAGGGACTTCAACTACAGGAGCAGCCTACACGTATGTGGGAGGAAATGGCACTGAAAGCCCAGAGGCTACAGAAGTCCAACGAAACCAAGCTGCCTCAATACACGATCCTCCAATTGCCTCCATGGATAGGTTGACAGCTGCCATGGAGAGCCAGGTCTAGCACTTGCAGGTTCTGCTGAGAACTTGCAAACGCCTGCACTCTATTGCCTTAGCCACTGGTCCTTCTGGCTGATGGAAGGCCATGTGGCAAAGTGCACTCTGTGTCCCTTCGTTACACAGGGTGTGGTGGCAGAAGGCACACAGTCAGAGGAGAAACCACACACAGGCCCCTCAGAAGACTCCTCTCCAGACACTTGGGAGGTGGCTGGGCCCTCCACCCTACCTGTCCTCAGTAACCTTTGAATAATCAAGTAAGAAGGGTCCTCTTGTCTCTGGCATCCAGACAGACATGCTTCAAGATCACACAACCAAACTTCCATCCAACAGAGCCCACTGCTGACCAGGGTTCCTCCACCCCAGCTGCAGACCTTTGATCAATACTAAGGTGTAGCGGGAGGGAAAGAAATAAAATTTGACATCAGTTTGGTTGCAAGGGTGGCAGTTGATTTTGTTTAAAGTTTCATATTTGTTAGTACTATTGGATTTTACAATCCTTTCTCTGTTTGTTTCTCTGTGTAGCCCTGAATGTAACTGTGTCAGTGTGATGCTTTACTTCATGTTCATACGGGATGTATCTTGGATTGATGTCTGTGCTGAATGCATAGTCAGTTGGAATATTTGGAAGCATGGTGAATGTTGTACATTCAGCACTGGATTCTGCTGGCACCATTCCTTTGGTCAATGATCCCTATTCTTTCCCTGGCCCCTGTGTGTGTGCTGAAAGAAGAGGTCAGCAATGTCTTGTGCAGGAAGATATACAACACACAGGGAGCCAGGGCTGCAGGGGCCCACAGCTCCATGTGCTCATCAGGACATATTAACTCCACTGTCGGTGTCATTCACCACGCATCAGTTTGAACCATTGACTGAGATGCCTTCTCTTGCCCTTGAAAGGATATCAACTAAGTGGGTTTTGCAGCTTCTTCCTTCACAGGTCAAGACACTTAACCATCCATTTAAGGTGTGATCACAGCCATTTTCTTTCACATTGTGTAGTTACAAATTCAGGAAAATGGAAGGTGACAACAAATACAGTTCAGGTATTGGTTTCCAGCCTCTGCCTCCCAGTGTTGCTAAGACCCTTAACATCCAGATCACCTTCCTGCAAGATCTTCTTGTAAACTCCTTAGGGTTCTCTTCTCTTCAGGTCTCCACTCAGCTCGTCTACATGATCCTCTACCTGCACACCTTTAACCCACCTCACCCCCACATCCCTCCCCACCAGCCCCTGGCGAATGTGGTGAATCTGATATGTGCAGTCACATGCTCCTTCCCACTCTTGGAACCAGGGTATTCCTGACTGTAGTTGAACATCCCTCCCACATGATGAAATTCCAATCAATGCCTTAGGACATACACCCCTTCTAAATATAGTAGCCCAGTCTTCACAACTGTTGTCCTGTCCTTTTCACAGCTTGCAGCTTCTAATCTCGACAAATGGTTTGTATAGTCCCCTGCACATAACAACAGCCTCCTTAAAAACCGAAAGAACTGTGGATGCTGTAAATCAGAAACAAGACTGTTGAGAACAATGTGACTCTTCTTTGAAACTGAAGGGGACTGGAAAAGTGTGTTTTCTACGCTGTTGACAAAGTAAAAGGGACAGTCACTGGAGTTAGCAAGAACTGCAGATGCTGAAGTCAGAGACAGTACGGTGTGGAGCTGGAGGAACACAGCAGGCCAGGTAGCATCAAAAGACCAGAAAAGTTGATGTTTCAGGTCAGGACCCTTCTTCAGAATTGGAGAAATGTCCACCTTCTTCCCCACCTATCCACCACACCCATCCCACTGACCAATTCCTGCCACTCCCTACCTGCATTCACCTCCACCATCCCACCTACCTTCCCCACACCCACACCTTCTCTCCCTATTTATTTCTGAGCTGCCTTCCCTCTCCCCATTTCTGAAGAAGGGTCCCAACCCAAAATGTCAACTTTCCTGCTCCTCTGATGTTGCCTGGCCTACTGTGTTCCTCCAGCTCCATACTATGTTGTGTCTGAAAGTGATGGGAGTCTTCACTTCAAAAAGAATGAAGCATAAAGACAGGGAAGTCTTCCTAAAACTGCATAAGGCACTTGTCAGACCACAGTTAGAACACTGTAAACAGTTTTGTGGCTTTATCTAAGGAAAGGTATGCGAACATTTGAGGCAGTTGATAGAAGGTTCACTAGCTTGGTCATCAGCATCAAAGGATTTCCAAATGGTTGAGCAAGTTTGGCTTGTCTTCATTGGAATTTATAAAAATGAGAGAAGACCTTTATTTAAACACGTAAGATTTTTTAGGAGACTTGACAGTGTATTTCCCTTTGTGGGAAAGTCTCAGGCTGGAGGACAGCCTCTGAATCAGGAGCCAACCATTTAAGACAGAGATGAAGAGAAATTTCTTCCCTGGGGGGATAGTGAATCTGTGGGATTTTTTTTACCACAGAGGCCTGTCGAGGCTGGGTGATTAAGTATATTCAAAGTTGAGATAGGCAGTTTATTAAGATGCTGCTGATGAGACAGATGTGAAATAAGTTTCAAAGGCATTGCTTGAATGTTCGCTGTGAATAGTAGAAAGTAGGTCAGCTCTACAGGGAGCAAATGAGACACTAGCAGTGGGCAAGGGGTCAAATCAAAATGTAGGAAGGTGCCCATGCCTCCTTGGACTCAATATTACATCTAAAAAGCTACCAAGTACCTCAATGGAAAGTTAGGGACTGTCCCTCCACCTTGGTTTGGCTTTCGCTGGAGTACCGTCTGCACAATGATGGAAATGTTTGCACGAGAAGGAGGTGGTGTACTAAAATGGCAGGTATCTCGAAGGTTGAGGTCATTCTCACAGACTGCCTGGATGTGTTTGGCAAAGTAGTTACTCAGTTTGCGTTTGATTTATTTAGTGTATAGAAGGCTACATTGTGAGCGGTGAATGCAGTATACTAGATTAAAAGAAGTTCAAGTAAAATACTCCTTCATTTGGAAGTTGTGTTTGGGGCCTTGGATAGTGAGAATGGAAAAGGAAATGTTGAATGTTAGACATTTTGCGATGGTATGGGAAGATGCCAAGAGGGTTGTGGGTGAGAGGGGTGAGGAGTTTGGAAGAGACCTGGAGAGAACAGTCCCTGCAGCATGCCTACAAGAGATGGGTGAGGAAGATGTATTCGGTGAGGACATCCCTCTGAAGGTCAGGAAATTGTGAAGGTTGATCCTTTTTAATGCATAGATTATTGGGTGGAAAGTGACGGCAAGGGGTACGTTGCTGTTTTTCTGGGGTTGATGGAGTGGGTGGAGGTGTGGGGTTTGTGGTGAGGACAGATATGCAGAAAATCGGTCTGACATGGCTGAGGGCCCAGTCACCCACAGCGCAGGCAAATCCTCAGGAGAAGAAACGGGAAAACATGTTGAAAGCAATCTGTAGAGGGTTCCATCACTAGAACAGATGCAACAAAGATGGAGAAACTAGGAGAGTGGAAATACGTCCTGAAGTGAACTGGGGTGTGAGGAACTACAGCCAAAGTACCTTTTGGAGTCAGTTGATCTGTAATTGATATTAGTGAATGGGCACTATTTTCCAGCATCTTTCAGTTGTGAAGAGGAGTTACAGTGGATTCCAAATGTTAAATTTGTTTGTTCCTCCACGGTCCTGCTTTGTCTGTCCAGCACTTTCCATTATTATTCCCAATTTATCTCAATCTTTCTCCTTTGTTTCCTGCTTCTTTCTTGACTGGATCAAATATATGAAAGCTACATATTTATGTTTCACATCTGCATGAACAACCATGCAGCGACTGTGGGTATTTTGACTATAGACAACACCTTTTACCAACCTTTCTTGCCAGTGAAGCAATTTAGAAGAGGTGTTTAACAGGTGAAGGAAAAATATTGTGTTTTGAATTTCTATCAGAAGTCACCCTCTCACTATGACCCGTGAAACACATGCTACATCATCACGGGGGGAGGGGGGGAATGTCATAAGACCTTGCACTCTCTTGAAATCTTGTGACAAGATGAAGCTGCAGTAAAATGTTTCCTTAATATTAACCTTTAAATATCAACATTTCTTTCATTTCGTAGGCTTCTTGAATATTCTTCAGCAATGCAACGAAGCCAAGGATCTTGTACCCTTATCCACCTTAGAAGGAATTTTTGGGAGTTTGTCAAAAATACACTCATATTGAGATGTAGTGCTACAGAAAAGACAAGCGCTTGGAATCAGACATATCCCAATTTTGAACACTTGCTTGGTTGAATTGGAAGGAAAGAAAGTCAATTCGATTTGCATTCACCGCTGAAACCTCATCAGCCATCACTATCACCCTGAAGCTGACTGTGGTGCAAACACTCTGCAATTAGGCTTACCAACAGTGATTATACATTGTCCTGGAGAATTAATCACATGACTTGCCCCAGATTCCAGCTATTTGGCTAACACACCTACAGATAAGCCAAACCAGGGCTGGAGTTGTATACAGTTAATGTTCGGGCCATGGGAATGTTGTCGAACAAATAGACCAAGGGGGCTGGTGCATAGTTCCTTGAAATTGGAGTTGCAGGTAGAGAGGGTGGTGAAGAGAGCATTTGGCATGCTTCCCTTCATTGGTCAATGCACCACTATAGGAGTTGGGACGTTATGTTGTGGCTGTACAAAGCATTGGTGAGGCTACTTTTGGAAGACTGTGCATTCATTTCTGGTCTCCCTGCTACAGGAAAGATGTTGTTAAACTTGAAAGGGTTCAGAGAAGATTTACAAGGATGTGGCCAGGATTGGAGGGTTTGTGCTCTAGGGAGAGGCTGAATAGACTGGGACTTTTTTCTCTGGAATGTAGGATGCTGATGAGTGACCTTATTGAGGTTTATAAAATCATGAGGGTATAGATCGACTGAATGGCAATGGTCTTTTTCACAGGTTACAGGAGTCCAAAACTAGAGGGCATAGGTTTAAGGTGAGAGGGGAAGCATTTAAGAAGGACCTGAGGGACAACCTTTTCATGCAGAGGATGATGCATGTTTGGAATGAACTGCCAGAGGAAGTGACAGAGGCAAGTTCAATTAGAAAATTCAAAGTCATCTGGATGAGTAGGGGATAGGATGACTTTTGAGCGATTATGGGCCAACTGCTGGCAAATGGGAGTAGGTCACTTTGGAACATATGGTTGGCGCGTACAAGTTGGACTGAAGGGCCTGTTTCTGTGCTGTGTAGCTCTGTGACTTGATTATTATAAAAGGCCTCAGTGTGCCAATTGGAAAGCAAGAAAACTTATTACAAAACTGTGTATCTGCCAAGCAGCCATTTGTTTCCTATTTTCAATCATTTTATATCTCTACAAAAGGAAATGTTAGAAGAAAATTACAAATTAAGAAAATCAATTTGACTTTCACCATGCTTATCCTTGAGGGTTCCACAAACCTGTTTTGAAAATGAGTCATACCAGACTCGTAATGTTACTCTATTTCTATCATACCAGATGGCCCCACACCTGCCGTGTTCTTCGAGTTTTCCCACTTCTTGAGTAGTTTGGTTTAATCGCACACGATGACATCCCTCAGATTGCTCCTTAATTACTGGAGTCTCCAGACCAATCATGCAGGGTTGGCAAACCCACAGTCTGTTAAGTCAGGACTCCCATCCAGCCATAAAACCACTGAATAAAACTTGTGGCTAAGACTTAGCAAGAATTATTCTAGATTTGTTTTTTTGTCACATTTCGTGAAGGGTTTCTTTCTGTGAGGCTGAGCACTTTTTCTTGTGCTGTCTTCCCAGACTCACCTCATTAACTGTGCACCACATCCCCTGGTACTCCACTGGTCCCGATTTGTTACAGATGGAAGGACCAGCCATGGCCAGGACCTCCCAGAATTCCTGGTGCTGGTGCCATTTTTAAAGCCCAGTCATGCACATGGTCAAGTGCAGACATTTTACTTTGCTCTGGACATGTCAGACATTAAGTCATTGGAATCCCACTTTACTGACAGGAACCTGGAGGTCCTGCTGGCCTGGCTATGCTTGATGTCGCTACCCATGGAGTGTGCCCTGAGATGTTCGTGTTGGATGGAGGATCAGTGAAGGAGCAAGCTGGAGCCACCAGGTTATCGCTCTGGCCATCATGTCTGAATTATCTCTGTCCATTTTCGATCTGGTGGGTGGGAGAATGGAAAATTGCATATCAAAAAGAAGAGAAGACATAACAATGAGGATGTTAATGCATGAAAATCAGCGTTTTGTAGCCCAAGATTGAGAATCTCATCTAGCTGTCCAACACTTGGTTGAAAAATGGGACTTCGTGTTCTGGACAGTGAGAAGCTACTCACTAGTCTTCTCATCCAATTTTGCCAACTTTCTAATCAGGGCCCATGCTATTCAAGGGCTGGAAAGTCTCTCTCATTAGTGTTATATGGCTTTACAAACTGACTTCCATGGCAGTAAATCCGTAGTTGAAGGGTCACTCCCTCACAGGTAGTCAGTTCATTCAAATCCATGTGCTGTTCAAAGTTGCACAGTTTCATGTGGTTTCTAAACTTGCAGATTGCATTTTTGGATTTTCTCCCCTTTCCTGTCCTTATAAGTATCTTCTTATCTGGAGTTGCTTCTGCTCTGCTGCTTTGAATGACCCAACAACTGGAGGAAGAAGACCATCAATATCTGCTGAAATTACCTGGAGATAAGCAGCAGATAGACTGAATAAGACAGGTGATGAACAGTAGTCTACTAGATCTATCAGCCAAGAAATATTTTCTTAGATATTTCTGAAGCAGTGCTAGAGAAAAATGCATTTTACCAGGCTATGACTGACCTTTTCAATCTCATGAGGCAGGACACATTGCCTGCTGGGCGAGTGACCATGTCTTACCGGTGGCTATCAAAATCACCACAGGAGGAACTGTTTTTCCATTGGATCCTTCCAGATTGCTGGAGGGGACATGATATAACAGTATTCAGTGATGTTGCGTTCTGCACATCAGAAGCTCAACTAGCAGCTTGTGTAAATGGAGTCCACTTGATCAATGTGTAACTGATATTTAATCAGCACAAAAAGGAAGATTGGAATGATGGTATTTTCCCACATGAATGACTTCCCCTGGCACCTTGTGGCTTTTGTCGTCTCTACCAGTGTGTGGTCCTGTGGAAGGGTTTGGAGCTGGTTCATTGTCACTAATCCTTCTTTTCTTGAGCATATCTCATGAAAAGTGGCAAAAGAAACACCACTGTGGAGCATGTAATGAAAAGGCACTGTTCTGAGATGACAGGTTTTATTGCAAGATAGTTGTGAGCACAACTACGTTTCTCAGGCATAATAACTAGGACTTTGAGGAGCTGGTCCAGATACATCTGCTTCCTCTGAAAGCTTGAGTGGAGCTGCCAAGAGCCAAATGTCACTTCTTTCAGCAAAGCAAAATGGAATTATGTGCCTCAGTCCTCCAGGGCCTTCCCCACCTCTCTGCCAATGTTGGAGCCATTATTTCAGTGAGTTCCAGGGAATCTATGAAACATGCTCAAAGAGGGTGAAGAAGGTGTTTACCATTGACTTTTTCAGGTGCACATGAGATTGTTTTCAATCAGAGGAAAGATGTTGGGACACAGTGTCTGAGAAATTTGTTATGCACTAACTGCTAAGCGTACTACTGGGACTCACAAGAGTCTTTGAAACTATGTTTCCCAAAGCTGTGCACCACTCTAATTTTCCTCATGTTGTCTAGCTCAGCATAGCCTAATTGCTGGAGAGTAATTCATCAACAACTCCATTGGTATCTTGTCATGCAACCATCAGGGAACGTCAACTTGATGTACTCAATTAGTGCTGGGACCTATTATTTCTGTGACTGATGGTGGAGTTGGACTAGGATGATCTTTTGGTTGTATTGTTCACAAGATCAACAAAGACCATCCAATGAAATCTTGTTTGCAATTACAGTTTTCATTCTGAAATGGCCAGATCTTACAGTCAGATTTCAATTTCATGCTGTACACAGACTTCTCAAATGTAACAGATGATAAGTTTGAGGCTTTCTTGCCGAGTTGACATAAAGATCCACCACTTATAATTGATTTGGAATTAAAAATCTGATCCATGGTTTCTTGTAAATAGCAGAGCAAGCGATACCAGGGTGTTACAAGAGTAAAAGGTATTCAAGGTGGAAGTGTTTGGACTTTGTGTTTGTTCAGCAGGATAAGGATTCACTGTACTTACTATAGCAATAGTTTTTGAGGCATATTCAAGCACAGGAGTGACAGATATCTTGGCATGCAAGTCGATATTGTGAAGGAAATTCTCAGGATGGTGAAGATCACATGATAAATGATGCTAATGCAATTACTGACTAAACCTCTGTCATGTGTCCCCAGGCCTTCGGCTGCATTGATCAAAACCGTGATGGAATCATCAGTAAACAGGACTTGAGGGAAACCTTTATGCAGCTGGGTAAGTGAACTGGTCTTTCAGTTCTTGCTACTAATTTCCAGCTATTGGCTGTCCAATGGTTTCAAAGTATTACAGGCATTATGTGATCTTTACACATTTATGAAAAGATATGATGATATTTTCTCATCAAATTGTTCAGAGATATTGGGACATACCTCCGGAACTGGTAAGACGTGAACCCAAATCTCCTGGGATATGGGTAGTCACCCTATCATTGCACCAGAGGAGTCCTGACCAGTGATGTCAGTCTCAAAGTGTTTACCGAGATGACTGGTGTCAGGGATTCAATATTCCTGGCTGGAGAGACGGGTTTTGATGCAGAAGTGCTGCAATTGGTCCATGGACTTCATGGCTGATGCTACCTGGTTTCTAACCCCACAGACCAATCCACTTGCTCCAAGAGGACACTGAGCCATTTGTTCAAATAAAAATGGAAATGCTGTTTGAAAATGATATGAATATTAATGTGTTTGAAAATATTTATAGGTAAGTTGAATACCAATGATGAAGAATTGGAAGCGATGTTGAAAGAGGGAAAGGGGCCAATGAACTTTACAGTGTTCCTCAGCCTCTTTGGAGAAAAACTGAATGGTAAGGACAAGACAGCATGCTGACAGCAATTGATTATTCAATAATCTTATTTAGGTATGTGATGAATCTCAATTCAAATTCTTTCATGTCTGATACTACAGTGGAGATGGAACCCATATTTGGAAGATGCTCCTAGTCAGAAGGTTGTTGAATCTGATTCCCATTCAGGTAGTTGGGCACAAAATCTAGGCTGGCACTCCAATGCAGGACTGGGAGCGTTCACTGTCAGAGATGCGATCTTTTGAATCAAGTGTTCAAGTGAAACTCTCTGTGCCCTCTCAAGTGCACCTAAATGGCACTACTTGTAAGAAACGCAGGGTTGTTCTCACCTGCAATGTCACCGTTATTTGTATCCCAACCAGTATCACTCAAACACAATTTGTGGGACCTTGCTGAGTGTAAATTGGCTGCTGTATTTTCTGTATCAGAACAGTTATTGCCCTGTTTTAAAAACACATGTTTGGCTGTGAAGTGTTTTGAGATGCTCTTATGGGTGTAAATGCAAGTCCTTCTTTCTACTTTCAATGCCACATCATATAATTTCAGCTATTCCAGCCCAAATGCCGGTGCTAGCAACAGCAATCGGTTTGAAGCTTATTTTATCTCGACAGGAACTGACCCAGAAGAAACTATTGTGAACGCCTTCAAACTGTTTGATCCGCAAGGAACAGGGCATGTCAAGAAGGATGAGTGAGTTACAAAGTCATTTAAATAGTGAGATAGATGGCACCTGAAAATGTTTCATGAGGATGTACTTTTAGTATTTCAGCTGACATCTTCATCCTGTAAATTTCATAATTTTCAATATAATGTGATTAGCACCAGAGCTGCATACTGACATTTTGTCCATAAATCAGTTAAGCCAATTGCTTACTTTTCTGACAGTAATGCTCTGAGATGTCCTGCTTCTACAAGTTTTTTCACACCTCTTGAGTTGGAAGTACTGACCCCGCATAGAGACAGATGCTGTATTTTTCATATTTACACTAGTCTGTGTGTGCAGTGCTTTAGAATAAAATGCTTTGGGGTATGGCTGCAGAAAGTTTTATATTAGTGCTTGAGTAATCTAAAGGCGTGGGCGGATGATCCGAAGACATGACTTTTGCTAGTTGCCAATTGAGCAATTTAATTTCAGACAATTTGGAAACGAAAAGCCAGGATCTTTATTGGTGACCTTAGAGATTCTAGCACACAAGACGGTCTATTATCCTGAAGATGTGAAAAGTGCTGTTGAGTTGCATGCAACATTGTTCAAATCACTGACGGAGAATAAAGAAAATGCTGATTAGATTTCATACAAGTGAACTAATGATGGATTAAATGAAGATAACTCTGTACCATTAGGTTCAATCCATTTATCATCTAATTTGGCAATACCATTAAAATTTGCTCCTTAACTTTAGGTATGTTTTCTTTCTGCTTTCATAGATTTAAAAGACTCCTGATGACACAAGCTGATAAATTCAGTGCAGATGAGGTGAGATTTTGCTGTCTAAATGTAAACAATGTAAAACATTTGAGGTATTTCATATTCAAAAGCATTCTCAATTAGACTTTGGGAAGAAGCAAACCCATCACACAGTTGTATTTGAGGTGGAACTAAACTATTTAGGGAAAAGAATTGTTCCAGGGAAAATTAACTGCCCACAAGGTGGGGCAGCAACTTGTGGAATGCAAATTTTTACTGAGTATAGCTGTCTCATAGATGATTGCTCCCTCATGGAGTAAAGGTCTCTGTCCCACTAACTCTGAGTTACTTCTGTTCTTTGCCTGAGCAACTTAACAGCATTAACCTCTTTGTCTGGTGACTGACACTTACCCAAGTGGACGTGGACGGTTGAGAGGAGAAGTAATTGGGAGAATAACAAAACACGAGGGATCTGTCAGAGTAGATCGGAAAAACTGTTCCCATTGGGGGAGACATTCGGAACCACAGGGTACAAATTGGTAAATGAAGCAATGAAGACATGAGGAGAAACGTTTTCATGCAGCAGGTGTTTCGGATCCAGAAGGCACCACCTGAGAGTACGGTGGAGGCAGATTCAAGCAAGGCAGATGCAATCAATCAAAGCCAATAAGATTGTGATCCGAGATGAAACAATGTGCCAGGCTCTGAGAGGAGGCTAGTGAGGGGCACAAAGTAAAACTTGCTCATCCAGAGAGCTATCACAAATGCAATGGACTGAATATTCTCATTCTGAATATTATTGTGCTCAGCTGCACAGACCAGAAAGTCGAGATTTAATTCCTGGTCTAGATATTTTCTAATCATCCTGGTCAGAGATGTTATCACTTGAACTGGCCCTCCTGGCTCACAGATAGTTACACAACTCCTCCACCACAAGAGCTTCTAATATTTCCCTTCTGTGCTGTTAGCATTCTGTGACTCTGGGTGGTTATCTAATTATGAGGAAACAGGGCTATGAATCGCTAGTTCTCTAAATGGTGAAGACTAATTGTTCAGTTAGTGTTTCTCTAACCAAAATTGAATAAGCCTGGGGTGTCAGGCATGAAGAATTTCCTGAAGTTGAAAGGGATATGGAAAATAGCGTTGGAAAGCACAGTGTTTAGGACTTTATGAAACTGTAGTTTGTTCATGATCATCAAAAGAAATTTATTGTAGCAAAGACATTTGAAAACCAAACAAATTATTTAGTTTCCTCTATATGTGTGACCCTGGCAGCCATCTGACCTGCTGTTGCGTGCTCATTGCTTTAATAATCCCTATTCCTGTCCTTTTCTCCCCACAGGTAGAACAGATGTTTGCTGTGACTCCCATTGATGTTGCAGGAAACATTGATTATAAATCACTGTGTTATATCATCACACATGGAGATGAGAAAGAAGAGGCCTAGTTTGAATGTTGTTGATGTCTGGCTTCTGCAGTCATCAGTGAAAAATCAGTGATAATGATCGTTGTGAATCAGCTCTAAAGAAAACATGGCTACTCAGAATAGGCAATTTATACTTCAATGTTCAGCTAAGCACAACTACTCATATCAGATCGTGAAGCTCACTCTTGTACTAGCTCACAGCCATTATTAAATTGGTTATTACATGCCATTTTGACACGTTTGTCTCTTGTTGTGTAATTGTTGGCTTCTCACTCCTATGGTTCAATGATTATGGGTTTTTGACCATGATTACTGAGATTGTGGATGCTGACTGGATATGAGGGGCGAGCCTGGCTACACACATATGCGCACTTCAGTGGGAGACATGCTGTAATAATGAGACAGGAACCAGTCTGACATTTCCCTCCAGAACCTTGCACATTGAATGGTATTCGGCACAGACTGTAGCAAAGCTGGGATCTTCCTGTACCACGTGACTCAGTGACTGACTGAATAAACACCCTCTATCATTGGCCAAGCAAATCTACTTCTCTTCCAATAGCTTGATCATACTCAGGCAAACTTGCCTCGGTAACAACTCGCAATAAGTTTGCACTTTTGGGCTCCTCAGGCTGTTTCTCCATTTTCATTTTAAAATATGTAGTGTCACTGCGATTCTATGGAAAGATTCAACAATAAATCAATTGACTCAGTGTCTTTGATAAAGTTAATGTTGTCATTTTGAGTGTGTGTGTGTGTGTGTGTGTGAGAGAGAGAGAGAGAGAGAGAGAGGGAAGGGGTTAGGGTGTGTGTGTGTGAGAGAGAGAGAGAGGGAAGGGGTTAGGGTGTGTGTGTGTGGGGGGGGGGGGTGGTCTGGCACTTGAATTCTTCATTTCCTGTGGTCATAGTCAGTCTGGGGTCTGTCCACCCAAAGTGAAGGGTGTATTTAACCAGGGGCTACTTATGTTGGAGGGAAACTGATGTATTTAATTCTGGCAATTCAAAGTAAAAGAAGGGAAAATAACTGTGAAGGGAGAGGGAAACTCAACATCTAATGAGGAGGAATGTTTAAGGACATGGATTACTTCAGGAGCAATGGAACATTGATGGGTGTCACCATGATGGCCTGTCATGTTCAGTGAAATATCTGTTTGAATAACACCCAATTGTGTCTTTTCAAGATCTCATGTACATGCGAGGTTCTGTCTCACTTCTTCCCAGCCAATAGATCAACTGTCGGTCACTTTGACAACTTCTGGCCGGACTGAAATTCACCCCTGAATCCCAGTCAATTTACTCCCCTTGCCTCAGCATGAGGTTGAAGTTGCATCATCACAGAATTGTCTTCCGGTTTGCATCTGTTGAAAAGCTGTACAGTGCAGCATGATGTTTGGCACGACTATGCTGTTGGGCCAGGAATCAGTGGTCATGTTGATAGGAATGCATCATTCAGAGTGGTGTGTGGGAACATTTGGAAGCTTGGTACTGAAGTCAATAGGGAATGCTCGAAAGAAAGGCACACTGCTTCGTTGGGAGGACCCTTAACAGCCAGGCTGAGCCTCTGACTCAAGCATGACCTGTGTTGACTTCCATTCCCATGCACATAGGAAAATCGAAAACAGCTGCAACTATCCTAGGAGTGGGCAAAGTGTCTTATTTTCTTTCTGAGCATGTGGGCTCAACCTGTGAGTGAAAGGAGGCCTTTCAAGGAGCAATTACATGAATCAAGCTGAATTCATAGTCCACACCAAAGTCATCAGTAATCTTTGTGTCATGCATGTGAAATACATGCAGTGTCCAACTGTGAGGTGCAAATCCTGGTTATAAGACAATTTGACAGTGCTGTTGGTCATTGCTGATTGAAGATTTACATCTCAGGAGACTTTAAATGTGGCAGCTGTGTGCCACAATCCACAAAGAGCCAGAACTAATTTCCTTGTTGCGGTAGGAATGGGGAGCAGTTCTTGTTCCATCTTAAAAATTGTCTAATTTATTTTTAAAATTACATTACAAACGCCTTGCACTACATCCAGGGATGAGAAGTCCTGTTGCCGTTCCAACCACGACAGTGGACTGCCTCCAGAGAGTACACAAGCTGTAGAGCTGGATGAACACAGCAGGCCAAGCAGCATCAGAGGAGCAGGAAAGCTGACATTTCGGGCCTAGACACTTGATGAAGAAGGGTCTCGGCCCGAAACATCATCTTTCCTGCTCCTCTGATGCTGCTTGGCCTGCTGTGTTAATCCAGCTGTACACCTTGTTATCTCAAATGTTACACTGAATACGTCAGGCGAGAGTTGGATCGAAAAGTTGGTCTGATGCCAGTCAGAGAGAATATGGTGCCAGAAAAGTTTGGGCGGGGCTCGTGCTGGAGGAGCACTGGGAACGTGTCCGAAACCTATTTCCTTGGAGATCTGTCTAAGATGGCACAATCGGGGAGGGAGTACCCGAAAAAACGGACGTAAAATTTAAAATCGAGCCGCGTGAGCGGAATCGTTCGGAGAGAGAACACGGAGAACGATCTTCAGGCCTTGGGTGAAAAACGGAGGCGGAACAGCCGCCTTCGAAACATGAAATCGCCCCTCAGTAAGATGGCGGTTTTGAAAAAAAAAAGCCCCGCAATAAGATGGCGTCTGCGTTGTTGTCGTCGCCCCGCGCGCGGTGACAGATCGTTACGTGTTGGTAGTCCCACGCGTGCGCGCCGCTTGGCGGGAATCTCCCAACGGAAAACCGTCCCCGCGCTAAACCCGAGGAGCCGAAACAACGGCGGGGATCGAAGAGAAGTCCAACAAAATTCACGGCGCCGGTGGGTCTGCCAAGGCTCAGAAAGGGAGAGTGGGGGCGTATTTCTTCTTCCCTGCTAGCCACTCATCCACGCTATGTTTTCTGAGCGGGCGGCCCTGAGGGAGCCGACTCTGTTGTCGGCCCCGCTTCCGGCCCAGCCGGGCCCGACTTTCCCCCGGGTCACGGCCGGCTCGTACGAGAACCGTTCCGGCAGCTTCAGGCTGGGAGAGCGCTCTTTCCAGTGCCAGTACGCGCACATCTACGCCGTTCGGTTGCTGCAGATGCGTCCGATGGTGGAGGAGAGAGCCAGAAGGAAATGGGGTGAGTGCTCCTCTCTCTCACACACACACACACACACACACACAACCCCGCCCCGGGTGGGTTGTAAATAGGGAACAGCGTTCGCCTGAACCGCAGTGAAATACTCCGTCTGTATCGTGCCTTAATGTTATTGCAGGGTTGAATCTGCTGCTTTCCAAAGCGGCTCCACGGTCACCGTTAACTCTTGATTTTCTGTTCACACATGCTGCCGGATCTGCTTGGCTTTTCCAGCAACTGCTGCTTTTGTTACTGATTCTGTTGTGTTTCGCAGGAGCCGATCTGCCGGTGAAGAAGCTGTGTGAGCTGCAGGTGGGCGAGAAGTGTTGTGCGGTTGGCACCCTCTTCAAGCACATGGAGTTGAAACCATCTATTCTGCGGGAAATCAGTGAGGAGGTAGGAGGCCGAACCTGGGACCCATCTCCTTTTGAACTTCTTGAGGACGCACTGTCGACCTTAACCTCTGCTGAGCACCCTTTTATTTAGCTGTCAGGATAAGACCAGAGAAACTGATGTCTTCAAATTTTTAATCAGCATCAAACCATGTCTTTATTTCTTTGCATGGCGAAGGATCCTAGATTAGAATTCAGCAAAACAGAATTTGTGTACCTCTAACTCCCACTGGGCTGATTGTCAGGGTCTGGACTCTGGCAAAAGTGTCACCCTATTGGTCCTTTAAGAGTGTACAGGAATCTGATGCATCGTTATTCCATTGCACTTGTTTGGAGTGGTGTGTCATTCATTCAGATGATGGCTGACCTAGTAGTGGTCTCGACTAAACTTTGGTCTGCACTTGTGTACTTAATTGTTTAACAACTAATGACCTGCAAGAAATAAGAACCCAACCAAAGTTGTGGGTAACATTGCTCAGCCCCTTCAGTGTGTTGACCACTCAGTGGCACCTTGGCTGATCTGACCTTTCTCATGTCCACTTTTCACAGTATGTTTGTTTTCCAGGGGAAGAGCTCCAGGGGTTCTTGCACTCTGCTTAGTCAGTTTAAGTGGTCTGGTGGTTATCCATTTTCTTCTGCTTGTGGAATCTCAGCCTGCTGTGTGCCCACCTCTTTGTACATGGTGTCCATAATAGTCTGAACTTCACTGTTCGTGTTTCCACATGCCACTCTGTTCCGAAACTGGGGCCTCCTGGAGCAACTGATCGAAACGCTTTCTGCACTCATCCTGGCCTTGGGCACCGGAAACATGCCCGACCTCCTGAAGCAGTAGGAGCAAATTAGGGCTTGGAGCTCTCCTGTTATGACTTCGTCCTTTGAGTTAGAAAATAGGAAGAGACGTAAGCCGTTTGGCCCTTTGAACCTGTCATCATGGCTAATCATCCGACTCAATAGCTTTTCCCCTATATCCTTCAGTTGCTTTTGCCCCACTGGTATATCCACCAGTCCTCCAGGACCTTCCCGTGCTCAGGCGATCCCTGAAAGATCACCATCAGTGCCCCTATAATCTCCTCAGCTATTTCCTTCAGAACTCTGGAGTGCACTGTCTGCTCCAGGTGATTTATTGACCTTCAGACTTTTCAACTTCCCCATTACTGTTTCCCTCATGCCCCAAATTCCCTCAGACCTCAGTTTTATATTCAAGAGCAGGAGTACTCATCTTGAGAAAATGAGGGACAAATACGCTGCTCTGTGTTTTACCAATAAAATGGACTGGAATAAACTCCATTCAAATATATCAAAGAGATAGCCTAGACTCTGACTTTTTCTGATTTAAAGGCGATTGTAAGATGTTGTATTCCAGATGTAATTTTATGGCCATCTGTGTGTGGAGCCACAGTAGATGGACGAGAAACAAAACAAGTACTTCATGTCATTGATTACTATAGAGAAGGGTATGGAAGCTTGATAACTTGGAATAGTGATATTTTGAAATGTGCCTGTATAACAAGAGGGGGTGCTGGACATCTTGAAATGAATAAAAGTGGAGAAACCCCAGGGGCTGATGAGGTGTATCCCAGCGCTTTGTGGAAAATTGGGAAATGATTGCTGGGCCCCCTGCTGAGATATTTGTATTACGGAAAGCTACAGATGAGGTTCCAAAGACTGGAGGTTGGCGAACGTGGTACCATTATTTCAGAAGTGGTAAGGAAAAGTGAGGGAACTATAGACTGGTGAATCTGATATGAGTGGTGAATAACTTGTTGGAAGGGCTTGTGAGGGCTGGGACTGTATGCGTTTGGAAAGGAAAGGACTGATTAGGGAGAGTCAACTGGCTTTCTCGAGTTTTTTATTTGAATAAGTAACAAAGAAGATTGAAGGTGGAGCAGTAGACGTTGTCTATTTGGATGGCAGCAAGGCGTTCAACAGGGTTCCGTGAGGTCGTTAGTAAGGTTATATGACATGGAATCCAAGGGGAGTTAGCTAATAGGGTACAAAATTGGCTTGAAGGTACAAGACAGGGTCATGGTGGTGGAAGGTTGTTTTTCAGACTGGAGGCCTGTGACAAGTGGTGTGCTGCAAGACTGGTGCTGGGTCCACTGCTTTTCATCATTTTTCTAAATGATTTAGGTGTGACTATTAGAGGAATGATGATTAAGTTTGCACATTACAAAAAAGATCGTGCAGAAGATGATCTCACATTACAACGCGGCTTTGGTCAGGTGGGCCAATGAGCCGAGGGGTGGCTGATGCAGTTTAATTGAGGTAAATATGAGATGTTGCATTTTGGTAAGGCAAACCGATCAGGACTTCGACAGTTAATGGTAGGTCCCTGGGGAGTGTTGTCAAACAGAAGTACTGAGGAATGCAGGTGCATAGTTCCTTGAAAATGGAGTTGCAGATAGACGGGGTTCTGAAGAATGCATTTGACACACTTGCCTTCATTGGTCAGTGTATTGAGTACAGGAGTTGGGAAGTCATGTCACAAGCTGTACAGGACATTGGTTAGGCCACCTTTGGTATACTACATTCCATTCTGGTCTCCCTGCTAAAGGAAACATGCGAAACTTGAAACGTTTCAGCAAAGTTTTACAAGGATGTTGACTGAATTGAAGTGTTTGATCTATAGGGAGAGACTGAACAAGTAGAGGCTATTTTCCCTGGAGTGTTGGAGGCTGTATGGTGACCTGACAGGTTTGTAAAATCTTGAGGGCCTTGGATAAGGTAAATCGACAAGTCTTTTTCCCAGGTTAGGAGAATCCAAAACTAATGGGTGCAGGTTGAAGGTGAGAGGGAAAAGATTTTAAAAGGACCTTTTTAAGGGTAACTTTTTCATGCAGAGGGTGGTATTTGTCTGGAATGAGCTGCCAGAGGTATCGGTGGCAGCAGGTGCCGTTGCAACATTTAAAAGTCATTTGGATGAGTACCTGAATAGCAAAGGTTTCGAGGGATATAGGGCAAATGAGACTGGACCAGTTTAGGATATCTTGTTCACATGGGCGAATTGAACTGAAGAGTTTGTTTCTGTGCTGTAGAACTGTGACTCTGGATGGTACACCAATTGGCTTGAAGCAAAATACACTTTTTCTTATACTTAATTCTTCTTCCTTTTGTTTGTATTTTAACTGATACAAGTAACTTTTTTAGAAAAACTAACAGAATTAAAGATTATTTAGCTACTAAGCAGCAATTCTTTGGAGTATAATAATATCCCATAAATGCTTCCTTGGATTTTCTCACAATCAGTGTTTCTCCAGTTCAGGAAGAAAGAACATCTGAGGAAAATTCTGTTAGAGAGAGAGAGAGAAAACTGAAGTGTTTTGCTGCAGCAGGGAGTAATGTATGGCAGCATCAAAACTCGAACAACTACTGAAAGTGAAATTCAAACCCTGGTTTTGTGGGAGCCTGACTTTATCTATTTGTGCTCCTATTCTTCCACTTTGGGGGGGGAAAAAACCAAGGCTCCACATGTTCACTTTATTGGCTTGGAACAGACTGTTTTTACCCATATCTGAACAGTCAAAGTACACCTCTTATCGCCATAGTATTATCTCACTGAACTCCAGTTACAGCCACGCTACAGACCCACATGCCATTGCAGACCCAGCTCCACTCCTTTCTGGGAAGAGAATTTGACAAAGGAGAAGGATCTGTAGAGAGGGGGTAAATTGGCCATGTCAGTTGATGCCATGCATGAGATGAACAGGTTGAACATGTACCTGTGTGTTGACTGGGACTGCCATGTACACATTTGGTCAAGTTCAACTTTGAAATTGGTGGGCTCTGAAGGATGGGGAGGAGATGGGTGAGCTGCAAGGGCCAAAAGAATAACAGCATAACAGCGGCATATCTCTACTCCTTCTCTCCCCTTGTGCCCCATCACCGTCGTCATCCCCATTATTGCCCCCTGTCCCTTGGTTTTTGCTCCTTCACTGTGTCCTCCCTTTTCATTCTCACTGGTACCCTGCCTGCTGAACTTTGTTTCAGTTGAATGTGTTTTTTCTGTGTCTTCATGTCTGACACTGTTGGTCTCGTATATGATGGCAATGCACTTCTGGAATTGTGTGCCTGTGTAGTTGCACACAATACTGGGTGTCTGCAAGCACTGGCAAAAAAGTAATCTCTATCTTTAAAGGGAGACCCCTTATTGTTAAAATATGTCCTTTGTTTTTGTCTTCCTCTGAGGCAGCATCCTGTCAGCATCTATTCAGTAGAGATCTTAAAGTCCTTTTTATGTTTCTGTACTTCGCCACTTATTATTGTAAGCACTAGTGTGTGTCGGCTCAACTTATTTACTTAGTCACATTGTTAAGCCCTTCATCCCAGGGAACCATCAAGTGAACGTTTTCTAAACTGCTTCTAACACTTCTATTTTTCAGATGAGACTGAAGCTGCACGTAATTTTGTTGACATTTGCAGCATAATTTGCCAACATTTATAGTTTATTTCCTGTTGCCTTCCTGATTACTGGCTGTGTCTGCTTACAAGTGCTTTGTGAATAGTATACCCGGCCACTCTCATCTTTCTGTCATACTAAGTTATGCATGTCCTTTCCATTGAATTCATATTATGCTTTTTTCTGTCCCTCTTCCCTCATCACCACCCACAAATGGACAAGTTTGCATGTTCTCACTTATGGTCCATTGTCCACGGTTTACCTGCTTGCTTCACACATCTATATCCTTTTTGGGACTTTGCACCTGAGCTTGATTAATAATTTTGTAGCTATCTCGGCATCATCGACAAATCTGGACAAATTTGGTTCCTGCGTCCATGTCATTGATGTAGATTACAAACTGAAATTTGCAGTGTTCATGTCTGTGGCATGCCATCAATTGTAGCCTGCGTAAAGAATAAAACCACCTGTTTGGTGTTATGCCGATTTCTGTTTGCCTTGATAGAGGATTGATTTATTCAAATGCTCCCCAATCTCTTTGTGATCTTAGCTTGTGAAGCATTGACTTGGTACCTTCTCAAATGTCTTGTAGAAATCCAGATACACCAGTTTCCCTTCAACCGCCTTAATAGATTTGTTGAATAAATAGAAAATCCCATGGTAATGTTACCTCATTACATCATGTTTTAACATAGATCAGTCTAGAATTGCATGTTAAGCCTCCTTGCCTATTGTTTCCTTCTCTTTGTTCAAGGAAGGAACACCTTTGTTCAAGAAAGGAGAATTAGTTGATCTCCAATCCACTTGGACCCTTCTCAAATCTGTGGAGTAGAAGAAAAATTATAAGCCATGCTTCAGCTCTGCAGCCACTTCTTGACTGTATTGTAGGATTTTACAGTTTGGTCTGAGGACTTGTCAAAGTAGATTTCTTTGTTTTTGCCTATTTTCAAATGACTCAGATTGTTTTAGCTTCTTCCTTGCCAATTAATTTTCAAGATCTGCTGGAAGTTTCCTGAAGATAGAGAGAAAGTACATGTTTCAACTCCTTTTTCATTTCCTAACTATCCATTTAATTTCCAGACCCACTTGAGAGATCTGACAATCTTTCACGTTTGTACTTGTAGAAACTGGATCTGTTTTTATATTACTGGATAGCTTTCTTACATATTTTAAATTTTCCCCATTTATAGTTGCTCTTTGCTGTTTGTTAAAACATGATCTGTCTGAGCCACCTTAGTGCCATTGTTCTTGGACCAGCAATTGTCACCTTCAAACCTTTTTGTCCCTCCAAGTGTAGGTTTGATTTCATAATTTGAATCAGGTTTCTTTAAATATGGTGAGACTCAAATTGCAGTCAAAGTCTCTGGAGTAAGTGACTTGGTTCATCTATATTCAGTTCCCTGAAGAGAAAATAGAGGGATAAATTTCTAATTTGGACTATTATCCTTGTATTCAAATGGTCAGTGGTGACTCCGCTCTTGTGTTTTCTGACATTGGCAATTGCTTTAAATTGTTTCATATTTTTAGAATTGAAACTGATTTAAGCTGAATTGAATGACTGCACCCATTTGTTGTCACTTCTTCTGACATGAATACTCAGTGTACTGATGTCCAATAATTGTTTTTGCTAATGTCATTAGTCTTGTCTTTTTTCTTTTAGCACAACCTATTACCTCACCCAGCACGTACAAAATATACAGATGAATCAGATGAGCTTATTCTAGAGGATGAGCTGCAGCGAATCAAATTAGAAGGAGAGATTGATGTCCAGAAATTTGTGACAGGTATGGCTGGAAGCACTATTGAAACAATTTGTGTCTGTTGGCTGGAAGGCCTCTCATTTTAGAGATGCCATGATATGTTCTGGAAAGGTATTGTGACATGGAGCTTTGGATCAAGAGATTCCTTTGGACTGCATTGCTTGTTTGTGCTTCAACTGGATTTCATGGCAAAACTGTTTTGGAATTGTCTCCAACAGTTGTCCAGTAGCTGAATGGTGACAGTTGCAGGTTTTATGTTCACAAATTTTGATGGTGACTCCAGTACTGGTTTTACCAAACTACAGAAGACATCTGACCTTGACATATCTTCAGTTGCATTTATCAAGGTGGGATTAAATATTTTCTTTTTACTCCTGTTTTGTATCTAAGATTTGTGTCTCGTTAGTATGTATCTGAAATGGCGCCAGGACAGGCAACGTTGTAAACTTATCGTTGTACTTCTCTGCTTGAGTACATGTAATAACAAAGGATATTCTAGTACTATTTCTCAAGTACATGGCCATGAAGTGGACCTTGACACACAATTCCTGAGGGCAGGAACATGGTCGTCATTTGTCTTTGATGAGATGCAGGGCCTCAAGTATGCATCTTTTTTGTTGGAACGGTTCACTGCGTGTTGGTAGTAGAATATCATTGTGAACTTTGTTGCCAGAATTGATGTGTAACAACAGTCCTGATAGCCATTGAAGACATCTGAAGCCACAACACAGCGAATGGGGATGTCTTATAAATTCACTATCTTTCTTTTGTTTTGGTGTTTGTTTTTCTGAGACCCCTAAAATTCTGTTGTTCTCAGGAGGTTGTGTAAAAATGGTAAGAATCTTTTTTGGAGATAGTGTCTGAATATTCCTTAGAGTTGGGAGATTGAGAACAATGTATAGGCATATTTTTATTGTCCCAGAGTCCTGCTTCTGTTTTCGTGGTGTTGCATCTCCTAATTAAATTCATTTTTCTTCATTGCTACAATAATATTAAACCTCATAATTGGATTGTTGACTTGAAACATTAACTGTTTTTCTCTCCAGATGTTGCCTCATGTTGAGTATTTCCAGCATTTTCTCGTTGTTTAACACTATCTTATCTTGTAGTTTTTTATCTGGAATTCTATTTTGTATTGTCCAATCATGGATTGATTCCTTTAAGATTACCTGTTGTTTGGTGGGGCCATCATGGTTTCCCTAAGAGCTGATGGTTGAATCCAACTTATGACGATATGTGCCTTTAAGAGAGTTCTTATGTCCTGTTCCCCTCTTGAAGAGAAATGATATGAACCTGGTGCTGAGGTGCTTGCTTTTCGGAAAGCAAAAGTCAAAAACTTCAGTGCTGATAAAGCCCAGCAGACCTGGCAGCATCTGTGAAGGCAAAAAACAGTTAGCGTTACGGGCCCAGTGAGGATCACTGGACCAACAACGTTAACTCTATTTTTTTTCCTTCACAGATGCTGCCAGACCTGCTGGGCTTTACCAGCAACTTTGATTTTTGTTCCTGACTTAGAGCATCTGCAGCTCTTTTAGTTTTTTTTTCAAAAACTTGGGTGTTTTTAAAAGTAGACAAAACAAGTGTGATTGGGTGGACTTGTGCTCGCACAAATCTTAAAATTTTAGATTTGCTTCTAGCTGTTGAAGTTGAAGCTGCAAGTTATTATGCTGTCTGCTGCTGCACATAGCTTGAGTTCAAGCCTCACTGCTAGATTATTTCTGTGGGTGTTCATTGTCCTGGAGTGGAGGAGATAGCAAGTGAGGGAAATCTGGTTAGCTGAATTTGCCTTTGCTCAGGATGTGTTCATGGAATGCTCCTCTGGCACAGTTGATGACTCATAGTTCAATAGTGTATTACTGAAAGTATTTCAATTGAGTTAAAGTTATGACAGTTCTTTCTTTCTTTGAATTTGAATTGTGGTTTAAGAATAAAGTGTGTTTTGCCTAAAGCCCAGTAGTTTGACCAGTCAAATTTATACTTGTAACGCAGGACCTTAGAATTGGCTCGAAATAAGATAAAAGTTGATGTCGAGGTTATCTCTTGGGTATATTTTGAAGGGGCTTGGCCTCATCCATAATAAATCTGACCTTGTGGTTTGTTTATCAGGAGCAGTTGTTGCATTACTTGGTGCTGAGCAGGGTGATGGAAAATTCTTGGTCGAAGATATTTGTACCACTGACCTTCCACCACAGCGTCGAATAGCAGGACCCAATGCTGATCGGTGAGCAAAACCCTTCGACATAATTCATTTTTGAAAAATGAATTGACTAGTTTGAATTAATCGCAGATGATTTCAATATAAGAATATTTCTTTCAGTGTTTTGTTGGTAATTTTTCTACGAGCTAAATTAAAATTGTTTGACTGACTTTGATGTCTTGTCTCTCAATTGAAACACTTCACTGTGAGCATCATACGTGATTAATTTTATTTACCTTCCTTTGCCAATGTAAAATTGTGGAATTTAAGTGGTATTACAACTAATGGTGTACTATTTTGCTGTTTAAAGGTATGTATTGTTAGCCTCGGGTCTTGGCCTGGGTGGAAAGAATGCAGAAAGTCTTCTTGGCATGCAACTTCTGATTGACATGGTAACAGGTCAGTTAGGGGATGAGGGTGAGCAGAGCAGTGCTGCAAAAATCTCTCGTGTGATTTTAGCAGGCAATCTTCTCAGTCGGAGCACCCAAGATAAAGACTCCTTCATCAAGGTGAGCAGCTGGTGTTTCACCAAATTATTATGTATTATGTATTCTTTGTGACAAGTGAATGCAAAGTCTTGTTAATCATGTTTGTGAACGTGGAATTTTGGACACTAATAATACAAACTTGCAAGTTAACAAATGGTTGAAACAGGTAGTTATGATTAGTAAGTTTGCAGACAACGCCAGCATTCGTGGAATACTAGACAGTGAAAAAGGTTTTCTAAGATTACAAAGGAATCTTGATTAAATGAGTGAATGGGTTGGTAAGTGGCAGTTGGCATTCAGTCTGGGCAAATGAGGTATTGTGTTTTTGTACAAAAAACTCTCATTGTAGGGCTTGCATAATTAATGGTAGAGCCTTGGGTAGAGTATAACAGGGACCTACAGGCTCAGGTATATAATTCTTTGAGATTTGCGTCACATATAGACATGGTGATTAAAAAGGCGTTTAACAAGCTTGCCTTCATTATGCAGACCTTTGTGTATAGGAGTTGTGATGTCATGTTGAGATTGCACAGGACATTGGCATGACTCTTGTAGAGTAATGGGTCCAGTTCTGGTGGCCCTGTTGTATGAAGGGCGTTATTAAGCTGGAAAGGTTTCAGAAGAGATGTATCAGGATGTTGCCAGATATGGAAGGTTTGAGTTAGAAAGAGAGGCTGGATAGGCGAGGTGTATTTCTTATGACTGGAGTGTAGGAGATTAAGAGGTGACCTTATAAAGGTTTTCAAATCATGATGGGCATAGATAGGGCTAATGGTCGGTGTCTTTTCCCTTAGGGGAATTTCAAGACTAGGGGGCATAATTTTAAGATGAAAGGAGAGAGTTTAATTTGCGGGGCAAATTTTTTCAACTGATTCACATGAGGAATGAACCTTTGGGGAAGTGGTGGGTGAGGTTACAGTTAGAGCATTAAAAAGACATTTGGATAAGTCCATGAATATGAAATGTTGGAGGTCTAGGGGCCAAGTGCAGACATGTGGGATTATTTCGGCATGGACTGGTTGGACCGAAGTAGAGTCAGTGTGGAAACAGACACTGAGAGGGGGCGAGGAAAAAGCGTTATTTGCCTCAAATCGTATAAATTTTGTAATTATAATGGGATCAGTAATTTTTGGTCATCTAGCATCTGAGGCATCCTGCAGCTTAAGTTGATATCAGACTGTGGTGTTTACATCTACGTTTGAATAAATATTGCCTTGTTGATAGTGGCATTATAATTTTATAACCCAGTTTTATTTTGTTTCAGGCCAAATATTTAACAAAGAAGACACAGGCAGCCAGTGTGGAAGCCATTAAAATGCTCGATGAGATCCTGGTTCAGCTAAGTGTATGTATTTAACTTTGTTCATATACATTTCCAACAGCAGAAAACTGTGCTGAACATATTTGGTGGGGAAGGGGGTGTTTAAGCTCCATTGAGGGAGAACAAGGTGTAGAGCTGGATGAACACAGCAGGCCAAGCAGCATCAGAGGAGCAGGAAGGCTGGCGTTTTGGGCCTCGATCCTTCTTCAGAAATGGGGGAGGGGAAGGAGAAGAGGATTCTGAAGTAAATAGGGAGCGAAGTGGAGGCGGATAGAAGATGGATAGAGGAGAAGATAGGTGGAGAGGAGACAGACAGGTCAAAAGGCGGGGATGGAGCCAGTAAGGGTCAGTTTAGGTGGGGAGGTAGGGAGGAGATGGGTCAGTCCAGGGGGGACGGGATGAGGTTAGCAGGTAGGAGGAAGATAGTTGGGAGGAATGGTTAGGGAGGCGGGGACGAGCTGGGCTGGTTTTGAGATGCGGTAGGGGGAGGGGAGGTTTTGAAGCTTGTGAAGTCCACATTGATACCATTGGGCTGCAGGGTTCCCAAGCGGAATATGAGTTGCTGTTCCTGCAACCTCCGGGTGGCATCGTTGTGGCACTGCAGGAGGCCCAGGATGGACATGTCGTCTGAGGAATGGGAGGGGGAGTTGAAATGGTTCACGACTGGGAGGTGCAGTTGTTTAGTGCCAACAGAGAGCAGGTGTTCTGCAAAGCGGTCCCCATGTCTCCGCTTGGTTTCCTTAATGTGGAGGAGGCCACACGGGAACAGCACACACAGTAAACCACATTAGCAGATGTGCAGGTGAACGTCTGCTTGATGTGGAAAGTCTTGGGGCCTGGGATGGGGTGAAGTGGGAATTGTAGGGGCAGGTGTAGCACTTCCTGTGGTTGCAGGGAAAAGTGCCGGGTGTGGTGCGGCTGGAGGGGAATGTGGGGCAGACTAGGGAGTCACAGAGAGCAGTCCCTCCGGGACGCAGACAAGGGTGGGGAGGTAAAGTTGCCTTTGGTGGTGGGGTTGGATTGCAGATGGCAGCAGTGTCGGAGGATGAGGTGTTGGATCTGGAGGTTGGTTGGATGGTACGTGAGGACGAGGGGTATTCTTTTTTGGTTGTTATTGTGGGAATGGAGAGTGAGGGATGAGTTGCAGGAAACGCGGGAGACACGGTCAAGGGCGTTGTTGACCACTGAGGGGCGGGGACGGAGTTGCGGTCCTTGATAATCGAGGACAGCTGAGATGTGCGGGAGTGGAATGCCTCATCCTGGGAGCAGATGTGGCGGAGGTGAAGGAATTGGGAATAGGTGATGGCATTTTTGCAGGAAGGTGGGTGGGAGGAGGTGTATTTTAGGCAGCTGTGGAAGTCGGTGGGCTTGAAATGGAAATCCGTTTCCAGGTGGTTGCCAGAAATGGAGACAGAGGGGTTCATGAAGGAGAGAGAGGTGTCGGAGATGGTCCAGGTGGACTTAAGGTTGGGGTGGAAGGTGTTGGTGAAGTGGATGAACTGTTCATTCACTCAAACAGTTTATCCACTTCACCAACACCTTCCACCCCAACCCTAAGTCCACCTGGACCATCTCTGATACCTCTCTCTCCTTCATGAACCCCTCTGTCTCCATTTCTGGCAACCACCTGGAAACCGATATTCATTTCAAGCCCACCGACTCCCATAGCTACCTAGAATACACCTCCTCCCACCCATCTTCCTGCAAAAATGCCATCCCCCTATTCCTAATTCCTTTGCCAATGCCGCATCTGCTCCCAGGATGATGCTCCTTCCCCACCCTTCCCTGCTTTCCGGAGGGACCACTCTCTCCGGGACTCCCTTGTCCGCTCCGCACTCCCCTCCAGCTGCACCACACACAGCACTTTTCCCTGCAATCGCAGGAAGTGCTACACCTGCCCCTACACCATCTCCCCTCACCCCCATCCCAGGTCCCAAGAAGACTTTCCACATGAAACAGATGTTCACCTGCACATCTGCTAATGTGGTATACTGTATCTGCTGTTCCTGTTGTGGCCTCCTCCACATGGGGGAAACCAAGCGGAGGCTTGGGGACAGCTTTGCGGAACACCTGCGCTCGGTTCACAGTAAACAACTGCACCTCCCAGTCGCGAACCATTTCAACTTCCCCTTCCATTCCTCAGACAACATGTCCATCCTGGGCCTCCTGCAGTGCCACAACAATGCCACCCAAAGGTTGCAGGAACAGCAACTCATGGGCTGCAGGGCTCCCAAGCAGAACAATGGTATCAACGTGGACTTGACAAGTATCAAAATCTCCCTCCCTCGACTGCATCCCAAAACCAGCCCAGCTCGTCCCCGCCTCCCTAACCTGTCCTTCCTCCCACCTGAAGCCCCAACCCCATCTCCTACCTCCTAACCGCATCCTGCCACCTTGACCTGTCCGTCCTCCCTGGACTGACCTATCTCCTCCTTACCTCCCCACCTACAATTACCTTTACTCGCTCTATCCCCGCTTCTTTGATCTGTCTGTCTCCTCTCCACCTATCTTCTCCTCTATCCATCTTCTGTCCGCCTCCCCGTCTCTCCCTATTTATTTCAGAATCCCCTCCCCCTCCCCCATTTCTGAAGAAGGGTCTAGGCTGAAATGTCGGCCTTCCTGCTCCTCTGCTGCTTGGCCTGCTGTGTTCATCCAGCTCTGCACCTTGTTACCTCAGATTCTCCAGCATCTGCAGTTCCTACTATCTCTGTTTAAGCTGCGTGTTGAGCTGAGCAGATTATTGTTGTCCAGATGCAAGCAGATTCATTCAAATGTGCACTATTTTCCTCTGTTTACTGCAGGCCTCGGTTCCCGTAGATTGTATGCCTGGTGAATTTGATCCAACAAATTACACTTTGCCACAGCAGCCACTTCACCGCTGTATGTTTCCACAGGCTATGACTTATCCCACAATGCAGCTTGTCACCAACCCCTATCAAGCGGACATTGATGGAGTTAGGTACGGATACAGGAAGATTGGAAATGCAATAATAGAGCTGTTGGAAATTAAACACTTAAGGGGTTCTGATAAATGTGGTTGAAACTGTTCGTTTGATGTGAAGTTGTAGTTAGCCATCGGCACATTGTTAACTGTAAGTGCTGTGATGTGCACATCTCATGAATGTTAAAAAATAGTAATTAACTGAATTCGAGAAGCAACAACAAAAAACAAGTTTGCTGATTTAGATATTCCAAAAAGTGAAGGGGTATGTATTGAATGTTTCTCTCTAGGTTCTTGGGAACAGCTGGACAGAATGTGAAGGACATATTCTGTTATAGTAGTATGGAGGATCACCTTGAGATCTTAGAGTGGACTTTACAGATTGGCCACATGAGTCCCACTTCACCTGACACTCTTGGTAGGTACTTGGACAAAAAATTCACCTCATGATGCTGTACTTCGGAGAAGCACTCCTCCTGTATGTAAGCAATACATGCTCACTTTTTGAGTATTCCTCCTTCAGGGTTATGTTCAAACAAAATTTTTAAAATAAGACAATATCTGCAATTTTCTTGGGACTGATGTTGAATAAACCTGCACTTTTCTGGAATATAACTTCCAAAATATGTATTTACATTATTTGCCATTTAGTTTTCTGCTGAAGTGGTAGTCTTGGAGAAATGAGCGTGTTTCCATTTTATTTATCTCCAGGATGTTACCCATTCTACACAAATGATCCATTCATTTTTGAGGAGTGTCCACATGTTTACTTCTGTGGCAATGCACCATCATTCAAATCAAAAATTGTCCAAGGTGAGCACCTCATGTATTGAAAAAGATGTGTCCAGACAAAACTTTATCTTGACTAATTTCAGAAGCATGATTTCTGCTCGGGCAGGATGTTCAAAGTGTGTTGCAGTTTAAAATGTATGCGTGAAATTGGTAGGACTGTTGAAGCACAGATAGTTTTAACACATAAACTGTGTGTTAAAACTTTCAATGCTTGAGAATGTGAATAAGATGGAGTTTTGAGGGGCACAGTATCTTGACACCAAGACACTGGAAAATAAATTCACATGTCATAATAGAGAAGCTTTAGTGCCAAGAATATGACACCTTTAACAACTTGGGATTTTGATTCAAGAGCCGTGTTTCTGAATGTCAGACTTTTAAGGGAGAAATTTGTACGCTGTGAGAACTTGTGTTGTGATGAGTAAACTTGTGTGAGTATCTCAACAGGTAGATTTTTACATCTTGAGACATATTCAGGTGGTGGCTGCCACAAATTGATGACATGAATTTCTTCTTACATTTGCCACATTTTTCAAAGCCATGAACGACATATTTATGACACATTTGAATTATGAAGTGAATCATTTAGGTGTTGTAGCATTCATTAGACATTGCATCATGGTTTCACCAATGCACATTTTCTCATGGATTCTCCTACTCTTAAAAAACAGATGCAGAAAGCTTGAAATATCTGACTCATTTGAAGGAGATTTCATCAAGAACATAGTTGAGTAAACCTGTTGACCCCTGACATGCAAGTCAAGCTGAAAAGTGACATTTAAGAACTGATGAGCAAGTTTGGAGATTTTGAAATGGAGCTTGATTTTTCAGTTGGCAATGAGTGTTGCAGTTTCATTGTGATTTTGTACTGTGTTGCAGGGAGTAGATATTTTTGCTTTTCAAACATGAGTGAGGGAAGGTTGATTCCACAAATCTGGCTATGTTTATATTAACTATCAGATCACTGAAGCCTCTTGTGTTGCCAGTTCTCTCCGCTTTCTTTTCTCTTTCCGTGCTGTGAACTCTGTGTTCTGTATGGCTTTCACATCTGATTTTCTCCATTCTTTAGTATTCAATTGATTTCATCTTGACCACATTGCCATTCTCAATCAAAGACTTGACAGATTTTTTTTTTAATCAGAGATTACTCTTGCGTGTAATTATTTTCTTCTCTTTTTTTCTTTCTGTATTTTTTATTTTTTAATACTGTTTTATTTTCTAACATCAACAGTACTTTGCTATTTACTATATTGTTCAGTACACAACGAATTGTGATTTCTTCGGAAGAGCAACTCCAGTGTATGATTGGAATCATTTCGTAGCCAGGGCTACTCAAGGTCTTGAGGCAGACAAACAACAAATGGAGGCATTTACTGCATTTACACTCAAAATGATCACTATTGAAGAAAACAGAAACATCTGGAGAAGGCTGTAGGCAAGGAGACAGTGGTGCAGTGATTCTTTCGTGGGATGAGTGATCCAGAACCCCATTCTAATGGGCTGAGGACATGGCTTTGATTCCCACATGATGAAATTTGAATTCATCAAAAATCTGGAAAAAAAGGGCTTGTTTGCTTATGTCCTTTAGGGAAGGAAGTGTGCCATGTTTCGTTATTCTGTCTTCCCTGTGACTGTCCACAGCGGCATGGTGGCCTCTCCACTGGAATATGATAAGGGGTTTTAGTCAGTGTGGACCCTAACTAGTAAGGAATTGTAAAAATGGGTTGATAAAATTAACGTGTGCCCAGTGTTATGTTTCTTCAAAGTTTCCAAACTTGGAGTGCTGCAGGGAGATAATCTCATTGTCCATAACGGGGAAAAAATGTCAATTTGCTTGCATGCAACCTTTATTCCTGTAACTTGGACCTGTTTGCTGGTGTTAGAACTGACAAAAAAACAAAAGAAACAGCTGGCTTTTCTGCACTTTGCTTTAGCTTTGCACAGGTTCTTTTGTCAGAATTGTTGAGTAATTATGCAAAATACTCTCTGTTCTCAGGTGTGGAAGGACAACGGGTGCTCTTGGTTGCTGTCCCAGAATTTTCAACGACACAAAAAGCTTGTCTGGTGAACTTGCGAACTCTTGAGTGTCAACCGATCAGCTTCTCTGCTTTCTGTGCTGGGGATGATGATGATGTTGAGATGGATATCAGTCACTGAGGGCAAAGACATTTTTGTTTAAAAGGATTTGATGTGACTTTTTTCCCCCTATGAGACTGTAGCAAGCAAGATGCAGATTGCCCATGCTGCACTGGAGAGGAAGCTGACTGTGGAGTGTTGTACGTTGTTTGTAACATTCCTCTAACTGGTGTTCAGAGGGAGTAATGTGGGAGAATAATGCTGTGTGATAATTTTCTTCCATGTTTTGCATTGTGCTCAGGCTACAGTGAAACAGTTCAAACGATGGTCATGTTTTCAGGCTTAGCTTTGAAAGTGAATTCAGACCCTTAACCTTGTCTCAATTGCTTGTTTTTCAAATAAAAACAGTGTTGTAATCAGGGGTGAGATGTTTCCCAGCATGTCTAATTAACAACAACATGCTGAAAGATTTAACTTAAACATTGAGGGATATGATGCATGAACCATTTCTAATTGGTAGCTGGCACTCAGTGCATGGTTCTAATTAGTCTTTGGGGTTTCTGAGTCTCTTAATATTGAACTGTTTTGATGGGACTTATTAGAATAACCCCCTTGTTCACCAGCACCATGTAAGGTTAAAACACTACTGACAGGATGAGCTTGAATAAGATGCCTTGTCTTTTGTGTGCGTGCTGTGGACTGTGTTGTGTATTTTTAAAAACAATTTCTATCAGAAAAAATGTTGCAATCATCTGGAGTTGTGTACACTTGAAATCATGTACAACTGGATGCACAAAATAAAATGAATTTCCATAGGACTTACAATTTGAATTTCCCCATTAAAATATTAATACAAATTCAAATTGCTTTTCTGTCATCCTGCACAGTCGACTGTTTCGTGGACTCCACCTCTCTCATCTCTTGAGGGGGGAGAAAAAACTTATAACTCGCTTTAGGTTTTCTTTATTTCAGTAACATGCTGTTTGCGACAATCTGAACTTGTGAACTTGTTTGATTTGAAGTTTCTTGGAAGTTGACTGAGCACCTCAAATGCGTTGGATTATCGTGGGGCACTTGTAGAGTGTCACTGTTCAGGCCTGGCTGCTATCACACAGGAAGTAAAATACCTAATTTGTATTCTTTCTTGATTTCGTTTTGTAAACAAACTTGTCTCTTGACTTGGCAGAAATGAAAAAAAAGAGTGGTACATTTGGGTGGGAAGAATTAACAAAAGCCGTATTGCAAGAGCAGAATTCGAAGGCTGCAGATCGACAGTAATTTATTGTTGCACCTATTAATGAAAATACAGTAATATGTGTGTAAGATGCCATAAGTTGTAGACATTTTACTTATATAAATTAGGAAAAGAAATAAATCATACGTGGTGAGGACAAATTGCGTTTTTGTTACATGCGTGACTTCTTGATTTCGCAGTGGCTACAAGATGCCATTGCAGCTGCCAAAGCATTCCATGAAGTTGGAACACCAAGAAGGAAGCACCTTGAAACAGCCCCCACTGACTGGACTCAGAAAGTTGCCTCTGCTGAAGTCTCCTCATAACTGCTGATACTCAAGCCACCGCCATAGCCAGGAGACTGTCACAATTCTCGAGGACTGGTGTCCACCTCAACTTTTGAGGACCAGTCAACAGTCCAGATTAACTTGAGGACCGCAAGATCATTCTCGCTCTCACAATTGCAGATGCTTCCAAAACATGGATCTCAATTCACCACTGTAACAGTTGCTCAAGACTTGACTACCATGGCCACGAGGAAAGGACTGGATCTGCTGTTGAATAGCTGTCGACAACCCGTCTCCAGCAGCGCAGCCGCAGAAAGATGAATTTGATTCAGAAATTAAATGAAAAACCAAATTCATGAATAAAAAATCAAGAAAGATGCTGTTGGTCATGTGAGGGGGGGGCGTGCAAGTGATTCAGCAAACAGCCGGGTTTCCGAATATTTGCTACTCTGCTGCCTCTGCCACCGAGGTGTTTGGAGCATGAATCCCAAAATGCAGTGTGTAATTGAAAAGATTTAATGTCACGTCAGCCTTTGTTACAAGTGGTATTGAACATCTGAGAATCGATGTTATCTTGCACTCAGAGGGGCCACTGGTCAGACCACATCTTGAATGCTAGGTGCAGTTTGGTCTCTTCATTTCAGGAAGGATATCAGTGCATTGGAGGTGGTTCAGAAATTGATATCTGAAATTAGTGATTTGTCTTAGAAGGATAAACTGCACTGACTGAGCTTGTTACTACTGGAAGTTAGAGGCAAGGGTGCCTTGATTTAAGTATGTAAAATCCTGAGTAGTCTTAACAAGGAGAAAGGAGCTAATGGGTATTTTAAAAATCAGGGGTTGGTCTTGTCAACCACTGAGGAGAAAGCTTTTTTGAGAGGTTTGGGTGATTTGGGAACTCTGTCTTAAAAGGTGGTGGAAGCAGGGGTCATTGAATGTTTTTTACTGAACAAGAATCTAATTCTTTAGCAAGCCAGCCAGGTGAGGGTATGGATGTGAATCTGGAATTGAAAGTACATGGTCGTATCAAATGATGACACTGGCTCAGACTGGTCTCCTGTCTAATCCATATTTGGAGGCTGAAGATTCTGATCTGTGTCAAGTCATGTAACTTGCATAGAGTTTAGAATTGGTTTTGCTGCTCGAAGTGAACTGACTTTTCTAAGACATTAGAAGACTTGCCCTGATGGGACAAGGAAATATTAGCTGCATAAGTATAAAGAGCTTTGGACTTGTGTCAAGGTCGGTGGGGGGAGACGTTGTCAACTATCACTCTTCCTGAAAGTTAAGATTTTCACTATTATGGGAATAGTTCTTCCATAAATATTTGGAATATATGCTGTTAATCCTAACTACTCAGCTAAGGAAATCCGAGAATGTCTCCAGTTTGCAATTTAAATTAAGGAAACGCTGTCATGGTCAATTATCCACAAGCTAATTGTGAAAGGCGATCATCCACTTGACATTTCATAATGAGGGCTGCTAATCATATGATTACACCTAGTCTTTTGACATTGACCCAGTTTATTTCAATACTACGAAGAAATGTGGTGCAATCTGCAGAAGAACACTGGGAAGACTTCAGCAGCAACTGGCTTAACAGTCTGACAGACAAAAATACCTGGACTGGCTCTGAATTGGATTTCCTGATATAGCAGCCAGAAGTATATATCGGCATGGCTTCCCCAACAGTCTTGCCATGAATTCTGCAGTCTGTAAACTTAATCTGACCTCAGCAATCTCAAGTTATGGTTTCAGAGCGAGAGCAAGTGTCCCCTTTCATGGGACTGTCAGGTAAATAGCTTTAATAGATTGAGAAGTTTATTTTTACGTTTCTTGAGTGTGATTTGTGAGAGAACATAAGATCTTTTGGGGATCTGTATGATTAAATCATGTTAATTGAACCCATGACAATATGCATGTAGTGACATTTTAGACTTTTTCTCTAAATCAACCTGATCGCTTTGGTATCGAGCTAATGAGTGATGGCTAGCAAGTCTTGGATGAAAAGTGACAAGGCTGTGCTTCGTTCTGTCCTGTACCTTATTCAAACACCATTCTGTAGGGGAAATGTTTGAAAGCCACAGTTATCACTGTTAAACTACACTTAAACTGAGTTCTTAATTGTTTGCTGTTGTTTATTCTGCAAAAATAGTTGAGATATTTTAAGACATAAAGGAACTCTTCAGCGACAGGCCAGAACAAACCTTTAGAATATTGCATGTCTAATCCTCTTAAAATAAATGTTCTCTATAACATTAGCACAACAAAACAAGTCTAGTTGTACTATTTAAAAAGAGTTTTCTCAAAGAAAATTTGCTTTCCATCAAAAATCAAGTGAGGTTGAAAAGCCACTCTTAAACAGTCATTGACTTTTACGCTTGCTCAGAAATTGTTGAGTGGCTCAGGATAAAATCACTTAACACAAGTCTAAACATTTGCTTTTTAATGACCAGACATAACAGTCTGTAAATGGGGGGCGCATTGTTGAAATTTGCAAGTCACCAAATGGCAGATTCCAAGAAGTTTACTTTTGGAGCTTTGCTTAACCTATCCACCAACATAGCTGCAGTCATTTCTTGAAGGCACTTTGTGTGTTTCTTGTAGTGGTAGATTCTAAAACTTTATTAGATCGACATTCTTTCTGTTTATTGAAAGAAAGATTATCAATTATCTTGGCAAACATCATTGATGGATTATAAATGTAGAATTTGACATCTGAGTGAGGGTAACAGGGTGGTTAGCTTAGGACCTTTGTAAACTCTTTACCAGAGAGAACTGAAATGCCTCCAAGTGCTTTTGCTACTGTGAGACAGCTAGTGTTCAGTTTTGTTTATCTGATCCATATGTTAGAAGGTACAGTTATAATTTGATGTCCACATGACAAGCATTTTGTTTATGGCATCCCAGTATGCCGAGTACAGCTCGGTGCACGTCTGCTCAGCATTGGCCTGGAGGTCGCTCTTGAAATGAGTATATTTGCCACAGGTATATAAATGAAGGCAAACTTTGTTACCTAATTCTGACTTGAATTGACGATTTGGCTTTATAGACTCCGTTGATAATTGAACTCTCTTCGATTGTACTGTCTAACTCTCGCTTGAATCTCAAGCATTCACTCTCATTGTGCCTTAGATTGATGAGTTTTAAGTTTTGGCTACCTCTGTGAAGCAAGTGCTTTAAAACTTGGTGGAGTCATGCAGTTTGGAAAGATTGGGTATGGGTTTTTAAGATTTGTGTCTTTAACAGAATTGTTCTTGAATCAAGCAATTGATTTTAAATTCTGTACCAGGTCAGCCTTTTGTTTACCGAAACTATCTCTGCATGTTCTCACTGAATAATCTTTCTGGTGACCCATACCTGAAATACATATTTAGGAGGAAGGGAAGCCAATGGAAGTGGTAGTTTTGTTGTACTCAGCAGTTATTTCCATGGAAGTGCTTTGATAAGAATGTTGACAGCCATTGGTTTGCACAGAAAATGGGGCTTATCAATTGAAGTAGCACTTTTCCCTATTGCAGTAGTGTTTAACGATGGCGTTGGACGTACTTTTTAAATACCTGTCTCCAAGTAAACCAGAAAACATGGTATCTGCATCATGAGCAGTTGCTTCTGAACTGCTAATGTGTGCAGGTTAGATTGAATTCACACTAATTAAAGTCGTATCTTCTTCAGATGAAATCTGTTCTCACTCTCACTCTGAATCTAGGTTCTAGGTACTACACAAACTCTAATGAAACTGAAAAATTGGACTGTAATTAAAATCTTGGTCTCACTGTTAGATGGACTGATTTCTATAAGCATGTTTTTATGATCAGTGGAGCCTCTGTTTTACAACGCGTAGATATTTATCCATATGCTGTGCAAAGGAAGGGGATGTTCTATTCTGAAGTCTGAGTCTGATTTTGGTGCTGTTTCCGATGTCCAGCCCGTACCCGAATCTTCCGGATCTTCTTTACTCTCCTTCCACGAGTCAAGAGCACGTTAATGGGCTTGCGTCCAAATTCTTCCATGATTTGCTGAATTCTATGCCAGTTGGATTTGCGCAAATTAAAGTTGCACTGTGTGGCCTCATTCTCATATCCAACGTGACACACACGTGTAGTAGGCGCATAGCCCTCTGCTTTCACAGTGACACGATAGTCACCAGGGTTCAGTATTCGCCAATAGTCCCCATCAGTTGCTAGAAGAAGAAATAAGTAGACGATTAAAACACGGGCATTCCTGAAAATATTTAGTTCATTACTGTCTCAAAAGGACTTTTTAAAAAAAAAGGACTATTTCATCAACGATAATGGGAACTGCAGATGCTGGAGAATCCGAGATAATAAAATGTGAGGCTGGATTGTGTCAATGTGGACTTCACCAGCTTCAAAATCTCCCCTTCCCCCACCGCATCCCAAAACCAGCCCAGTTCGTCCCCTCCCCCTACCGCACCACACAACCAGCCCAGCTGTCTTTGCCTCCACCCACTGCATCCCAAAACCAGCTCTGCCTCCCTAACCTGTTCTTCCTCTCACCCATCCCTTTTTCCCACCCCAAGCCGCACCTCCATCTCCTACCTACTAACCTCATCCCACCTCCTTGACCTGTCCGTCTTCCCTGGACTGACCTATCCCCTCCCTACCTCCCCACCTATACTCTCCTCTCCACCTATCTTCTTTTCTCTCCATCTTCGGTCCGCCTCCCCCTCTTTCCCTATTTATTCCAGAACCCCCTCCCCATCCCCCTCTCTGAAGGGTCTAGGCCCGAAACATCAGCTTTTGTGCTCCTGAGATGCTGTTGGGCCTGCTGTGTTCATCCAGCCTCACATTTTATTATCTTGCATATTTCATCAATCCTGGTTATTTGCTTCGAAACAGTATTTATCGAGGTTAACAAATGGTTAGCAGTTTATGAATGTCAAATCAGTGACAACATCCAGATAAACCCTGACATATTTGGAAAACTTTATTCTGACAGGTTCCCTTGATCCTGTGAGCCTTCCTTCCCTTTGCCTCCAAGTTGAGTACGCAGATTTGCCACGGATGTTATCTAGCCCACAAACGTGGTGGTCATGAGCCCAGTCTCGGAATTATGAGGCAAAAACCTCAAACGGCTTCCCAGAAGTCCCAAATCAGAAATAACAAGTAAACAATTATCTCTGATCCAGCATCTGCAGTTCCCATTATCTCTGACCTCCTGAGATGCTGCTTGGCCTGCTGTGTTCATCCAGCCTCACATTTTATTATCTTGGAATCTCCAGCATCTGCAGTTCCCATTATCTCTGATACTTTACTGGTTCAGTTTTGATCCAACAGTATTCTAGATCATCAGCAAATCTGAGGGTGACACCACACTCTTGACTGGCCCACTGAACATTACTCAAAATGTTCACTCCCTTTTCTACCAGTGCACAGTATTTGCATCATGTACCAGTTATAAGATGTGCTGCAACATGTCTCTAACTATAGTTACTTTGAAGAAGAAGAGCTCCGTGTGCATGGAACTACCACCACCCAAACGTTCCCCTTCAAACCATGCATGCGACGACTAGGAGTGGTTTGTTTATTCTTTCTCTGTAGCTGTGTTAGAATCCTGCAGTATAGCTGCTTCACCACATCAACAACAATGCAGGATACAGGGTCACCACCACCCTCCATGCAACTAAGAATGATCAATAAATGCTCATCTTGCCAGTGATGCTCAAATCCTAAATTGTCAAACTGCAGTTTAATTAGGTCAGATGGGATCACATATTTAAGAAGAGAATTCTCATCAGCTCGACTTGAATCCTGTTCCTTTCCAGGATGGGACTCTTGATGTATCACTTGCTTATGGACACAAATTTTATCTTGTGCAGGATCATGGATTCCCCACTCATTTCCAACTTGATTTTCACTGTAACGTGTAGGGCATTCAATTATTTGAGTCTTTTCTGCTAATGAGTTGGAACACTGCTGATCTGGACCTCCCTTTTTCTGTTACAGCATATTCCTCAATCGGTGTACTTCACAGCAATCTACACTCAATTGTGAAATTTCATTTACCAATAGCCGAAGTGTTTTGAGGAAAGAAATTCCATGGTTCTCTGTTTTGTGTGTGTCCACCGTTTTAATTATTGAATAACCAGCTGTATTAATAAGATTATGTCCCCTTAGTTTCACTTCACTCTTTGTATTCATCTTCTTCTTAATCTTTCTTAATCAATGTTTTGGCTACAATGCTTGAACTTCCAACTGAGTCCCAAATTAATCAACCTGTTTCACTTCTAATCTATCTCTTCCTTCAAACTCTCTTGTTCAGAGATTGTCTAACTACTTAATACAATAGCCAGTTCTCTCTTAAACTGTAACTTCATCTTCTATACAATCTTAGCAGTCTTATTCTTTCCTTCCTCAAACACGCTTCACAACTTAAGTCTGGTCGCACTTTATAGACGTTGTATAAATAGTCTCCATTTTCATGTTAGGCTTGTTATATGTTCCAGTGAGCCTTGCTGTTTAGCCTGGCAAATTTAATTGGTGCAGATAATTTGCATCAGTCGGAACTCTGAAGATGAGATTTATTACCTGTTAGTACAACGTGATTTATTCCTTCAACTGACACTGTGGCATTTGCAATTGCATTTCCTTCCAAGTCGCGAACAAATCCTTTGATGCCACGATGGATCTAAAATAAATAGCATGAGCAAAAGATCCTTGTATTCAACATTTTTGGCAAGAACATTACTTGTTTCAAAATGTGTTTCAAATAATTTAGTCACAAGGTAAAGCTAGTAAACAAGCCATGCCCTATTATTGGGCCCAGAACTGATCATTTAAAAGTTTTGCCCGTGTTCGTTCCCTTCTGAATCTGAATTTGAGCCTTTTTGGATGCTCCAGTTATTTTCTTGCACCTGAAAAAATATTGCTTGAGTGCATAATAATTTGCCACAATAAATTAGTTTGTGCATGTTTAGCTTCTGGCTTGTTTTCCTCATAATTGCTCTTTCCAGTTTATCCCTCAGTCTTAATTTAGCACTAGTGCCTCCAGCCATATTATTGATTATTTGAGAAACTAAAATTGAATTTTACCTCTCTTTTTTTCGCCCACTGAACATAATCTCTTGCTTTTTTTTTCTCATTTTTAGTGAGTGACCAAAACTTTCTGTCATTCTTTGTTCCCTCTATTTTCCACAGACATTATCTGTTGTGGACCTCATCCATGTGGCTATTATTCATTTGTGACTTTAATGTGAATGTTAATATTTGTTGACCTTGCAGTTTGTGTGTTTTGTCTAATACCTGTTCCATGAAAAAGAGCAATGCCTCCTGATTGTTCTCCCATTCCTTTGCCAATTCACTCTCATGAGGAAATTTGTCACACCCGACATAAATGGAGAGCTGGAAGCAGTTTGTGTGCAGATAGGTGAAATCATTTATAGCTGTGGAAAGAAGATAACCGTCAGAGCACTCTCACTGAAACACACCTCTTTGCAAAAAAAAATTATTTATCCTCAGAAACACAATCTTTTCACAAATTGTGTTACTGACCAGACAATATTTTGAAATGGAAAAACATAAAGGACTGCTGTACCAATCAATAAGTTAATAGCAAATCTGACTGGAGCTTTCACTGTATTTTCCTCCGTGCTCTCTGTGACACTAGACAATTTTATTGATTGGAAATCTGTTTAACCAAGCGTTGAATATATCCAGTGACTGAGCTTCCATTCCCCTCTGAGGTCAAGGATTCCAAAGATTAATGGTGATCTGTCAAATTCTTCCTTCTGTTATTCTTAAATGTGAGAGCCTTATTTTGAAACTGCCTGCTCGTTTGCGACGCCTCTACACTTGACCCTGTTCAGCTCTCTTGAATGTTTCAATGTGATTGGCATATACTGATGCTTTTGTTATATTGCCAGTCATCTAGTGAAGCAGTTGACTGTGTGTCATGTTTTTATTTGCATTTTATGGTGAATACAAGCTCCTGTCTGCCGTGTCCCCTTTTCTAACCAATTCAAAACCTGTAACTGAACCAACCAATTGACACCTACCCAATCAACTACTTTTGAACAGTGTTCTTGTGTTTCCCCACTCCCTCTGTGGCCTCTGTTTCTGCTGTCATTACAAAACCAATATTGCAGGTTTTTTTTAATTAACCTGTTATGATACGTCTTGGGTAAGTGGCACTTGATCACACGTCTTTTGGCCCAGAGATAGGAACACTACCACTGCATCACAAAATCACCAGAATCTCTGCCATCTAGTTACTTAAATATAAGCTCCAATAAACACCAGCTGCCATCTATTATCTCTCGAGTCTGTGATGACACATTCTTAAAGGAACCATCATCTACAATGTTAAGGACACAGGAACAGGAGTAGGCCGTACAGCTATTTGAGCCTCTTATGCCATTTAGTGAGTTCATGGTGGATCTGTGCCTTTATTCAATTTTCCTGCCTTTGGTCTATATCTCTGAATACCTTTGCTGAACAAAAGTTTCTCTGTTTCGGATTTAAAATGAACAACTGACCTGACATTACCTCATATTTGTGGAAGAGAGATTAAAACATTCAAACACCCTTGCTGTATGGAAGTGCTTGCTAACTTGTTTCTTCAATGGTTTGGCCAGAAATTTTAAACTGCATCCCCAAGTTCTAGAATTTTCAGCCTTTGGAAATCAATAATATTTATATATCCTGACTCTTCCTGTTAATACATTGAAGACTTTCAACAAGTCACCCTTAAACCTTCAAAATTCTTGAGAAACCAAGCTTAATTTGTATGCTCCCGCCTCATAATTTAACCTCTGAAGCCCAGGTACAGAACATAGAACAGTACAGCACAGAACAGGCTCTTCAGTCCACGATGTTGTGCTGACCATTGATTCTCAAGTATGGACCCTCAAATTTCTGTGACCATATGCATATCCAGCAGTCTCTTAAATGACCCCAATGACCTTGCTTCCACAGCTGCTGCTGGCAACGCATTCCATGCTCTCACAACTCTCTGTGTAAAGAACCCGCCTCTGACATCCCCTCTATACTTTCCTCCAACTAGCTTAAAACTATGACCCCTCGTGTTAGCCGTTTCTGCCCTGGGAAATAGTCTCTGGCTATCAACTCTATCTATGCCTCTCATTATCTTGTACAGCCAATTCTGTATCCAGACAGCTAAGTTCCCCTGTATCCCATTCCTCCTGACCTTCTGAATGAGCCTACCATGGGGAATCTTATCAAATGCCTTACTGAAGTCCATATACACCACATCCACAGTTAATTGAGGGGACCTCAATTAGGTCCCCTCTCCTCCTTTTCTCTAGTGAAAATAGTCCGAGCTCAGTCAACCTATCTTCATAAGATAAGCCCTCCAGTCCAGGCAGCATCCTGGTAAACCTCTTCTGAACCCTCTCCAAAGCATCCACATCCTTCCTATAATACGGCGACCAGAACTGGACACAGTATTCCAAGTGCGGTCTCACCAAAGTTTTATAGAGATGCAACAAGATCTCACGACTCTTAAACTCAATCCCCCTGTTAATGAAAGCCAAAACACCATATGCTTTCTTAACAACCCTGTCCACTTGGGTGGCCATTTTAAGGGACCTATGAATCTGCACACCAAGATTTCTCTGTTCCTTCACACTGCCAAGAATCCTAACCTTAATCCTGTACTCAGCTTTCAAATTCGACCTTCCAAAATGCATCACCTCACATTTATCCAGGTTGAACTCCAACTGCCACCTCTCAGCCCATCTCTGCATCCTGTCAATGTCCCGCTGCAGCCTACAACAGCCGTCTATACTGTCAACGACACCTCCGACCTTTGTGTTGTCTGCAAACTTGCTGACCCATCCTTCAATCCCCTCATCCAAGTCATTAATAAAAATTACAAACAGTAGAGGCCCAAGGACAGAGCCCTGTGGAACACCACTCACCACTGACTTCCAGGCAGAATATTTTCCTTCTACTACCACTCGCTGCCTTCTGTTGGCCAGCCAATTCTGTATCCAGACAGCTAAGTTCCCCTGTATCCCATTCCTCCTGACCTTCTGAATGAGCCTACCATGGGGAACCTTATCAAATGCCTTACTGAAGTCCATATACACCACATCCACAGCTTGACCCTCATCAACTTTTCTAGTCACATCCTCAAAGAACTCAATAAGGTTTGGGAGGCATGACCTGCCCCTCACAAAGCCGTGTTGACTGCATTTGATCAAGCCATGCTCTTCCAGATGGTCATAAATCCTATCCCTCAGAATCCTTTCTAACACCTTGCAGACTACAGACGTGAGACTTACTGGTCTGTAATTGCCGGGGATTTCCCTACTTCCTTTCTTGAAGAGAGGAATTACATTTGCCTCTCTCCAGTCCTCAGGTACGACTCCAGTGGAGAGCGAGGATGCAAAGATCCTCGCAAGTGGCGAAGCAATTGCATTTCTCGTTTCCCAAAGCAGCTGAGGACAAATCTGGTCCGGACCTGGCGACTTGTCACTCTTAATGTTTGACAAAATTTTCAGCACATCAGCTTCCTCTATCTCTATCCATTCCAGCATGCACACCTGCTCTTCAAAGGTTTCATTCACTACAAAGTTCGTTTCTTTCGTAAAGACAGAAGCAAAAAACTCATTTATTGCTTCCCCTACCTCCTCAGACTCCACACACAAGTTCCCTATGCTATCCCTGATCGGCCCTACTCTTTCTTTGACCATTCTCTTATTCCTCACATAAGTGTAAAATGCCTTTGTGTTTTCCCTAATTCGTTCTGCCAAGCCTTTCTCGTGCCCCCTCCTGGCTCTCCTCAGACCATTTTTGAGCTCCTTCCTTGCCTGCGTGTAATCCTCTCTAGTTGAACTTGACCCTAGCTTCCTCCACCTTATGTAAGCTACCTTCTTCCTTTTGACGAGAAGCTCCACCGCTCTCGTCATCCAAGGTTCCTTTATCTTACCCCTTCTTGCCTGTCTCAGAGGGACATATTTACTCATCACTCGCAACAACTGTTCCTTAAACAGTCTCCACATGTCTATAGTGCCCTTACCATGGAACAATTGCTCCCAGTCCATGCTTCCTAACTCATGTCTAATCGCGTCATAGTTTCCTCTTCCCCAATTAAATATCCTCCCATTTTGCCTAATCCTCTCCTTCTCCATAGCTATGTAGAATGTGAGGCAGTTATGGTCACTATCACCAAAATGCTCCCCCACCACATGTTCTGATACCTGCCCCGGCTCGTTTCCGAGCACCAAGTCTAGAATGGCCTCTCCACTCGTCGGCCTGTCAACGTACTGAGTTAGGAAACCCTCCTGAACACACCTTACAAAAACAGCTCCATTCAAATCTTCTGCTCGAAGGAGGTTCCAATCAATATTAGGAAAGTTAAAGTCACCCATTACAACAACCCTACTACGTCCACACTTTTCCAAAATCTGTCGACCTATGCTTTCTTCAATCTCCCTGCTGCTATTGGGGGGCCTGTAGTAAACCCCTAATGAGGTGACTACTCCCTTGCTGTTCCTAATTTCCACCCGCACTGACTCAGTAGGCAGATCTTCCTCGACAATGGAAGCTTCTGTAGCTGTGATACCCTCTCTGATTAGTAGTGCTACACCCCCCTCCTCTTTTTCCCCCCTCCCTATTCTTTTTAAATGTTCTAAATCCTGGAACATCCAGCAACTATTCCTGCCCATGAGAAACCCATGTCTCTGTTATGGCCATAACATCATAGCACCAGGTACTGATCCATGCTCTAAGTTCATCACTTTTATTCCTGATACTCCTTGCGTTAAAGCAAACACACTTTAACTGATCCCTTGGTTCCTTCCGAGGAAAATCCTTCCCACTAGCTGGTCTACCTCTTGCTACTGTCTCACCTGCATCAACTCTCACCTCCGGTATACAGCTCAGCTTCCCACCCCCCTGCCATACTAGTTTAAACCATTCTTGTAAACATATGTTGTGGTCCCTCTCAGGCCAATATACCCATCCTCAGGTCTGGTGCCCAGATCTGCTCACAGTGCTACAATGGTGCCTAACAAGGGTTTTGTAGAACCAATGTAATTTCTGTGTTCTTATACTCCAGTACTGCTGAGTCCTGAAGCAGGTGCACTCTGAAAGGTTGTTTTTTAATCATTCGGTTTAACTCACCTCCGTAAATTTTCCTTTAGCAGTGGATACGTAAAATGATCTTTAATAACTGACACACAGAATGTTCTGTGAGAAATGTTGTTTTCACTCGTGAAGACAGTTATCTCAGATTATAAAGGAACCTTGATCACTTAGGCTAATGGCCTGAGGAGTTTAATTTGAATAAATGCAAGGTATTGCATTTTGGGAAAACAAACAAGGGCAGGATTTATAAAATAAATGGTAGGGCCTTGGGGAGTGTTGTCAAACAGAGAGAGACCAATGGATTCAGGTACCAAGTTCTTTCAAAGTTGCATTCAAAGGTAGACAAAATGCTTAAGAAGCTATTTAGCATGTTTGGCTTCATTGCTCAGACACTTGAGAACAAGAGCTGGGATGTCAAGCTGAGGTTGTACAGGAGGTTGGTGACATCACTTTTGGAGTACTGTACACAGTTCTGGTCATCCTGCTACAGGAAGCATATTATTGAATTGGAAAGGGTTCAGAAAAGATTATACCAGAATGTTGCAGGGACAGAAGGGTTTGAGTTATAAGGAGAGTCTAGACTGGCTGGGACTTTTTCTTTCACTGGAGCATAGGAGTTTGGGAGGTGACCTGAAAGAGGTTTATAAAATAATGAGGGACATCGATAAAGTGAATAACAAAGGTCTCTTTTCTTTTAGGTGGGTGAGTTCAAAACTGGGGGCGTGATTTTGAGGTGAGCGGAGAAAAAATTTAAAAGGGACTTGAGGGGCAACATTTTCATACAGAGGCTGGTTCTGAATGAATGGCCAGAGGAAGTGCTGGTTGCAGGTACAGTTGTCAGGTTGAGTACAGTTACAATACTTAAAAGACATTTGGATAGATACATGACTGGCAAAGTCTAGAGGGATATTGGTAAAACACAGGCAAGTGGCATTCATTTGGTTTGGGAAACTTGGTTGATAAGTATGTGGTGGACCAAAGGGTCTGTTTCCATGCTGTGTGATTCTTTCAAAACTCCTGTGACTGAGATTGCCAATTTGCTCCTGGTCTAGTCCTATGGATCTCTATCTATTGGCAAATGGTTTTCTGGTTTGTTGTACATTTATTTCATGTTTGCACTCATAACCACCAGAGGGCAAGCATGTCAACATTCCAACAGTGTGAGGCCAAAATATTCATTTTCCCTGGGAAATTGTTACAGGCTCTCAGCCTTATAAAGTGACTGGATAAACACCGATCATTTGTTGTAACCTGCATCAAACTAAGTAAAACAGTAAATGCGTAATTCTGTACAAAAGAATTGTACATAACCATCAGATTTCAGAAAGCACTTCATTTTGGAAATCTTTGAATGTACTTAATTTTGGATTATTTGTTGAAACTAAGAGACTTCCATTCCATATGGCCCCAGCTGAAGTTGTTCAGAGATAATATTTATATTTCAAAAAAAAATTTACTCATGTTATTTTGCTAGAGTCATCTGCTTTTTACTCTCTGAGACATACAACAAAAGACAACCTGTTCATGCCACTTAGGTTACAGCTGCTCAAACAACGTTGCAAGTTCTTGACTATATATGTCCCTCCTAGTTATTACTTAGCAATTTGAGATCTGTTTAATAGTGTTTGGTAATTAATCTTTGGCAAGAATTGCAACTTACTGGAGGCGATGTGCTGTGGATAAGATTGCAAGTCATTTTATGTACTGCTTCAAAAGCAGTGATCTTTGTGACAAGCATGTAATACTATGGAAGAAACAATTGAGTAAGTTTTGAAAAGACTTGTTTGTGCAACCAAATTTACATGAACTAAATCACGTTTGCATATTCTTCTCCTTTCTTCGGTGTGTACCATCTTGATTCTGTGGTAAAGGAATCTGCACACTTCAAAGACCAGAACTTACACCTCATTCATGCTTAAATTCCACAACCCCCTTCTGCCTCTGTGATATTTTGGATTGCATTCCTGTATGGCGCATTGTGCTTTCATTCATACTTACTGCCAACAGATGGACGCCATGCGCCCCCATTAATGATTCCAAAACCGTTTGTAAAATCATCAGTGTGACATTTGCCTCGAAATGTTTCTGTCATAGTAAGATGTGCGGAAGCATAAGAAATAGCCAGCCATTGGAATATTGCATCATCTGGTGTTTCCATGTAACGTATCTTTTCGCCTTCATCCTCCTCATAATCCTCTATGTTTTGTGGCCTTCGCCTCATCTCCTCTTCCTCCTCCTCCTCCTCTTGAGGTCTGCCCATGTTGTATGGAAAAGTCACCACTTGTTCCCCTCCAAGGAAATTGGCGCCAAGAACAAAAGGGATCTTTTCTAACCACGTTATAACAGCACGTGTTTCTATTGCAACCTGAACAATAACAAAAGAATAGAAGAAAAAGATCAATTCCAAACACATGTTCTAGCAGTGTGAAAGCAAATGATTGTTCCACAGTTAAGATACCTTTTGGCAGTTTACCCACAAGAATTCAAGATGGTGTCTTTTCATAGATCATTATTTGAGCACAGTCACTGACTGAGATTACCTTGAGATTAATTCAGATATAAACAGAAAATACTGGAAATACTCAACAAGCCAGGCTGCATCCAGGAGGAGGGTCAGCGATTGATGCACACACATTGTTTGTGTTTCAGGTTGATGATATTTTCTCAGGAGTTGATAACGTTAGAAATGATGTGGAATTTAAGAAAATTTAGAGGAAATTAAAGAACTGGGGCTTGAAGGCAGGAGTTGTTAAATTACAACAGGCATCATTTTCCTTTAAGGTGAAATTGACCACAGCTATCCCGTTAAGCGTTTTGTAGAGTTCTGGTGGGTACTTGAGTGACTGCTCAGGCCAGTTTGTGGCTGGGAGGTTCTGCTGCAAAAAGGATAGGATATTGCTTAGATGAGAGTATTGGACTTATTGAGTGTCTGGCTTGGAATTTCCTCTTGCATTTTCGAGTGGGATAATCGGGCAAGACAAAAGGAGGTGATCACGGGCATGTAAAGAAACAAAAGATAAGCCTTGTAGGCTATAAATGACAGTTGCAGACCTGTTACTGGCAGAGAGCCAAAGGACTGGTCATAAAATGAAATTCCCGAACTTAATGTTGAATTCAATACTGAAAGGGAAAATTGCACTAATTAACAGAACATGTTTCAGTGTCAAAGTTGGTGACTGTATGTGAGGATAGTTCCTCTTATGGAATAGAAATCCTTCTGTGGTATTGGGTGGGAGAGGAAGGTGAGACCAGAAGGCAAATGGAATAGACACTATTGAGGGAATCCCAGTTGAGGAGGAAGGAAACACGGACATGCAGTGGTATTATGGTTAGAGTTGATGTGAAGCAAGCCAAGTGGGAGGAAGTGAATCATTAACTCTGTTTCCCTTCCTACAAATGTTGTCTAATGTTGGCTGAATATTTCTGTTGATTTAAATAGATATAAAGTATTGTCTTTTGTATTAGAGTCTCTCTTCACTCTCTGAGTTCAGCCAAGTCAAACCATTGTTTTCTGAGTTCACCCAGCTGCTTTTAAATTTCTTTTCCTATTTTTTCTTCTATGATGTCGACTAAATAAAAAGGATTCAGACAAATCAGCTCCTGAATGCTTTCAATACAGATGCCATATATCTGCTGCTTGCTCACCGCGCCTTCTTCTGATAGGTATTCCTCTGGTATAGGAAGGTGGTGAGTGATGGCTTTTCGAGCACCTCTTGTTTGGTCTTTTGCACCCCAGACTATTGAGGTCAGATCTGGAAAATTGTCACTGAGGTCATATCCTTCTTCTGTCCAGTACCCGAGAGCCCAGCTGCTTAGTTCTGATCCCTGTGGTGTAAATAAAGAACTTGATTATTTTATTTTTCTTAAATCTCGACATACCCATCACTGAGGGTTTGTACCAAATTCTGTTCATTTTAATTCACAGTTTTGATTACTACCAATCCAATCTCATTAAAAACAGTAATAAGTTGATGTTAATTTTTAATATTACTCAAGGAAGTCGTGGAACTATCATTACACCCCTTTGTGAAGCTGCACATTGACTAGCAAGTCCAACAGTATCTGACTTAAACCGTACCAGACCTCAAGTTACGTGTTTAATACCCAATAGTACAATTGCCAGTTCTACATTTGAGGACCCATCAACAGTTTAAAAACCCTTGGACTTTATTTCCAATCGATTGCTCACTATTTCATTAGCCAGTTCGTAACCATCTGGATTGAGAGAGGGTACAAGGTGTATCCTTGTGCTATCGATTATACGTGTGATCCGGGGGTTTCCGTAGGTGTATTCCTTACACAGGAATTGCATTAGGAGCAGTAGTAACTCCCGACCTAATGCTTCATTCCCATGCATCCCAGCCGTGTAATGAAATTCAGGCTCCCCTGCAAAACATTAATTTATCACAATCAAGTGTGAGCACTAATACAGTGTTAATAATTTCCGCGGAAATAAGCCAAAGTAATTTCACTCTTCCAAAATAATTTTTGTGCAGTTCTTTTCATCCTTCCTCCGACTGTGATGGAAACATTTGTCATGTTCCAAAAGAATTTGCCCCCTCAAGCCAGCTACGTCGTTTACTATCATTTTCATAGATTCCCTACACTGTGGAAACACGCCCTTCGGCCCAACAAGTCCACACCAACCCTCCAGCATCCCACCCAGACCCATCCCCCTTTCACCCGCTGAATCTACACATCCCTGAACACTATGGGAAATTTAGCATGGCTAATCCAGCTAGCCTGCACATCTTTGGACTGTAGGAGGAAACCGGAGGACCCAGAGAAAACCCACAATGACAGGGAGAATGTGCAAATTCCACACAGACAGTCGCCCAAGGGTGGAATCGGACCCGGGTCCCTGGCGCTGTGAGGCAGCAGTGCTAATCACTGAGCCACTGTTGGATTTGTATCCTTAGCAATCGGTGAATTTTACTGTCAGTTGGGCTCTGACTTCAGTAACTCAAAAGGAAAATTGAGAGAAGAGCCAGATGGAGTAATCCTAGCACCTTATGCTGCTTCAGTATTCATATTTCTTGCTGGTACCATGCCAACTTTCATGCTACAACATCAGTGCTACATCATTCAACTGATTTCCTTCTGAGCAAAATAATGCAGACAGTGATTTGGAGCACTTTCTGCACACGCAGTTGTTCCATGGTTATGTAAGTGAGATTGTAAACATTTCAGTTCAGAACTGAAGTTATTAAGACCATAATTATAACTTTATTTTGAAACCAAAGCAATGTTTGTTCAGTATTGTTTTATTGTTCATTATATGGTTTGGCTGATCTGTTTGTGCCATCTAACTCCACTTTCTTGTTTGACCCATTTCCCCTCAATAATCAAACATCTCCCTTACTTAGCCTCACAAATATTCTATGAACTGACCTGCATTGCAGTAGAGTTCCATAAATCAATGCTTCTCGGAGGAAAAAAATCCTTCTCAGGTCCACCTTGACTCAAAGACCCTTTATTTTTAAATGTTGTCCTTTTGTACTTGTCTCTCTACAAGTGAAAATCCTCTCTCTCAATTTCTACAACGATCTTACACTTTCCAATGAGATCATCTCTCATTTTCCTAACTGCTTATGTTAACAGGCCAAATCTGCCCAACTGTTCCTCACAAGATAACCCATTCATCTTAAGAATCAATTGCATGGATTTCTTCTGAATTGCTTCTAATTCAAATATATCCTTTCTCACGTAAAGAGACCAAGACTGAATGCAGTTTTCCAGATCTTGTTTCATGAACACCCTGCACAACTGGAGAAAAAGATTCCTACTTTTGTCTTACACCAAAAAACAGTTCATTTTTGTTTTCCTGATCACTTGCTGTGTCTGCATACTACCATTTTGTGATTTATGTTCCATGAGACTCAGATTCCTCTACCTTGTAGTATTTTGCAACATTTCTCCATTTGAATAATTTACTGCTTTATTCTCAAATGGCTACATCTTTGTATGTGAATTGAACAGTAAATATTTGGAAAAATTTTGTGAGATATTCATCACACTAAAAAGTGTAATTGGTTCCTTGTCCATTTTTCATCTATTTAAACTTCCTTCTAAAGGACCCTTAAAAAAGAGCAAAATCAGTACCATGAAAAGAACATAGGACTGACACTTTGTTTTTTTCCCAAGAAATTAAACAGTTTTAAAGATGCTTTGCTCACATTTGGGAAATGCAAAAATAGATTTGGCAAAAAAATGACAGATACTTTTCTCATGCAGTTTAGGCACCCAAGAAATGAAGCACAAGTTCTCCTCAGATAAGCAGAATTAAGATATTTTTATGAAGCAGGTGGGAGACATGCCGGTAAAAGAAATGATAAACTAAACTATTAATAGACAATCAAAGCCAAAACTAAGGAGCTAAGAAACGCAGCCAACAAATGCGAGTGTTACGACCCAACTCGACGGTGAGTTGTCAAATCCACTCAACACCGAACTTGACAAAACAAGCAATTGATGTTGCCAAATTTTCAAGGAAAACGAAAGTATATCCTCAATATTTCTTTAGAGATTCCAGCAGTTGAAAGAAATAGTTTAAAAATCCTTACTTTTCAAACAGGGAGCTGAATTTAACTAAGAAACTGTAAATTACTATTTGTGACATTGGTCACTGTTAGCTGAGGACACATGACGCCAGCAATGATTAATTTATCCTCAAATGTTGCAACAACACACACAAATCATAATTTTAATGCCTTAATTTAGGTTTGAGTGCATATAATAGGCATACTGAGGAAAATTACCAGGTTCATGCTCTCCTGGATTGTTGGATAATTCCATGGCATAAATCTTCAGTCCTTGGGAACTTCTCCCAATGTTATAAATCCTGGTAATATTTGGGCACTGTTCATTCACAACCTTCATCAGCTAAGAGACAATTTAAAGAGTTAAGTATTTAACTTGTTAAATAACGATGAACTGAAAGCTGAGATCAATGCTAAAGTCACAGGATGAATGAGTTGAACAAAAATTCATAATTTTTGGCTCAGTATTGGACAGTTATCTGGAAATTGAATGGTTTGTTTTAAATGCTTCGCTTGAGTCCCAGAGTTCACTGTTCCAGTTGAGTTTCTACTTTCTAGAGTATGACATAACATGCCTTGAGTTGGTACAAATTGGTTTGGCCATACCTGTCGCATGTCCTTGTAGTTATGATGCCTGAAATCAAGACCTTCTTCTGGACTCAGTTCATTGGGCTCATGTTCATTGGAATCTGTGAGAGAGGCATAGCAACTTTTATAGATTTTAGTTTTGTGGGGAGAGCTGCAATTTGTACAACCAAACCCGATTTACAACATTCAGAAAAGATACTGAGGCAAAATGGAGAAACATTGTTTTGTTGTCTGGCACGTTTCTAATGTAGGATGTAGATGGAAAATTAACACCAGATGGAATATGCTTGCTGGCTTGCTGTAGTCATGTGATCTCTGCCACGAGACACTTACTGCAAGCAGCTGTCGAACAAACTGTTGACTGAGAACACAGTGCAAACAAGACTCTTGTCCTGAAAGCTCACAACCTGGTGTCAGAATGGAGCTGACATTGAGCCCTGATGAACTGTACACAAACAGAACTACAAAAGAACACGTGAATGTTCATACGTGTTGAAAGTTGTTGCAAGCTGCAGAAAAGGAACAAGGAAGACAGCCCGAGCTAAAAGCTCTGAGTAAGACGCAACAATGACAAATTTTTGTTTTGATGCCAGTTGAAATGAAAGTGTATAAATGAAAGCAGTAAAGTGTATTTCATCTTCCTTCTCTCTGAAGAACAGAAAAGATGATGGTAGAAGTGTTGGAAAACTTGAAATCATGCTTTGAACCTACATTGAATGTTGCATATAAACAATATGTGTTTAACATTAGAGCTCAAGTTATAAAGGAGCCCATTGATTGACATGTGACTGCATTAATACAGCTTGCAGAATTGTGTGTAATCAGGCATCTAAAGTATCTCAACATGAGCATCATCTTGCATTTTCAAGATCCTACTACAATAGCATGGTTGATGAGGGATGAGGATCTGATCCTTAAATAAATTGTAAAATAACAGAATCTCTGAGCTTATAAATCAACTGCTACATTGCATCCATGGGAGAACAGAACAGTTTGTCTACAGTAAGAAGAACAGCCCACAACTTTGCATTATTTTGAAAAACAGCTTCAACCATTCAAGCACAATAATATGGAGAAAAGAAACAAGTATCCACAAAGTGACCAGCAGAAAGATCAAGGTGGAAAGACAAACTGTGGAGGTTATCGCATAATACCAAGAGAAAGCAGGTCGAGCCTGGGGAAAACAGTATTTTAATTACAAGACGCTAACCACAATGCTCATAAATGTTTAGCTTGGAAGAAGGAAAATTCAGGGTATGAGTGAAGATTTGTAGCTCGGGTGCTGGTTGTAGATGTTGATGTGTTTGCTGAGCTGGGAGGTTCGATGGCAGACATTTCATCCCCTTACCAGGTGACACCTTTAGTGCTGTGGAGCCTCTTGTGAAGCGCTGTTGCCTTGTGCCAGTTCTAATTTATAGAGTCTGGTTTTTGCTGCTTCCGGGCAGTGCCAGTTCTGGCTGTGCATTGTCATGGTCGGATATTGGGTCTAATTCAATGTGTTTGCTGATGGAGTCCACCGATTGAATGCCAAGCCTCCAAGAATTCCCTGGCTGTCCTTTGTTTGTCTTATCCAATAATAGTAGTGTTGTCCCAGTGTGTGGTTTTTCTCGTCTGTGTGTATTGAAACCGGGGACATCTTGTCATGTCGTTTAGTTGCTAGCTGTTGTTCGTGGATGCGGGTTGCTAGTTGTCTGCTTGTTTGTCCCAAATGGTGTTTTGTGCGGTCTCTGCATGGTATCTTGTAGACCACATTGGTTCTGTCCATGGTATTTCTTGGGTCTTTAACTCTGGCCGGTTGCAGTTTTATTATGGCTGCTGATTTGTGTGCTGTCTTGATTCCTAGCAGTCTGAGTAGTTTGGCTGTCAGTTCTGAAGTGTTTCTTATATCTGGATTGGTGGTTATTGTTTTGGTTTCTGGTGTGTCCTAGTTGAGTTGTCTTCTGGCTAGACAGCTGAGGATGAAGCTGAGGGGTTATCCATTCCTGGCAAAGACCTTCCAGAGGTGTTCTTCTTCCTTCTGCAGATTGCGTGTCTTGCAGTGTGTAGTGGCCCTTTTGAACAGGGTCCCAATGCAGCTCCTCTTGTGTGAGTTGGGATGATTGTTCTGATAGTTTAAGACCTGGTCAGTTTGTGTGGATTTCCTGTACACTTTTGTATTGAAGTCACCGTTCTCTTTTCTTTCCACGATCATGTCCAGGAATGGGAGTTTGATGTTGTTTTCCACTTCTCTAGTAAATATAATCCCTGTCAGTATAGTGTTCATGAGTCGGTGGGTGTTCTCAATTTCTGTTCTTTTCACAATTATAAAAGTGTTGTCCACTTATCTGATATAGAGCTTGGTTTGGATCTCTGAGAGGACTATTGTTCCAGTCTTTGCATGACTGCTTCAGTTATCAGTCCAGAGATGGGTGAGCCCATGGGAGTCCTGTAAATCTGCTTATATATCTTGCTGTTGAATGTAAATGTGTGTTGTTAGCTTGAGTCCAGTAGTTTGAATGTGCAGTGTATGTTGGTCAGTTCCTTGTTTTGCCATTTGGCTCCTTTGACTAGGTTTCTGATGATTGATGTAAACAATGCCGTTACATCAATGGAGATCATCACTTCTTTTTCTTTTAATGATCTTGATGTTATCCAGGAATTCTTGTGTTGATTGTATAGAGTGTATGATGGGGTTCCTAGTAGAGCCACAGTTGGTCTGAGGGAGATGTCAGGCTTTTGGATATTGGGCAGTCTGTAGCACCCTAGAGTGTTGTTGACTTCTGGTTTCATCCTTTGTAATTCTGTTTTTGTTATCTGTCCTGTTTTGTGCAGGTTCCGTAGTGTATTGGTTACTCTGTTTGTTCGGTGTGGGAGCCCACTCCCTCTGTTGGTATGTTTGTGTATCTGCAAATAGTTCTTTGGCTTTTGCTTTGTAGTCCGTTTTGTTTATGACCACAGTCATTCGGCCTTTATTAGTGGGAACAATGATGATATTTTTGACCCTTTTGAGGATCTTCAGGGCATCCTTTTCCTCTCTGTTAAGTGTGTTCGTTTGTGTTCTCCTTGTCAGTAGGGGTACAATGGTTTGATTGTTGCATTTCTTTGATGAGTCCATTGTTTCTTAGTGCTATCTAGTGCTGCCAGGAAATCTTTTTTTATAGCATCCCTATGCTTGTAGTTCAGTCCTTTGATTAGTATTGTTTTTTCTGTATCTTTTAGCTGTCTGTTAGAGAGGTTTCTTATCCATTTGTCAGTCAGGTTGTTTCTTCTATCATTGATCAATTTAGTCATTTTTTTTCTGTAGTGCTGTTTTTTTTGTGTTTGGTCTAGTTCTGTGTTACTGTGATAGCCTGGTTGATTCTCATAGTCCACTCCTGATTGGTCGCTTTTGAAATTAATGACTTTTGGTGCGCGATTTCTTATTTGTACTTGTGGAATCTGTTGTGGCCTTCTGAGATCATGACTTGCATCATCCTGCAGCCATTCTTTCTGACTGTTGGTCTGTACCTTATGCATGGTGATAGTAGTTTTTTGTGGCACTCATGTAGGACTTCACTACAAAAATGTACAGGAAATCTACACATATTGACCAGATCTTAAACTATCACAGCAATCACCCCAACTCACGCAAGAGGAGCTGCATTAGGACTCTGTTCAAAAGGACTGCTGCACACTGCAACACACCCAATCAACAGAAGGAAGAAGGTCTTGACCAGGAATGGATATCTGAGCAGCTTCATCCACAGATGCCTAGCCAACAAACAGCTCAACCAGGTCACACCAAAAACCAAAGCAAGAACCACCATACCATGTATAAGAAACACCTCAGAACTAATACCAGACTACGCAGACTGCTGGGAATCATGACAGCACACAAACCAGCAGTCATACTAAGACAGCAACTGGCCAGAGTTAAAGACCCAAGAAGTACCATGGACGGGGCGAATGTGGTCTATAAGATACCATGCGGAGACTGCACAAAACACTACATGGGACAAACAGGCAGACAACTAGCAACCTGTATCCACGAACGCCAGCTAGCAACTAAACCACATGACCAATACACACAGATGAGAAAAACCATACTTTGAACTGTGGCAACGTTGGACAAGCCAAACAGAAGACAGCCAGGGAATTCTTGGAGGCTCGGTATTCATCATGGGACTCCATCAACAAACACATTGAATTAGACCCAATATACTAACCATTACAACACACAGCCGAACTGGCACAAGGCAACAGCGCTTCACAGGAAGTTTCACAGCATTGAAGATGTCACCTAGTAAGGGCATGAAATGTTTGCTATAAAACCTTCCAGTTCAACAAACACACCAACAACTACAGAAGATAAATAAATCCATAAAGCCAGTCATGATGATTGCTACAGAGATGCTAGATGGATGGTTTGACAAATCAGGCATGAGGACTAAAGAGGTGTCAGTCAAAGATTAGGACATTTCAATCTATTCCATTGAACAACTTGCAAATTAATTCTGAAGGCAGAAAATGGTTTGTCATTATTGCATGAATACAGCAGAATGAGAGCATCAAACAAATATGAAACACCAGGGGGCAGATACTGATGTTTCCCTCAAGATTATGAGCTCCCTGGACCTGTGTAGAGTCATAGCAGATGGTTATGCAAAAATGAAACCCTCAAAGGTAAAGTGGAGGTGCTGTGGTAGAATGATCCTCACCAAGAAAGGTCACATTAGTCTGAGAGCCCAGTGCAATGACAAGAGTGAAGGCCTGGAATTCCAGATACACCTTATGAAGTCACTCATTTCAGCAAAAGCAAATTGACAGCTTGGATTAAAAATGTGAAATATGCCAAAAAGATGTCGTGTTTTGTAAACCACATCAGCTGACAAATAAACACTGTCATATCGAAAAAGTCTGACCTTAGACCCAGAAAAGAAACTTGATGCTACAGTTAAAAATACTGCATAGATTGCGTTGCTGGACACATCTAATGCACCTCAAGGAAAGAGAGTGTCTTGGGCAATAGTGTATATCAGAATAATTAACTTCGAATATTTTGAACCAAAATCACAGAGTATATCATTCCTTCCAGCAGATGTTACAGGGCAAGCTGACAACTTCCATGAATTATTGATGTGTAAAGTGATGAACAAAAGACACACAAACTGGAATCAGCAGCAGCTTTGCTAATGCACAAACAGTTGTTTCCATATTTGGTATGTTAGGTAACTTTTTGTTTGAAAGGGGCATGTTCTTCTTGGATTGGACAAAATGCTTCCTGGTTTGCTGTAATTATGTGACCTCTGCCATGAGGCACTCGTGAGTGCAAACCAGCCAGTAACATAACAACAGAGAGCTTCTGTAAATATATGAAAATGAAGAGATGAAAATGAAGTCAATGTAGGCCCTCGAGAGAATGAGGCTGAGGAAATAATAATGGGGAACCAGGGAATGGCCCTTGATTTACATGGTAGAAGACACACATTGCATTCCCAAAAATATGAAATAATCATGGGGCAAAAGGAGGTATCAAATTAAACATAACACTTATCACAACAGAAAATGTAATAGAGAAACTATTTGAGTTTGTATTCTTTCAAGTTGTGAAGCATGAGAGGAGACCTATTGAAACATAAAACAGTCTGAGGGGACTTAACAAGGGAGCTGCAGTGGAGTTTTTACCTTTGTGGGAGTATCTCAGACTGGGGGGGCACAATCTCTGAGTTACCAGTCACCATTTAAGACAGAGATAAGGAGGATACTCAATCCCATATACATTCCACTACGAAGGAAAAGCAGAAGTGAGGCAATCCATCTCAACGGATCTCAGAGTTTTAAAAACCAGGTGAGAAAACACACCAACGCTTCATCGGAGGCTGCGCTGTGGTTGTTACCAAGCATGATAATGAAACTTCTGCAAAACAACAAACCAGTTTGGCATGCCAAACAACCTCGATGCCCACAACCTGAGCTACGAATCTACTCCAAAACCTCAGATACTTCTTTTCTTAGAGGCTAGTGAAGCTGTGGAGTTCTTTACCTCAGGGAGCTGTTGCGACTAGGTTATTAACTACATTTAGGGCTGAAACAGCCAGCTTTTTAATCCATAAGGGATCTGTATGGGGAAAGGCAGGACAGTGAAGTTGAAGATTATCTGTTGTCAGTCATGATATTGAGTGATGGAGTTGATTCAAAGGACTGAATAGCTGCCTTCTCTTATTACTTATGCACTTCTGATCACTCACTGCAGGCAGCCAGCTTACAAATATTTCAATCAAATCAGAGTCCAATCAAGACTGTTATCCTGTGAGCTTTGAGTAGTTCTTGAATTAGAGACATAAGCATCAGATCTACTGCATCGAAGCAGGCCAGTTGGCCCATCTGGTCGATGTGGGCATTTATGCACCGTGTTAGATTCTGCTCACCTAACCCCTAATGCGCACCATTATTTTTGTTTCTCCCTCGCGTACTTATCGAGAAGCCCGTGGAAGTGAAGACAGATAATTTGGAGATTTGAAACTGGCAGTGCAGTTTTTGGGTTGGAACTGTTTGAAAGATGAAATCTTATTTTGAAAATAAATTGCACTTGCTAGAATCTTGTATTTAAAACTCAAAAGGACTGTAAATTAATAACTGCTGACACCACTAGTTCTCGGTGACAGTACAGTGCACACAATTAACATTGACACATTTATCATTTTACAGGATAGTGACTGAACTTGGGCATCCAGCTATTTCGAGAAATAATGGACTGTGTGTCACTTGTGGATTGAACAATTTTATTGTGATTAGATGCCAGTTTGTGAATAGCAGTCTCTTCCTTACAGATGATAAATTTGCCCTGATGTTGACAGAATTTTATTCCTTCCAGCTGACTTCCTTTGCTGCCATCTGTTCATTTCTTTTGTCCTCTGCTTCTCACTTCTTGACTGCTTGTCTCCAGGCTGTCTAGTCAGTTTAACTTGCCATGCATCAACTTGGATCACTGTTAATTTGAGGCTTCCCTTCGATATCCCAGTATTGTGGATGTGGATAATTGTTTGGTCTTATGCCAATAGGCTCTTCAAGATGGTGGCCATCATCTTTTTTGCCTCACATGACTGATCCAACAGAGTTGCTGCTGATCGAGAAGGCAAATTTGCTGGACATCCAAATTCAACTTTCTGACATTGCCAGCAGATGCAGACTATTCCAGTGAAGCAGCTGCATTGTAAGTTGTTCAACCTTTTTTCCTTGACTTGCATGTGTTGTCCTTGCTTTGCTCCTGTATTTCTGATGGTTCCTACCTTTGCTTTAAGAGACTGTACACTGGAGTTCCTCAAGATCCTCATTATGGTACTGTTAGACAACAATGTCCAAGGCCATAGTGTGGCATCAAAAGTAGGAATATCTGTGCAACCATCTCTCACTCTGCACTTAATGTGTACATGCAGTAAAGTCAGAGTAATGATGACAGGTTGAGGCTGCTTGAAGTGAAATAGAGCCAGTTACTGTAATGAAGAGGAGATTTCTCATGAACTCAAAAGCCAGTTCCTGGACAACAAAATCAAAATGCTTGCGTAGCTACAATCATCAAGTCTTACAGATTGCTCAGCATTGCACAAATCAGTACTGTTTGAAACTCTACCAGCAGATGTAGTCTGCTGCTAAATCCACTAATGCTAGAAGGATGCATGAAGGAATTGAGAAAGCAATCGGCTCAGCAACCACATATCAGCTGTCTTGTAGACAGTACACGATAAATATTAACTTATATATTCTGTTTAATATATAGTACAGACAGTGACGACAGCCATGCAGTATGTCTTTTGTCTAATAGATATGAATAACACATTCATGCATCACATAAATCTGAATGCTACAATAGACGCATGATATTGCCTTTGCCTACAAAACGTTATTACCTGACACTGGACACCCAAGCACCTCCATTCTCATGCACAGACTTCCATTCCAGGTTTGTGGATTAATTCGGATGTAGCGAGCAACAACGGTTTCTGGGAATTCATTCAGAACTGGAGTGTCAGTATCCACATTCCCATAAAATAGCTATAGAAATGGAAAGATATCACTTAATGACCTTTTTAATAATGATCTCTGCTGTATTATAAATTGTCTGATCATTCGTATGCAAGTATCATTTACACAAAAACCTGTCTGGATGAGTGCAGCTCCAACAGCACTCTAGAGGCCTGACATCATCCAGGATAAAGCAGCCCACTTGATTCGCATCACATCCACAAACATTCATTCCCTCCATAGCTAATTGACAAGAAGCATTGCAGAAATTCACCAAAGACTGTCAGAAAGCATCTTCCAAACTCACAACCACTATTTCTAGAAGGATAAGGACAGTAGATACGTGGGATCACCACCACCTGCAAGTTTTTCTCCATGCCACTCACCACCCTGACTTGGAAACATAACACCATTCCTTTAACATTGCTGGGTCATAATCCTGGAATTTCCCCCCTAAAGGCATCGTTGGTTTATCTGCAGCACATGGACAGCAGCAGTTCAAGAAGCCAGCTCACTACAACCTCCTCGTGGATAGCTAGGGTCAGACAATAAATGCCAGCAATGTCCACATGCTACAGGTGAACACAAAAAAATCCTCCCTGCGTCATTCACGATCTATCAAAATGTCTGTATTAGTTCTGGAATGTATCCACAAAGATTGACATGCATGTTAAATGGCCCAGCCTGATATTCTGGAGCACAGAATACTCTGATCAGAAACTTGTAGGTCCCAGGATCAAATATTTCCATTTGAAATCTCATACAAGAGCTGCGTTTCACTTGTGGGACTTTCTGATTTGTGACTACAGCACTGTCAAGCCTGATCCTGTCTATTCTATCTTTCTCACCCAGGTTGAGATTAGCCAACTCAGCTCAGACTGCAGATTAAACCTGGAGTTTTTCTGACCCCATTTAGCTTTATACCATATTTTTTGGAGTTATCAAAGAGTTCTGTAAACTTTTTTTCTGCATTATTAAAAGCCACATGAACTGCTATCACCTGTAAGGGCTGTTTGTTGTGGGATATGTTACATTGAAAAGAAAAAAATACCTGGATGTAAAATCCATGAACAAATGACACATCAGCAAGTCAGTTTCAATTGTTATCTCGTGTAGACTTGACCAATTGAATCTGTGTTTTCATTGTTAAACAGAGCTCGTCATAGTACTTATTTGTGATACATAATATGTGACATATAGTACTTTGTAACTTCCAGATACACCTTCAGTCAGGGTGGGCATGTAAAATCTGACAACAGCTGATTCCCATCCTTTACATATATTCATTTCTTGTTACGGGTATAATTTATTACCAGTAGCTGTTAGCATGTGATGCCCAGTCGCTGTGCTTGATACATGTAAAATCACACCTGTTACTGCATGTGGTACGCATCCATTTATTTCTACCAATTTGTGGTTATGAGCCCAGTCACATCTATTGGTACATTATACATTTTCAGTTCTGCTTTATAATTTTGTTCTCAGTGTGTCATAAGACTGCCAAGTCACATATTTTGAGTTCTTGAGACACATACCCAATCATAATATCCATCTGTGTATGTCATCCATGTACGGCTATCATTGCTGAACTGCACGTAGAATGAACTCACCCAGTCATTGCTGTCAAAAAAAGAGTTTCAGTTAGTTCCAAAGAGGTTTTGGTGATCACTGGCTTTCAATTCCTTATTGTAACCTGAATTTGGTTCAGTTGTGATTTAACTGAGGTACTTGTGAAAAACCGTCAGATAACAATGTCATGTCAGGTTACACCTGTTAAATGCATAAAATAGGATGTTGAGGAAAGGTCAAAAACCACAAGAAATAATACAAGTAAAAGGAATATCAATTAATGATGAATTGAGAATTTTAGAGTTAGGATTTTAGAAGGCTAAACATTGCAAGGAGAGAGAAACTAAAGAATGAAAACATTGATGTCATGGTGAAGCAAGTAGTTTAGGAGATATTCTGATGAATTTTGCTTTGGGAATTCACAAAAGGAAAGAGTATCTTTGACAAGTAGATGTACATATTTACAGTTTACCAACAACAGAAAATTGGAGAGTCTTAACAGCACTTGTTTTGATGAGATTCTTAAAGTAGTAGAAAGTGACAAGAAGAATTACATTGAGGCAAAAAAAAAGACAGGAAGCTGCAGGTGAAAAAAGAAATGTCTGTTCAATGTCAAAGCATTTTTGTGGCAGTATTTTTAGACCAGAGTCAAGAAGCTCTTTAAGTGGGGAGCATTTGACAGACAGGGGATACTCTGGAAATAATCTTCCAAGAGTCCTTATATTCTGGGCAAGTTCCAGAGAATTGGAAAACTACCATTGTAACACATTTACTCAAAAGATTGGAAAAAGAAAAAATCTGATACCCGACAGGCCAATTAGCTGAACATCTGTCAATGGGAAAGATAAAAGATGTCATAGCAGAGCAGTTAGAAATATATTCTAATAAAGCAGCAAAGTCAGCATGGCTTCATGAAGGACAACTCCTTTCTGACAAATTTATTATAGTTCCTTGAGGGGGTAACAAGCAGGATTGATAAGTGCGTATCATATGGTATATGTTAAGTATTTTGATTCCCTAAGGGTATTTGGTAAAGTACCACACCTTGGGTTAATGAATAAGATAAGATTACGATACACTTAATACACACTTGAGCATGGCCAAATTCATTTTGAACTCCATTTACAAATTTGCTGATGACACACAGTAGCAGGTCAGATCTCAAAGAACGATGAGACCGGGTACAGGAAAGAGAGGACTGGGTGGCATGATGTATAGACAATAATCTCCCCCTCAATGTCAGCAAAACAAAGGAGCTAGACATCGACTTCAAAAAGCAAACTGAAGGACGCAACCTCCCACCCTGGTTGTCCTCTCTTCCAGCTTCCATTGGGTGGAAGATACATGTGTTAAAACACATACCAACAAATTCAAGAACAGCTTCTTCCCCATTGTTGTCAGACTTATGAATGGACCTCTCATATATTAGAATTGATCTTTCTCTGCACCTTCTCTAGAGCAAAACCGTATTCTGAATTTTGTTTGATTCTCCTTTGATGTAATTTCTTAAGTAATGATTTATTGAGTAGCGCACAAAACAGTACTTTTCTCTGTACCATGGTACATGTGATAATAATAAATCAAATCAAAGAGCCCATGGTCTTTTGAATAGTGGGTTAACATGGATAGATGAGATATTAAGAACTGCAGATGCTGGAGTAAGAGATAACACAGTATGGGGCAAGAGGAACAGCTAGCAGGCCAGGCAGCATCAGAGCAGCAGGAAAGTTGACATTTCGGATTGTGTTGTCTCTACTGTGTTACCTGTATTGAAAACACGGATAGAAGCTTGGTTGACAAACAGAAGCCAAAGAGCTGGTGTAGGATGATAACCTGCAAATAGTGGAAGGCCACTGGGATCGGTGCTGGGCTGGTAGTTATTTATAGTATATTAAACTCTTGGATAAAAGAAGCAAATGGCTATCATCAAGTTTGCAGATGATTTAAAAATGGGTGGGAGGGCAAGTCATAAGGATGATGTAAAGAGGCTGGAGAGGAAGATAGCCAGGCTAAGTGAATGAACAAAAACTTGTTGGATGGAATGTAATTCCAGAAGTAAGGAGTTAGTTTGCTTAATTAGTTGAATGGTTGGTTTGCAAAGTGGAGTAATGACAACGCCATAGGTTCAATTCTCACACCAGCCGAGGTTACCTCAGTAATTTCTTCTTACAGAAGGACTTTCCTTCTCAACCTCTCCCCTCAGCTAAAGTGTAGTGACCCTCAGGTTAAATCACCATCGGTTGTCACCGTTTGATAAGAGAGCAGCCCGATGATCTTTTGGAACTGGGGTGATGTTACCTTAGCCAATTTGGGAAAATGTGTTGTTATGCACTTTGTCAGAAAGAATAGCCTTGGTGAACATCATTTAAATGGGAGGAAGACTGCACAAGATGGTAACAGAGTCTCTACTGCATCTTTCCCTCTCTGTAGACAGTTTTCTGATTCTGTTCATAAGGATTGTGATCCCAAATATCTTTACAACTCCTGCTTATTTCCTTCATATCACTGCTTTACAAAGTTAGGGAACTTACCAGGTTAACAGTCTCTCAAGATTTCGGTTTTCACCATAATTAAGTACCAGCAATTCTTACCAGCACTTAAGTAATTTAGAGAACAAGTTCCTATAATAATTTCACATCTCAGACGCAGAAATATTTTGTTTCACCCAAGTGAAAATGTAACATTCATTCACAATGAAAGAGAAACAATGAGGCAATAAATCTAGCCATTAAAAAATAGGAAAAGTTTATTGACATACTGCAACAGTGAATCCCGGCCTTGGGTGATCACTCCACTGAATTCAATCAATTTTCTGGCGTCCACTTCAATCCACTGTGACTGGTCCTCTGTTTGAGGACACCATGCCCCATCAAAATAATCCTCTTCATCTTCATCCTCCTCACCTGCCTGGGAAACATAAGAAACAATTTCATGGAGAATGAGGAGGATTTTACATTTCAGCAAAAAAGGATGAAGAATTTTATGAAGTAAAAAGAGAATGTGAACAGATTGTCACAGCAAACACAAAACACACTGTCTCTATCAGCATATAAATGGGAAGAAATGTTGAAAATAGGAATGGCTTATTTGAGGCAGAAGACAGGGAAATTTGTACTGGGGAGTAAAGAAGTAGCAGTGTCGTGAGATACTTTGCATCTGTCTTCTTTGTGAGGTTAATTCAGATACTGGGCATTTCCTCTGCTTCCTTTGAATTTGACGTTTCTAGTCATGGAGACCACAAGACATTTTTCAAAGAGCTTTCCAAAAATGGCTTCTCAGATAGAATTTTCTCACTTATCCTCAAATGATGCAGAGTGTAGAATTCACTAAGTTAAACTTCTGCTAGACACCGGTAGCATGTGTTTGCTAAAGTCAAAAGCTGTTCATGAGATTTGTTCTTTTTAGGATACATTACTTTCTCAAGTATTCAGCCTGCCCACAAAATGTCAGTTTGCTCTTGAAAACTCAGAGACACTGCATCCCAAAACCAGCCCAGCCTGTTTCCACTTCCCTAACCTGTTCTTCCTCTCACCCATCCCTTCCTCCCACCTCAAGCTGCACCTCCATTTCCTACCTACCACCTCACTCCGCCTCCTTGATCTGTCCGTCTTCCCTGGACTGACCTATCCCCTCCCTACCTCCTCACCTATACTGTCCTGTCTACCTATCTTGTTTTCTCTCTATCTTCGGTCCGCCTCCCCCTCTCTCCCTGTTTATTCCAGTTCCCTCTCCCCATCCCCCTCTCTGATGAAGGGTCTAGGCCTGAAACATCAGCTTTTGTGCTGCTGAGATGCTGCTTGGCCTGCTGTGTTCATCCAGCTCCACACTTTGTTATCATGAACCTTGGGAGCCTGTTTATGAAGCTAATACTGCTGAAGCAGAAGCAATAACTCAGTAATGTACCGAAAGACATCAGAGCCATGTTACAGAAGTTGTGCAGCGATTTCGGAATTTCATCTAATGCCTTTGAGATTATTTCATTGTCCAAAGAGGACAAGGATGTGGGGTAGCACTGTTAGTCACAGATGAAATTAACACAATAGCAAAGAAGGGTGCTAGCTCCGTTTTAAATTAATCATTAATGGGATGAGGCTGTTGCTGGTTAGGCCAGCATGTTTTTTACACATCTCCTATTGCCCACAGGGCAGTTAAGAGTCACCCACATTGCTGTGGGTCTGGAATCACAGATAGGCCAGACCAGGTAAGGATGGCAGTTTCCTTCCCGAAAGGGCATTAGTGAACCAGATAGGTTTTTCCAACAATTGACCAGTGAAATGAAATCTGAATGGGTACAACTTAGAAAAACCAAGGGGCAGAGAGCAGTTGTGGAGTATGTATATTTACACACACCCAAACTGCAGTGGTAATGTTGGGCAAGGCAATAAACAAGAATTTTGTCACCTAAGCAATAAAGCTACAACTGTCATTGGAGGCAACTGTAATCTGCATAAAGATTGGACAAACCAAATCAGTAAAGGTACTGTAGAGAAGAAATTGCTGAATATGTATGGCATGGTTTTCTGGATCAATCTGTTGAGGAAACAGTTGCACAAGACGCCAGGGTAGAGTGGGTATTGTGCAATGAGAGGAATAACTGACAGTCTAGCTACGCGAGGCCCTTTGGGGAAGAGTTCAGACAAGATGATAAAATTTTCCTGAATGTGGAGAGTAACGTGATTGTTTCTGAGACAAAGGTCATGATTCACAATAAAATAAACTATGATGGCATCAGGCATGAGCTGGCAATGAGGAATCGGGGTCATAGTTGATAGGCAATGACAAACATTTAGAGAATGCATCAATGATTCATTTCTATCTGGCACAAAATTAAAACATGAGAGATGGCTAACAAGGGAAATTAGGGATAATGTTAGATCTAAGGCAGTTGCATACAAATCGGCCAAAATGAGCCAAGGATCTGGGGATTGGGAACATTTTACATTTCAGCAAAGGAGAACAAAGGGACTTACTATGAGGGAGAAATTAGAACAGGTGAGCAAGCTTGTGGGAACATACAAATTGATTGTAAAAGCTTCTATTGGTATATGAAGAGAAAAATTTGAATGAAGACATAGGTCACTTACAGTCAGAAACAGGCCGTTATCATGCAGACCAATCAAATGCATATTTTGGCTGCGGCTTCACAAAGGAAGACACAAATAAACTCCCAAATCTGTTAGGAGCACAGCGATCAATGAGATTGAGGAAGAGAAGGAAAATAGTATTTGTAGGGAAATGGTGTTGGGGAAATTGATCAGATTTCTTGGACTAAAAACAGGAAAGCCAGATTATTATCTGAATGGTAATAGATTGGAAAAGGAGGAGGGGCAACATGACCTAGGCATGCTTGTACACTGGTTGCTGAAAGTAAGCTTACAGGTGCAGCAGGTAATGAAAACAGCAAATGTTGTGTTGGCCTTCATTGGCAGAGGATTCAACGACAGGAGCAGGGGTAGCTTGCTGCAGTTGCCTTGGTGTGAACTCACCTGGAATATTGTATGCAATTTTGGTCTCCTGATCTGTGGAAGGATGTTCTTGCAAGAGAGGGAATTCAATAAAGATTTACTGGACTGATGCCCGAGATGTTAAGACTGATGTATAAAGACAGACTGATTATATTCAGTGGAGTTTTGACAAATGAAGAGAAATCTCACTGGAACTAAGAAAATTTTAACAGGTCTGGACAGTGTAAATGCAAGAAGGATGTTACCAATGACTGGGGAGTCCAGAACCAGGGATCTTAGTCTATGGATATAGGATAGGCCAGTTATGACTGAGATGAGGAAAAACATTTTCACTAAGAAACTAAGATTCTGCTGCAGAAACTTGACTGAGGCCAAAACACTGGGTTTTTAAGAAGGAGTTACATACAGTTCATGGGCTGAAGAGCATGGGGAGAGAAAAAAGAAAAGGGTTCGGAGTTGGATGATCAGCTGTGATTGTCTTGAATGACAGAGCAGGCTCAAAGGGCCAAATAGCCTACTTTGTTCCTGTTTTCTTTGTTTCAGTGGCTTATTGGTAGCAGGGAAGTTATAGATAAGCTGTGCGAGGGTTGATGGTGAAAGTGTGATGAATGGTAATGCAAGAATTGATGCTGAGTAATGGGGATGCTTGTTTGGAGAAATTATTTTTGCTAATGGTTGTCTGATGGGTGGACCTGTGGAATCTAGATGAACCTCACAACAGTGAGGACCTCTCAGGCAGCAGAATGTGTATCTGATGCTGGTTAGCTAGAAAACATTTCGTCCTCTGAACTGGCTCTAAGCCTTTCTATTAAATCTACTGTAGTGTGGTATTTCTGAAACTCTAATTAGATATGATTTATTGTCAACAGATTACTGGATTAAAACTGTGCCGCATTTAAAAATATTTCTTTCTAGAATATAGATGACTAAGCCAACAGTTGTTCGAAGATGGATTAATGATGGTGTCATCTCTGCTTAGAATACAAAAACAAAATTCGACTTCCTTATGCAGACAATATTCAGTTTTGGATTTATCACCTCTAGATTCACTGCTGTTACTGTTCTAAACTTATAATAAATGGAGGTTCCATGAAATACATCAGCAGCTTATGGAAAATTGAGGATGACACTGCAGTATTGTGGTCTCAGAAATGCTATTTTTCAGATAAGGCTTTAAACTGTGGTCTCTCTTTCCAATCATGTAAATGTACTTTGAAGAGATAGGCGAGGCTGGGAAGGAGGACCTGTTTGGGGATTATCAGGCACTAGGAACGAAATTAAGGAACAGGTCCTCAAAGTTTATAATTTCCAGATTACTACCTGAGCCAGTGCAAATTGGCTTTGGGATAAAAAAATTAGGGAACTAAACACTAAAGGAGTGGTGTGGGAAAGAGGAGTTCCATTTCATGGGGCACAGGCATCAGTCTTGGAACAGGATCTGTACCATTGGGACAGTCTCCACTTGAACTGATCTGGAAACAATGTTCAAGTGAAAAGCATAAATAGGGTGGTCACAAGGACCTTAAACTAATGAACCTGGGGGAAGGGAAAGGGAAAACAGCAAGTTAAATGGTAAATAGAAAAGAAAGCAACAGGTTAATATGTGTGCAGGAGGGTTTAACTACATTGAAGACTATGAAACAAGCTAAAAGGCCAGGAAACTCAGAAGATATTATGAAAGGAGACGTTAGAATTCAAAAAGAAGGTATAAAAACTGGCATAAAGGCACTTTACCTAAAAGAAGGTAATGAGTTAACAGCACAAATCATTGCAAATGAAAATGATTCAGTAGTCGTTTCAGAGACATGGTTGCAGGATTGTCACGACTGGGAATTCAATAACTAGAGGTATTAGACCATTCAGAATGACAGACAGGAAGGTAAGCGGTGTGGTGTAGCTCTGATATTTAAGGATGACATCAGGGTGGTAGTGAGAGATGATATATGTTCTGCGGAGAATAAGGTTGAATCAATTTGGGTGGAAATTAGAAATTCTAAGCAAAAATAGTCTTTGATAGGTGTAGCCTGTAGGCCACCAAATAGTAACATCACACTGGAGTGGACAATAAACAAAGAAATAACAATGCTTGTAAAAATGGTATGTCATTTATCGGGAAGATTCTAATGTACATGTCAATTGGTTGAAGCAGGTCGGCCAAGGCAGCCTTGAGGAGGAGTTCATTGAATGTATCCACGATTGCTTTCTTGAACAGTATGCAATGGAACAGACGAGGGAGCAAGCTATCCTAGATCTGATTCTGTGTAATGAGACAGGAATAGTTAATTATCTGATAGTTAGTGAACCTCTTGGAAGGAGCAATCACAGTATAGTTGAATTTAGAATACAGATAGAAAGTGAGAAGATAAAATCCAACACCAGGGTCCTGTGCTTAAACAAAGGAGATGACAATAGGATGAGGGAGGAGTTGCCTAAAGTAGACTGGAAGCAAAGAATTTATGATGGAACAGTGAAGGACTTGCAAAGTAATTTTGCAAAGTCCTCTGCAAAAGTTAAAAGTGAAGGACTGTAGAAAAAGGGGTAATCATCCATGAATGTTGAAGGAAATAAGGAAGCCTATCAAATTGAAAGATAAGGCGTACAAAGTGGCAAAGATCAGTGGGAAACTAGAAGACTGGGAGAACTTTGAAGGTCAATAGAAAGCCACAGGAAAAGCTATAAACAAAAGTAGATAGATTATGAGAATAAACTAGCTCAGAATATAGCAAAAGTTTCTCCAAATATATAAAACAGACAAGAGTGGCTAAGGTAAACATTGGTCCTTTAGAGGATGAAAAGGAGAATTTAATAATAGGAAATGAGGAAATAGCTGAAGCATTGAACAAGTATTTTGTGTTGGTGTTCACAGTGGAGGACACGAATAACATGCCAGTAGTTGATGTCAAGGAGACTAAGGTAGGTGAGGACCTAGAAATGACCATTATCATCAAAGAAGTAGTGTTGGGCAAGCACATGGAGCTAAAGGTAGACAAGTCTCCTGGTCCTGATGGAAAGCATCCCGGGATACTAAAAGAGGTGGCGGGAGAAATAGCAAATGCGCTCATGATTATTTTCCAAAATTCACTAGACTCTGGGGCAGTTCCAGCAGATTGGAAAACAGCAGATGTGCCTGCTCTGTTTAAAAAGGAGGTTGACAAAAGGTGGAGAATCATAGGCTGGTTAGCTTCACTTCTGTCGTGGGTAAAATTCTTGAATCTATCATCAAGGAAGAAATAGCAAGACATCTAGATAGAAATTGCCCATTGGGCTAATGCAGCATGAGTTCATGAAAGGCAGGTCATGTTGAACTAACTTATTGGAATTCTATTAAAACATTACAAATGCAATGGACAACGGGGTTTAGTAGATGTAATGTATCTAGATTTCAAAAAGGCATTTGACAAGGTGCCGCACAGAAGGTTGCTGCATAAGATCAAAGTGCATTGCATTACAGGCAATGTATTTGCATGTAAAGAGGACTGATTAACTAACAAAAGGCAAAGAGCCGGGGTTGAGGGGGGGGAAATGAGTGTTTTTCTGGTTGGCAAACAGTGACTAGTGGTGTGCCTCAGGGACCAGTGTTGGGACTGCAATTGCTTACAATTTACATTAGTGATTTGGAGTTGGAGACCAAATGTGTCAAAGTTTATGGATGTCACTAAGATGAGTGGTAGAGCAAAGTGTGCAGAAGACTCTGAAAGTTTGCAGAGGGATACAGATAGTTTAAATGAGTGGGCAAAGGTCATGCAAATGGAGTACAATGTTGATAAATGTGAAACCATCCATTTTGTTCGGGATAACAGAAAAAAGGACTATATTTGAATGGTAAAAAATTGCAGCATGCTGCTGTGCAACAGGACCTGTGTGTCTTTGGTGTCTGAATCGCAGAAAGTGGGTTTGCATGTGCAGCAGGTAATACAGATGGCAAATGAAATTTTGTCCTTCATTGCTGGAGGGATGGTGTTCAAAACCAGGGAGAGTATGTTATAGCTGTAAGGCATGCTGGTGAGGCTACACCTGGAAAACTGTGTGCAAGTTTGGACCTCTTACCTGATAAAGGATATTCTGGCATTGGAGGGAGTACAGAGGGGATTCATAATTCAGGAGTTGAGAGGGTTGGTCTATGAAGACAGACTGGGTAGAATGGGATTGTCGTCAATGTAATTTAGAAGAGTGAGGGGGGGATTTTATAGAAACATACAAAATTATGAAGGAAATAGATAATAATAGAAGCAGGGAGGATGTTTCCACAGTCAGGTGAAACTAGAACAAGAGGATGCAGCCTCAAAATTAGGGGGAGCAGATATAGGACTGAATTGAAGAGAATGTCTCTACCCAAAGAGTTGTGTAGCTGTGGAATTCCCTGCCCAGTGAAGTAATTTAGGCTCCCTCATTGAAAGTTCTATAGGCTAAGATAGACAATTTTTTTGAACGGTAAATGAATTAAAGGTTATGGTGAGATCGTGGTTAAGTGGAGCTGAGGCCATGAAAAGATCAGCCATGATCTTATTGAAAAGTGGAGCAGGCTTGAAGGGCCACATGGCCTACTCCTGCTCCAGGTTATTATGTTCTTACAAGTTGGGTAGGGAAGGCTTATTTGCAGTAATAATAATGCAGTAATAATTTTCAGGCTGGCAAATCTGTCAGAGAGGGAGTGGTGTGGTGAAACTGTCAGAACAGGGCAGGCAGAGGCCCTGCAATGATTGGGAGTGGGGTCATACCAGTTCTGCCTAACTGCAACTAGTCTATCAGGTCAGCTGCAAAATGTTTTTTTTTAAGTTTATTCACTTACAGGATGTGGGTATCTCTGGCTCGGCCAGCATTTATTGTCTCTCTCTAATTGCCCAGAGGGCAGTTAAGAGTCAACCACATTGCAGTGAGTGTGGATTTACATGTAAGCCAGACCAGATAAGGATGACAGATTTCCTTCCCTCAAGGTCATTAGTCAACCAGATGAGTCACCATTAGACTCTTAATTCCAGATTCTTTATTGAATTCAAATCCACTGTGTGTTAAGGCAGGATTCAAATCCAGGTCCCCAGTACATTAGCTGCATTTCTGGATTAATAGTGTAGCAATATCCCTAGACTCAAACTGCACAAATGCTTGCAAGAAGTCAAGTCTTCAGCGAAACAAAAATAAAACTTTATCCCTCCCTCGACTTCATTTGAAAGGGATTGGGTCATCATTATCACAATGCTATTTGTGGATGCCTGCTATGCACAAACTGGCTGCTGTATTTCCTGCAGTGAAATAATAACTACACCCCAGAAGTACTCCATTGGCTTTAAAGTGCCTTGGAATTCCCTGATCGAGGAGAAGCTCTGCTTGAGGTCCTTCTTAAAGGACTGCATTCGATGTTTACTTGCACAGAATAAGGTGACATTGTACTTTGGTGGTCATATTAAATGGATGGAATTGTGCTGAGCACTTATTAGCTGTATTCCACACCGATGAAATCAGTTGAACTACACATCAGGTATATTACTGACAGTGCTTCCAGTTTTGCATTTCTCCAAATGTCCAGTTGAACACCCGAATGTTGTAAAACAATGTCATTATGTGTGAAACTGACAGAATACAAGATAATGCTCGTTTTACTGGATCTCAGATGCAGAAGCTTTATGAGAATACTTCTATTTCAAGTCTTCGACTTGGGAGCTGGCTCATGGTCCTTGCCTTCCCTGTGATTGCCAAAATTGTACAGAACATGTGACTGTGTTATTTTACTCTTTCGATAGGAAGCCTGTTTTTGTCTTTAAGGTCCCTGTGAGTCCTCTCTGTGAGATGAAGGGTAGTTGGATGTGAGGCTTGAGCGAATGTTATCTTAGTCCTCTAATTCTGCCCATTGCACGATTTGCATGTTGCCATTTTTATTAGGTCTGCTGGGCTAACAGGTGAGTTTGTCAGGAACACTGAACTTTGATAATTAGTAGTGCCTCGATACGTGCGTTTTGCTGAAGTTACTCTTGGGACTTTGTTTCTTGTAATATGTTTGTGCTGTGTTGGTCTTTGTCAGAAATTTTTTTTAAGTTGTAGAGATTGTTGCAAGGTCAGTCAGTTGGAGCTCCTAGAATTTGAGTTCCCTGATTGGGGCAGTTATCTGGTCTGATCAGGGCACCTTGGCTAATATAAAATGGGAATGTCAGAGATACTGACACGATATGAGGCAATACAATAATCAATGGCTGTTCATTTGTCAATAAAGGATGATGGGATACAGGCCTCTGTGGAGTTATTTCAAAACTCATTACAACTTTTCATGGTAAAGGAAAGGAACAATGATTATGTATTAAAGTGGATGTTTCCTGCAGACGTCTCACCTGGATGTTCAATCGAATACGTTGAGGACCTAGTCCATGTCTCAGGAAAGAAGATGCTGTCAATTGTTCATCAGCTACTTGATGAGACTCAAGACCCAGAGGAGGGCATTCTGAAAAAGAAAGATAAGAGTTCATTGATGAACTGCAGAGTGAAGAATTGAGTATAATCCAATTCAATACGGAACTGGTTTGCTTTTGAGGGGCAAATATAAGATACTGAGCCAAACTGTGATTCAGAGGCAACCATTCTCAGTACAACACAGGACTGTTACTCAAGCTTGGTTGTTTCCTCATTTGGGTGTCATCATTGTTTCAGAAACAAATTATCCAAGCACTGAATTTTTGTTTAGAAGTAGATTTGGTTTTTCTCAGGGAAAATTGACAAGTTAAATTGACAAGTTCATTGGCAAGTTAAATTGAGGGTCTGATATTCCTTTGTTGAGTGTTTAGCTCCAAAGTTAGATCCAACTACAGTTCTTTGGGTATATACTTTTGAGAGAGAAATGAGAACATATGGTACTGAACAGTATTGGCCATAATTGAAGACCATAAAATTTGGAGGTCAGTGATCACTGAGATTGGGGATTATAGCACTTGAAGAGAGCCAGATATCCTTGAACAGTCTTGCATTATGTGTATCGCAAATTGTGGTGATATTTTAGAGTGGGCAATGTTAAGCTATCTGTCATTATTGTTTCTCTTGTTTGTATCAGAGAAAAAAATATAATTCATGTGAATGTGGGAAGGAAAAAGTGTTCAGTGACATCAAATTTTAAGCCTTGAAATGGTTAACCCTATACAGACTCTGGTCATCCAGACAAAATCTCCAGGAAAATAGGTTTTCACTTTCTTAGTTCCAATTCATTCCTTTGATATTATTTCACAATGAAATGACAAATTGGAAATTTTTTTTGTGGAATCACCAGCCCCCGAACCAAAATCTAGGAGTGATCTGGTCCACTTACTAGGAATCTGGGACAATCCTATGACAATGAGCTCTTTTGGAGTAATATGAGAGTTAAAATCCATGCTATTACATCAATGCAGTTGCTGTGGGCCCATCCACATTGTGTCACATCTGGTCAAACTTTGGCTTCAAGATGATGGTGTGGTCATTAATGCTGACAGTAACACAATGGTTTCCAAAATCACAGTTAATATTGGCTTTGGTGACTTTTATGTCATAACAGTGTTTTTCATTTAAATCAGAGCGCAGTTGGTGAATATACGATGCCTGTGGGAAGACAAGTCAAGTTATGGAGAAACTGTGTACATTTAGGCTGTAACTTCACACATCACATCAATGGTAGTCTTTGAAGAAAGCCTGTACAGATATGAAACTTTAGATGTATTATATCTTCATGGTAGGCTTTTCTTTTGGAGAGGTTCAAACGGAAACCAGTTGAATGTAACAATCTGTGCCTATGCTGTTTTTTTGGCTGATACTTAAAATAATGTGTTAAATCATGCAGAATTTCTTGCAGAGGTGAGACAGCTGTGGAGATCTCTAAAAATGGAGAGTGGGGCTTGGATGCAGAAAATCCCACACTTATTTCTACTTGATTGAATTTCATTGTTAAAGGAAAGGGGAATCACACATTCAGGAAATGGCAGCTCAGCACTGCCCATTAAAATCTGCCCTGAATTGAAAAATACCTCATTTTTACTGTTCCGGGACTTTCCCAGTACTATAAGAGTCATGAATTTATGAAAAAGACATAAACGGTCTTGAAGGGCCGATAAATTCTGTTTGAATCTATGTTCTGAAATTTTTGAAATCCCCAGTCCTGACAAATAAAACTGGACTTCAGTGTCCACCTAGAGTTCAAAAATAACCATCTCGTGGACTTATGCTCACATATTGCTAGACTCCTTTGATTGACAGGCCTGATAGCATATCTTTAAAAATCTATCACTGTCTGTTAGTGCAGATTTATAAGAGTTAACTATTGCTATTTCCCAAGAGCTGCTGTTACAGCTGAGTGTCTTCTGAATGCTTGGCTTAGTTATAAATGTTCCAGGTTTTGAAAATGTCTGATGTCCCAAAGTCCATAATTTTTGGAGATGTGCGTTGCAGATTATCACTACCCTCGATTTGAAAAATTGTTTCCTCATTTCATTCAGCTTTGTTGATACTATTTAAAGTACTGGAACATATGCTTAGGGCTGTATCAACTTTTAGTCTTGTCAGTCTGGACCACAACTGAATCAAGGACAATGTGAATTCATAAATTAGTGGGGAGAAACATCAACAATCAAGTTGGAGCAATAAATCTTTGAAAAATTTCACTGACTTTTTCCCAGTGGTGGCAAATATTCATCTGGATCTGTCTCCTCTGGAATCTTCCTCTCGGGTTTCTTGGGGATCACTGCCAAATACAAATCAAAATGTCACTGCAGCCATATTTCTTGTATATCCCAATTCTCTGAATCACCAGGACATGGTGTATGTTGTTACCGTGTCCAGACCATGTTGTAACCGTTACACTAAAGATCCAATATATATTGCAACCATAAATTAGAATGTCCAGATCTTAAATGTTCGACGACTCACTATCTCTTTCTTTTCCAATTTTCTTCCCTGTTGAAGCTACTGAAAGGATTTTGTGTGGTTCTAGGACATGAAAGAACACTGAAGTAGCCATTCTTTGAGTGTGAGTTTTGAAGATGGAATTTCTCGATGGTCGTTTGATTCTGCCTGTATTAGATATTCACATATGCATGTTTTCTGGCAAATCATGATTAGGAATGGAAACTGTCATTGTGTGCCTTCTTTTGGAAATAGTTAGTACGGAAGACAAATGTATTGTGTCAAATGCAACTGGACCAGGGATCATACTTTGGCTCTCATACTCTTGGAAAGCTGGGAACATATCAAGTGAAAAAAGTTGTGAATACTCTAATTCTCAGCATTCAGTTAGGAGTACACTTAACCCCTCTTGTTATTCAATGTCAGATATACTTTTTCAGTTAATTGTCTCAAACCTTGCAAATGACTCATTGATACTGTTAAGAATCTAATGTATTTGGGGCGGCACGGTGGCTCAGTGATTAGCACTGCAGTCTCACAGCGCCAGGGACCTGGGTTCGATTCCGGCCTTGGGTAACTGTCTGTGTGGAGTTTGCACATTCTCCCCGTGTCTGCGTGGGTTTCCTCCAGGTGCTCCGGTTTCCTCCCACAGTCCAAAGATGTGCAGGCTAGGTGGATCAGCCATGCTAAATTGCCCATAGTGTTCAGGGGTGCGTGGGTTATAGGGGGATGGGGTTGGGTCTAGGTGGGATGCTCCAAGGGGCGGTATGGACTTGTTGGGCCTAGGGGCCTGTTTCCATACTGTGGGGAATCTAATATAATCTAATGTAATGATGAGATAATTCTGACCCCAACCACGGAAGGTAACAGTCTAATTTAGGGAAAACTGTGTGACAAAACCAACACTATGATAATAAGTTCCCACAAATATGCTGAAATGTAGAAGCTGTTTATTATGATTAAGGTGCACTGTATCTCTGTTTAGAAAGCTGCAAATACAAACAGTGCTCCATTGACAGAAACATTAACTGTTGCATTCTCAAGTGTTTGCTTTCTTCTGATTGCTTGTTGAAGCTGTTGCTTGAAACATGAATTCTCCTTTCCAACCTCTTCAATCCTAATAGTTTCATTGACTTCACCCTCAAAAAGAAAGATTTTTTTTATTGACATTTCCTTTACAACCATGTTCTTGATGACATGGGCAAAGAATTTCTCCGTTGTTACTAAAACTGGGGGCGGCATGGTGGCTCAGTGGTTAGCACTGCAGCCTCACAGCTCCTGGGACCCGGGTTTGATTCCAGCCTCGGGCGACTGTCTGTGTGGAGTTTGCACATTCTCCCCATGTCTGCGTGGGTTTCCTTTGGGTGCTCCCATTTCCTCCCACAGTCCAAAGATGTGCACTAGGTGGATTGGCCATGCTAAATTGCCCATTGTGTTCAGGGGTGTGTGGATTATAGGTGAATGGGTCTGGGTGGGATGTTCAACAGACGGTGTGGACTTGTTGGGCCGAATGGCCTGTTTCCACACTGTAGGGAATCTAATCTAAAAAAAGTGCTCACAGTTTCTCCAGTGCTCCATACTGCTCCACCACTTTCTGTTTATGCAGTGTATATGAGATATCTGACTTTCAGAACCATAAAAAGGGATGAGATCCAATGATACTTCTCACAAGAATGAGATCAAGAGTTAGGAGTTGGTCATTCACCATTTCAAGTTTGTTTCCCCTGCTGATATGATCATGCTCATCTTGTGGCCTCAACTCCTTTTCTCCTGTCTTTGCTCAATACCCCTTGACTCTCTAATCAAAAATCTATCTCACTCAGATATAGACAAACAGGAGGCTGGAAAGACACAGCATGCCAGGCAGCATCTGGAAGAAAGGAGCAGTCAACATTTCGAGTGTAAGCCTTCTTCAGGACCCATAAGGAAAAACGCAAAATGTTAACTCCTCCTTTCCTCCAGATGCTGCCTGGCTTGCTGTATTCTTCCAATCTCCTGTTCGTCTACCTTGGATTCCACCATCTGCAGATTTTTATTGTGTCTCTATCTCACCCCCCCTTGAATATGTTCTGTAATCCAGCCTCGATTGTTCTCAGGGGAAGTGAGATCCAAGGACTAACAGTCCTCTGAACAAAAAATTCTTTATCCTCATCTCAGTCTTGGCAGACCACTAATTATTAACTTACTTCAACTGGTTCTAAATGCTTTGACAGGGGAAACATGCTCTCAGCAGCTTCCAGGTTGAGTTTCTTCAGACTCATTTATGTTCCAATTAAATCACTTCTCATTGTGATGAGTATTGACCCAACCTGCTCATCTCTTCCCTCATAAGCTACTGCCTTTGTTCCAGGAATCAGTTGACTATTGACTGGTGATGTTCCACAGGGATCAGTGCTGGGACCTTTGCTGTTTGTGGCCGACGTAAATGATCTGGAGGAAAATGTGGCCGGTCTAATGAGTAAATTTGTGGATGATACAAAGATTGGTGGTGCGATATTGAGGAAGATTGTCAGAGGGGACAGCAGGATATTGATCAGGTGGAAGCATGGTCAGTGAAATGGTGGATGGTGTTTAATCCGGACAAATGTGTGGTGATGCGTTTTGGAAGGTCAGGTACAGTGAATGGCAGAACACTTAGGAGTATTGATATGCAGAGGGATCTGGCTGTGCAGATCCACAGCTGCCAAGGTGGCAACACAGGTAGTTAAGGTAGTAAAAAAGACCTGTGGCACGCTTGCCTTCATTGGAAGGAGCACTGAGTATAAGGATAGTCAGTTATGCTGCAGTTTTATAGAACTTTAGTTGAACCACACTTGGAATATTGCATACAGTTCTGGTCATCACACTATCCGAAGGAGGTGGATGCTTTGGCTAGAGTATAGAAAATGTTTATCAGAACTTTGCATGCTGTGGGGGATCTTAGCAATGAAGAAAGGTTGGATAGACTGCGTTTGCTTTTACTGGAATGCAAGGGGTTGGGGGCCTACCTGGTAGAAGTTTATAACACTGAACGGCATGGATAGAGCGGAAAGTCGGAGGCTTTTGCCCAGGGTAGAGGGGTCATTTACTCGGGGACACAGGTTCAGGGTGACGGGGGAACATAGTTTAAAAGAAATGTGCGAGGCAAGTTTTTTTTTACACAAAGGGTGGTGAGTGCGTGGAACGTGCTGCCAGAGGAGATGATGGAAGCAGACACAATAGCAACATTCAAGAAACACCTGGACGAATACACGAATGGGAATGGAATAGAGGGATATGGATCCTGTAAGTGAAGACAGTTTTAGTATGGAAGGGCAAAATGTATCATTGTAGGCTCGGAAGGCTGAAGGGCTTCTTCCCATTGCTGTATTGTTCTTTGTTCTTTAACATCTTCTAAGGTATTAGTATCCTTTTGGAAGTAAATGGACCAGATCTGTACCGTTCTCCCAATGCTGTTGCACTGCTTTTTTATTGTTGCAGTGCATTTCCTTTGTGATAAATGACAACATTCCATTTACTTTCCTCGTCTGTCACTGTATCTGCATTTAACTTTCATTCATGTACCAGAGCACCCAGATTCCATGGTACCAATAAGTTTTATAGTCTGTATCTGTTTAATATTTAATATTTTTATGATTTTCCTGCCAGAGGGGGCAAGTTCATTTTCTCCCCCATGCTATACTCCACCTGCCAGATTTGTGTCTACAACTGAAAGTATCCAAATCCATTTTACATCTTGGAAACTTAGTTTCTTATTTGTCTTTGTGTCCTCAGCAAAAGCAGCTACCCTACACTTGGTCTCTTCATTGTCATTTATATAGCTTGTGAATAGTTGAGATCTCAGCACTGATCCATCGATAGCCCACTCAGATCTTCTTGCTTGCCTTTCTTACCCTTTATTCCTACCTGCCTCCATGCTGATAGTTACCCTCTACACCGTGTGCAGTTAATGTGTAGAAGAGCTTTGCATGTGCTGTCTTATTCAATGCCAGTGAGCTGAAGTTTTGTAACCGGGCACTTGCACTATGTCACACCAACTCGTCGCTCATTCTTTTTCGAAATTTAGTAATTATCACCTTGTCCCAAAAGAACATGATTTTTTAATGCTGACACAAAGTTCTTTCTCAAGTTGAGGAAACTGTTGTTCACTTGACATTATCCAAATCCATTTAGGTTCATGATTTCTACTAAGACTTGTCTCAGAACCATCTAGTGGTGGTCTTATTGACTAACCTGCAAGCTTTCGGATTCCAACTCTTTAATGCACATGTAATTCTTTGTCAGCAGAATTAAAACATGTGATAAAGTCTGGCACTGCACATTTTTAACAAAGTTACCATCCAGTCATTGCCCATCTTAGCTACTTTCAGGCTATAAAACATTTCATTTAGCTCAATGTTTGGTGCATCTAATTCTTACCATCTTATTGTCAAATATCAATTTCTTCAGCTCTGTCCTTTCTTCCAGTCAATTTCTTTCCTCATTCTGTAGCTTTTGCCACTGACTGCTCATTTTTAGTTTTGTTAATCTTAATACCCTGGATTCATTGTCTTGTTTCAATGCACTGAATCATGACTATGACTGCACTGTGAAGGAATTGAATCATGCAGTGATAGAGTTTCTATAGTATAGAAAGAGAACCTACAGCCAATTATGTCCACACTCGCCATCAAACATTCATCCATTCTAATCCCATTTTCCAGCACTTGGCCTGTAGCCAAATACAGTATGGTGTTTCAAATGTTCATCTGAATAGTTCTTCAATGTCTTGAGAGTTCCATTTGCCATTTCTTGGCCCACTTCCCCAGGTGATCAAGATCCTGCAGCAATTTCTGATAACCTTCCTCACTGTCCATGATACTGCCTATTTGAGTATTATCCGCAAACTTACTAATCATGTGTTGTACATTCTCATCCAAATCATCGATATAGACAACAAACAGCAATGGGTCCAGCATTGATCCCTGAGGCACACCACTAGTCACAGGCCTCCAGTCCGACAAGCATCTTTCTAGTATTACCCTCTGCTTCCTCCCGTCAAGCCAATTGTGTATCCAGTTTATCAGCTCTCCCTGGATTCCATGTGGTCTAATCTTCCAGAGGAGCCTACCATTGTGGCACCTTATCAAAGGCTTCATTGAAATCCATACAGCCCTGCCCTCATCAACATTCCTGGTCACTTCATCAAAGAATTCTAACTAATTTGTGAGGGATGATCTCCCACGCACAAAGCCATGCTGACTATTCCTAATCGAGCCCTGTCTTTCCAAATGCCTGTATATCTTATCCATCAGAATCTTTTCAAGTTACCTACCACAGATGTTTAGCTTACTGGTCTATAATTCCCATGTTTTTCTTTGCAGCCCTTCTTGAATAAGGGCATAACATTCACTATTGTCCAGTCTCCTGCGGCTTCACTCGTGGCTAACGACAATGCAAATATATCAGCCAGAGCCCCCGCAGTTTCTTCCTGAGCCTCTTGCAGGATTCTCAGATATACTTGGTCAGGACTACCTTTGTACATTCTAATATTTCCAACATCTCCTGTGCTGGGATATGGATTGTGCCCAAGATATTGCCACTAATTTCCCCAAGTTCCCAAGTCTTCATGTCTTTCTCCATGGTAAACATTGATGTTCTCGCCCACCTGTTGTAGTTCCAAACATACATGTCCACTTTGGTCCTTGAGGAATCCTATTCTCTCTCTAGTTTTGTTTCCTTTAACATATGCCTAGACTCTCTTTGGATTCACTTCAATCTTCTCACCCAAAGTTTTGTCTTCCCCCCTTTTCGCCCTCTTTATTTCCTCCTCCAGTAAAATTGTGTATGCCCTCTATACCTCCATGGATTCCCTTGATCCTAGCTGTCAGCTCCTGAGCCATGTACTAATTTTTTTTAACAATGAATAGTAATTATGCAATAGTGACAGTGTTATGGAGTTGAAAAATATTATTCCATTGTTGAAACTGAGAAACATTAGAAAAAAAGCATGATGAGAAGGGAATATGGAAAATCCTTATGAAATTCAGTGCAAATGTTATTGTGGAGCAAAATGTGCAGATATGCATCATCTCACCAGCCTCATAAATCACTCACCAGACTCCTGCCTCTGCAAAATCCCATGATGATTCAAGACTCACCAGTTGTTCCAAGATGTTTGCTGTGATTCTATAATTGACTATTGCTATATAGAAACTTGTTTCATATTGAACTGGGAAGTTATTTTTTATTTTAACTCCCAGTTGATTTTACAAAGCCACATCTGTCCAAATGGATAGGCATGCGACTAGACGTTCTTTCCTGAGGCACTGGTTCAGCAGGTGGACTGTGCCAAAAACTGCCCTGCTTCCTTCTCTCCTCTCCTGATCAAAAGATTCTCAGTTTTGACAATGTTCAGTATTTTCTTCATTTCTTTTATCATGAGTCACAGGAGATAAATTGGTTTCTGCAATTTACAGCAAACCATACTTGAAGTCTCAGTTGCAAAAAAGACACTTCAGATTTGTTATTTTTTTGGAAATATTTCTGGACACGATTCTACTGAGATGCTAGAATTTTAAATCCTGTTGTCTTTTTTTTGTATGCAAGGTCTTGGAATGAGCTATATTGAGATATATGTTCTTCTGTAAAGTCTTGCTGACAATTGGGTGGATTCCTGAGGCAGCTATAGGTTGAGTGCACGTCTTTAGATAAAGGAATGAAACTGGGAAATGTGTTAATTATTTTCGTGAGACTCTACAATGGGGAGATAAAACATGGTAAGTGTCTGACTAGCATGACAGATATACTGTAAAATCTTGGAACTTATGTTTTTATGACCTGTGAGGATGGCTTTCTAAAAACATTTGTTCTGAGTTTTCTGAAAACCACATTTTCAAATGCTACAAAGGGAGTGAACTAGTGTTCAGAGAATTTACACTTTTCACTTGTGCTTTTTTCAATAAATGTTGACATAATCAAGGATTCTGCAAAATATTATTGTGTAGACAGAAAAGCAATAGGACATATCATTGTCATTAAAAATACTTACAGTCTTCTTCATTCCAAGTATATTCCTCCCTTATATCTTCATAGTCGTATATTTCATCAAGTTTGGGCTCTTTAGGCTGCACTGAAAAACAGAGTATTTATCTTTTGCTGATTTGATTGATATTTGACATTGAGCCAGGAGCAAAGTTGATGTATTTCTGTGTCATGCACAGTTGTTCACACTTCCACAATTCATATTTGAAATGGAATTGTTACATTCTCTTCTGACAGAAATGGACATCTCTCTCTCTCTCTCTCTCTCTCTCTCTCCACTAAGTTCTGATTGTCTCAGTATGCTTACTGCAAAGTAAAATTGAGAGGACTAAAGGTTGAAAATCTAAAAAAAAGGAAAACCAACACAGGCCATTCAGCATCTAAGAGACAAATGGCACTATCTGGGTGGCGGCTCTTCAGTGTTATTAGATCATACAAAATAGGAACAGGTGTCGGACTGTCTGACCCTTGACCCTGCTCTGTCATTCAATCGGATCATCATGATCCATACTCTGCCAAATGATTGCACTGCAATTTATTTTGACATTTCTCTTTTGGTTGTTGACTGAACAACCCTTATGCTCCACTACTTTTAAATCATTTAGATGAAATAATCTCATACAAGTTTCAGTTCCGGATGTGAGTTTGCTCGCTGAGCTGGAAGGTTCGTTTTCAGACGTTTCGTCACCATACTAGGTAACATCATCAGTGAGCCTCCGACGAAGCGCTGGTGTTATGTCCCGCTTTCTATTTATCTGGTTAGGTTTCCTTGGGTTGGTGATGTCATTTCCTGCATTGGTGATGTCATTTCCTGTACTTTTTCTCAGGGGATGGTAGATTGGCTCCAAATCAATGTGTTTGTTGATGGAGTTCCGGTTGGAATGCCATGCTTCTAGGAATTCTCGTGGGTGTCTCTGTTTGGCTTGTCCTAGGATGGATGTGTTGTCCCAATCAAAGTGGTGTCCTTCCTCACCTGTACGTAAGGATACGAGTGACAGTGGGTCATGTCGTTTTGTGGCTAGTTGATGTTCATGTATCCTGGTGGCTAGCTTTCTGCCAGTTTGTCCAATGTAGTGTTTGTCACAGTTCTTGCAAGGTATTTTGTAAATGACGTTTGTTTTATTTGTTGTCTGTATAGGATCTTTTAAGTTCATTAGCTGCTGTTTTAGTGTGTTGGTGGGTTTGTGGGCTACCCTGATGCCAAGAGGTCCAAGTAGTCTGACAGACATTTCGGAAATGTCTTTGATGTAGGGGACAGTGGTTATGGTTTCTGAGCCCGTTTTGTCTGTTTGGGTTTATTGCTGAGGAATCGGTGGACTGTGTTCATAGGGTACCCATTCTTTTTGAATACGCTGTATAGGTGATTTTCCTCTGCTCTGCGTAGTTCCTCTGTGCTGCAGTGTGTGGTGGCTCATTGGAATAATGTTCTAATGCAGCTTCGTTTGTGGGTGTTGGGATGGTTGCTCCTGTAGTTCAGTATTTGGTCCGTATGTGTTGTTTTCCTGTAGACGCTGGTTTGAAGTTCCCCATTGGCTGTTCGCTCTACTGTGACATCTAGGAATGGCAGTTTGTTGTTGTTTTCCTCCTCTTTTGTGAATGTTATGCCAGTAAGGGTATTATTGATGGTCTTGAAGGTTTCCTCTAATTTGTTTTGTTTGGTGATGACAAAGGTGTCATCCATATAGCAGACCCAAAATTTGGGTTGGATGATTGGCAGAGCTGTTTGTTCGAGTCTCTGCATTACTGCCTCTGCTAAGAACCCTGATATCGGGGATCCCGTGGGTGTACCGTTGGTTTGTCTGTAGGTTTTGTTATTGAAAGTGAAGTGGGTGGTAAGGCATAGGTCCACTAGCTTGATGATGTTGTCCTTGCTGATGAGGCTGGTGGTGTCTGGTGTATGTGTCTTCGGTTCTTCTAATAGTGTAGTCAGTGTTTCTTTGGCCAGGTTGATGTTGATGGATGTGAACAGGGCTGTTATGTCAAAGCAGACCATTATTTCATCCTCTTCTATCTTGGTGTATTTGATGGTGTTCAGGAATTCTTGGGTGGAGCAAGGACCCTTACTGGCATAACATTCACAAAAGAGGAGGAAAATAACAACAACCTGCCATTCCTAGATGTCACAGTAGAGCGAACAGTCAATGGGGAACTTCAAACCAACGTCTACAGGAAAACAACACATACGGACCAAATACTGAACTACAGGAGCAACCATCCCAACACCCACAAACAAAGCTGCATTAGAACATTATTCCAATGAGCCACCACACACTGCAGCACAAAGGAACTACGCAGAGCAGAGGAAAATCACCTATACAGCGTATTCAAAAAGAATGGGTACCCTATGAACACAGTCCGCCGATTCCTCAGCAATAAACCCAAACAAACAGACAAAACGGGCTCAGAAACCATAACCACTGTCCCCTACATCAAAGACATTTCCGAAATGACTGTCAGACTACTCGGACCTCTTGGCATCAGGGTAGCCCACAAACCCACCAACACACTAAAACAGCAGCTAATGAACTTAAAAGACCCTATACAGACAACAAATAAAACAAACGTCATCTACAAAATACCTTGCAAGAACTGTGACAAACACTACATTGGACAAACTGGCAGAAAGCTAGCCACCAGGATACAGGAACATCAACTAGCCACAAAACGACATGACCCACTGTCACTCGTATCCTTACGTACAGGTGAGGAAGGACACCACTTTGATTGGGACAACACATCCATCCTAGGACAAGCCAAACAGAGACACCCACAAGAATTCCTAGAAGCATGGCATTCCAACCGGAACTCCATCAACAAACACATTGATTTGGAGCCAATCTACCATCCCCTGAGAAAAAGAACAGGAAATGACATCACCAATGCAGGAAATGACATCACCAACCCAAGGAAACCTAACCAGATAAATAGAAAGCGGGACATAACACCAGCGCTTCGTCGGAGGCTCACTGATGATGTTACCTAGAATGGTGACGAAACGTCTGAAAACGAACCTTCCAGCTCAGCGAGCAAACTCACATCCAGAACCTCAACCTGAGCTACAAATCTTCTCAAAAGTTTCAGTTCCTTTCAACCATATTGTCTACCTGTCTGAAGCAGTCATTTTCTGCTGTCAAGCTTGCATGCAGTGTCACTCCATTGCTCTCGCTTGAAAAATTGACTTAAAAATGATGAAAGCTGAGTTCCTGGAAATATTTCGGAACCAAGTGCATGGTGTTGGTGGCAGTGGACGGAGTGTTTGGAGGTGGGGGATTTTTCTAATTTAAGATTTACTGCCAGCAAATTAAATACTGTCGTATGTCTCAAAATTCTCTTTCAAATTCCAACCAGCATATATAGCAGCCTAAATTTTAAGTCTGTCTCAAAACAGATGCACATAAATTCTGAAGTTGTGGGCATTTTAAAAACAGTTTTACAATTACTGTATTAAAACTAAAGTCAGAGTGAATCAGCTGCCCACTGACTTCAATGGAAATTGAGAATGATGTCGAAGAACCTGCCAATTCACTACCAAATGATGCTGTTTCATTCCATGAAACAAAGTCAAAGTTATTTTCACTGAGTAAGTATATATGATGATTAATTTCAGTTTTGTGGGAATGCTATGGATTGTTTAGAACTCTGAATGCCCACAAGCAAGTAGCTGGAAGGCTGCAAAATAATTTTATGCAGGGCCTTTACTGCTCTCCTACTTTCAATTTACCAACCTAACTTAAGAATTCATGTGTCACATGTGAAAGGATAATGTACAAGCTCATTGCATTAATTCATTCTTTGACTTCTGCAGAAGACACTCATGCTGATTTCCTAGCTCAGCAAATTGAGACCATAGAACATTTCCGACTAACAGATTGTCGTTGAGTATATCCAATTGGAAGATCAGGGTGAACTACTTCAGGTAGCAGATAAGTAGAAGAACTGTGGTCAGTAGTCGTATTTCAATCAATTGTGTAAACCGCAATGTCAGAAAATGTATCTGAAGCGGTGTCAGAACTGGCCGATAAACGGAGGGCTACTTACACTCTCCATATTCATCTGGATCAAGTTCATCAATCTCCAACTCAAACTCTAGGTCCTCGTCAAGTGTTGTGTCGTAATGTTCCTCATCTGGTCTGCTCCACCCATCTGTAATATATTGCAGATCTGATTATAATAACAGTTTGGCTTTCCATTTCTCAAATGTTGATCTTTAAAGCTGGTGAAAAACTTTTGTGTTACTCAGTTAAAGAAAAGAGATCCCATTACATCAAAGCAGGGCAACAATTTTGAGATCAGAAGATATGCTCGAAAAAGGGGCAGGACAGTAATTAGAACTGCTGCTTCACAGTTCGAGGGACCTGAGTTCAATTCTGATGAAGGGTCTAGGCCCGAAACGTCAGCTTTTGTGCTCCTGAGATGCTGCTTGGCCTGCTGTGTTCATCCAGCCTCACATTTTATTATCTTGAGTTCAATTCCAGCCTGGTGACTGTCTGCATGGAGTTTGCATGTTCCCTCCATGCCAGAATGGGTTTCGTCCAGGTGCCCCAGTTTCCTCCCACAGTCCAAAGATGTGCAGGTTAGGTGGATTGGCCATGCTAAATTGCCCCACATGTCCAGAGTTGTGCAGGTTACGTGTATCTCAACTGAGTAGGATGCTGTTTGAAGGGTCGGTGCAGACCTGATAGGCCAAATGGCCTTCATTTGCATAATAAGGATTCTGTGATTCCATGAAATAAAGTAAGAAATATTTCAAATGCAGGAATTTTTGAATTTCCTTTGAGAAATTTTAGTGATTCTTCACCATTTTTTAGGGGAATGATGCTTACTGATGCCCAGCTAATTCATTGCTTACTATGAGCAGTTTTGGACAATGGGCATTTGAGATTCATTTGACTGACAAATTAATAGAAATACATCAACCTTTTCTCAGTTGGTCTGGGAGCTAATTTGGGGATCTTCGTGTGTGATGAGTTCTTCTGTGATAGCGTGCCTGCCTTTGAGCCAGAAATGCCCAGCACAAGTCCCACCTCAGGAATTCATAGCAAACATTTGCAATGTGGCCAAACAGGTTGAGTATCAACCTGAAAATATTTCTAAAACATGCCATGAAAGGCGCTAAGAAACGGAGTGATTCCTGGTTAGCCACGTCATGGAAGTACACACTGCAATGTGAAACTAAAATGTACATATTGCCATAGCAATTTGCTTTCTTTCAGTGAACAGTAACACCTCATGACCACTTTGTTTAATGTGAGGTTCAAAAGAATTGGTGAGTTATCCTAGATGACAAAGTGTGGGGCTGTATGAACACAGCAGGCCAAGCAGCATCTCAGGAGCACAAAAGCTGATGTTTCGGGCCTAGACCCTTCATTAGAGAGGGGGATAGGGAGAGGGTTTTGGAATAAATAGGGAGAGAGGGGGAGGTGGACTGAAGATGGAGACAAAAGAAGATAGGTGGAGAGGAGAGTATAGGTGGGGAGGTAGGAAAGGGATAGGTCAGTCCAGGGAAGATGGACAGGTCAAGGAGGCAGGATGAAGTAGTAGGTAGGAAATGGAGGTGCAGCTTGAGGTGGGAGGAAGGGATGGGTGAGAGGAAGAACAAGTTAGGAAAGCGGAGACAGGCTGGACTGGTTTTGGGATGCAGTGGGTGGAGGGGATGAGCTGGGCTGGTTTTGTGATGCGGTGGAGGGAGGGGAAGAACTGGGCTGGTTTTGGGATGCAGTGGGGGAAGGGGAGATTTTGAAGGTTGTGAAGTCCACATTGATACCATTAGGCTGCAGGGTTCCCATGCGGAATATGAGTTGCTGTTCCTGCAACCTTCAGCATCATTGTGGCACTGCAGGAGGCCCATGATGGACATGTTGTCTGAGGAATGGGAGGGGGAGTTAAAATGGTTTGCGACTGGGAAATGCAGTTGTTTATTGCGAACCGAGCGGAAGTGTTCTGCAAAGCGGTCCCCAAGCCTCTGCTTGGTTTCCCCAATGTAGAGGAAGCCACACCGGGTACAGTGGATACAGTATACCACATTGGCAGATGTGCAGGTGAACATCTGCTTGATATGGAAAGTCATCTTGGGGCCTGGGATGGGGGTGAGGGAGGAGGTGTGGGGGCAAGTATAGCATTTCCTGCGGTTGCAGGGGAAGGTATCTTGGATTCTCCAGCATCTGCACTTCCCATTATCGGTGAGTTATCCTGACACTTTGATAGCCATTCAGTCAGAAGATTGTGGGCTAATGTCTAACTCCAGACACTAGGCTGACAGTAGATTGAATAGCATGGTATTTCTGCCATGTCCTGACCAACATGTATCTCTCAGTCAACGCCTGAAACGTACATTTACTTCACCATTTATGGGATTGGCAGTTGTGTTTCTTCAATTACATCACAAACTAAACTTAAAAATACAACAACGAATTCTCGACAAAAGGTTGGTAAAAGGCACATGAGCAAAAATCTTTCACTTGCAATATTTCTGCAATTGAAGTTCCTTATGAACTTGATCCTCATCTCAGCAACATGTTAGCTGTGCAATGGTTCACTGTGTGAAAAATCAGACAGCATCCAGCATATTCGGAGGCCATTTGAATCCTCACAATTGCGGTAATTAATATGGAGTAGTCTCTCCCAAATCCATTTCCCTTCTCTATCAATTCTCATTCAGATATTTAACCACTTTCTTTCCAATGATGTTATGGTCTCTGTCTCAAAGCCGCTAATGCTTCCTTTTTCATTTCTAATTGACCTTGGTTGTTCTTCATTCTTCGCTCATGAAAACAAATGCCGGCTGTTTTGCTTGTATAATTGTGCATAATTTGGAAAACTGTTTTGAAAATCTCTTAACCATTGCTGTTTCAATAGATATGTCCCACTTCTGGCTTTTCTTCATAAGTAATTTTTTCACTTTCAAAAACTGAAACACTTAGTGAAAATATTTATCCTGTATCCACTAATTTTTGGAGACCAATAAATATATATGTAAAACAGGTCTTTGAAGCTGGAGGAGCTGCATCGGCTGAGTCCCTCTTATACTTATTTGAAATGCAGCCTCTGTTGATCAAAGGCAGCTACTCTTCAAACCATCAAAAACTAAGAATGTTATTTTTTTAAGAGACCAAGTTTGGGACACAAAGGATGATTCATCCTGAAGGAGGCTTTCTGGAACTTGCATAACACTGTTGGCTGATGTTCAGAATCTAAAACTTAGACTTTTTTTGCAAAATCATTTCCTGTCTTATTTCTATGAGACTTGGATTAACCCCCCTGATGCTGACTCTCCTGCTAAGGAGTCATGTCAACTCAACACAGGGCTCATGTTATGTTTCATCCGTGTCTGCTGTTATAAACTAAGTGCTCATGATCATGACTATAGATGTATCTATATGGTGGCTCTGTGCTTTGTTTTGCAAAGTAAGTTGTTTGAAACTTACATTCATCCACATGTTCATCTATTCCATAATCGTAATTCTCTGCATATGACTCCGTTGGGACTTCTGCAGCTTCTGTAGGTTCAGCTGTAAAAGGAATTAAGAAAAACTATGTTTGAATACTTCATGTGCAAGGATGGAATTAATTGAGGTGCACAAAGCACAGCAAGATGAACAGTATCTTGAATGCGCCAAGAAATTTCAGAAATAGACCTGTAGAGCACAGCAAGTGGCGATTTACCCCATCATGTGCGCCAGAACTTTGAAAGAGCTATCTAGTAGCCCCATTCTTCTGCTCTCCCCCAACAGACATGAAAGTTTTTGCATTTCAACTATATACTATGAAGAGTGAGATCCAGGATTGCAAAAATACTCCAACTGCCAAAGTGGTGATAAATATACTCCTTTGAGGTCATACCTGTCATCAGCTTCAATTTATTGTGAATTGCTTCCAACCAGTGTTTAAATTTCAGCTCACTTGCATAGTTTTGAGCTGCAGAGCCACATCACACCTCTTCTGGATTTCATAATGGTTCTCATTCATTTGGGCAGTTTGTTGCAAACTATTGATAGCAAGGTGACTGCTGTTATACACCAAGTCCGTTTTCTTGTTCCATTTAAATTAGGTTAAGAATGGATGACTGACTTACTGCATCTGCATAGTGCTCTGACCAAAAGTGGGTTCCATCCCCTTTTCCTTTTTTTTTCTATTCATTTGTGAGATGTGGGTGTCACTGGCTAGTCAGCATTTTTTGCCCATCCCTACTTGCCCCGGAGAAGGTAGTGGTGAGTTTCTTTCTTGAACTGCTGCAGTCCTCCTGCTGTGGGTAGGTCCTCAATGCTATTAGGGAGGGAATTCTTGGATTTTGATCCAAAAGTGAAGGAACAACAATATGTTTCCAAGCCAGGATGCTAAGTGATTTGGAGGGGAACTTGGAGGTGGTAGTGTTCCCATATGTCTAATGCCCGAGTCCTTCTAAATGGAAGTGGTCGTGGTTTGGAAGGTGCTGTCTGAGGATCTTTGGTGAATTTCTGCAGTGCATCTTGTAGGTAGTACACACTGCTGCTACTGAGCACAAGTGCTGGAGGGAGTGAATGCTTATGGATGTAGTGCCAATCAAGCAGGCTGCTTTGCCCTGGATGGTGTCAAGCTTCTTAAGTGTTGTTGGGGCTGCGCTCATGCAGGCAAGTAGGGAATATTCCATCACACTCCTGACTTGCGCCTTGTCGATGACAGACAGGCTTTGAGGAGTCACGAGGTGAGTTACTCGCCGCAATATTCCTAGCTTCTGGCCTCTTCTTGCAGACACTGTGTCAATGTGGTGAGTCCAATTGGTTTCTGGTCAATGAGAACCAATGATAGTGGGGGATTCAGTGATGGTAACACCATTGAATGTCAAGGGATAGTAATTAGATTCTCTCTTATTGGTGATGGTCATAGCCTAGCATGTGTGTGGCGCGAATGTCACTTGCCACTTGTCATCCCAAGCCTGGATATTGTCCAGATCTTGTTGCATGTGAACATGGACTGCTTCAGTACCTGAGGAGCCATGAATGGTGCTGATCATTGTGCAATCACCGGCAAATATCCCCACCTCTGACCTTATGATAGAGGGAAGGTCAATGATGAAGCAGCTATAGAATGTTGGGCTGAGGACACTACCCTGAGGAACTCCTGCAGAGATGTCCTGGAGCTGAGATGATTGACCCCCCCCCCCCCCCCCCCCCCCCCCCCCCCACAACCACGACCATCTTCCTATGTGTCAAGTATGACTGCAACCAACCCATTTGCCCCCGATACCCATTGATTCCAGTTTTGCTCGGGCTCCTTGATGCCACACTCGCTCAAATGCAGCCTTGATATCAAGGGCTGTTGCTCTCACCTCACCTCTGGAATTCAGCTCTTTTGTCCATATTTGAACCAAGACCATAATGACGTCAGGAGCTGAGTGGCCCTGGCAGAACCCAAACTGGGCATCACTGAGTAGGTTACTTCTGAGCAGGTGCTGCTTGACAGCACTGTTGATGACACCTTCCATCACTTTACTGATGATCGAGAGGAGAATGATGGGGCGTTAATTGGTCAGGTTGGATTGGTCCTGCTTTTTGTTACAGGACATACTTGGGCAACTTTCCACATTGTGAGGTCGATGCCAGTGTTGTAACTGTCCTGGAACAGCTTGGCTAGGGGAGTGGCAAGTTCTGGAGCACAAGTCTTCAGTACTATTGCCGGAATGTTGTCAGGGCCTGTAGCCTTTGCAGTGTCTGTGTCTCCAACTGTTTCTTGATATCACTGGGAGTGAATTGAATTGGCTGAAGACTGGTATCTTTAATGCTGGGAACCACTGGAGGAGGCTGAGATGGATCATCCATTCTGCACTTCTGGCTGAAGATTGCTGTGAATGCTTCAGCCTTATCTTTTGCATGAATGTGCTGGGCTCTTCCATTATTGAGGATGGGGTTATTTGTGGAGCCTCCTCCTCCAGTGAGTTGTTTAATTGTCCACCACCATTCATGACTGGATATGGCAGGATTGCGGTGCTTAGGGCTGATCCGTTGGTTGTGGGATCGCTTAGGTCTGTCTATCACTTGCTGCTTTTGCAGTTTTCGTGTGCATGTATTCCTGTTTGGTGGCTTCACCAGGTTGATACCTCATCTTCAGGCATGCCTGGTACTGCTCCTGGCATGCCCTTCTGCATTCTTCATTGAACCAGGGTTGATCCCCTGGCTTGATGGTAATGATTGAGTGGGGGATATGTTCAGCCATCAGATTACAGATAATGTTAGAGTACAATTCTGCTGCTATTGATGGCCCATAGCACCTCATGGATGCCCCGTCTTGAGCTGCTAGATCTTTGCGCAGCCTGTCCCATTTAGCATGGTGATAGTGCCATACAACACAATGGAGGTTGTTATGAATGTGAAGGTGGGATTTTGTCTCCACAAGGACTGTGCAATGGTCACTCTTACTGATATTGTCATGGACAGATGCAACTGCAGCTGGCAGATTAGTAAGGATGAGGTCACATGTGTTTTTCCCACTTGTTAGTTCCCTCACCGCCTGCTGCTGACCCAGTCTAGCAGTAAGGTCCTTTCACTCGATCAGTAGTACTGCTGCCGAGCCACTCTTGGTGGTTGACATTGAAATCCCCCACCCAGAGTGCCATTTGTGCCCTTGCCATCCTCAATGCTTCCTCTAAGTGTTGTTCAATGTTGAGGAGTACTGATTCAATAGCTGAAGAAGGATGGTATGTGGTAATCTGCAGGAGGTTTCCTTGCCCATGTTTAACTTGAAGCCATGAGACTTTATAGGGTCTGGAGTCAATGTTGAGGACTCCTCGAGCAATGCCCTCCCGACTGTATATTACTGTGCTGCCCCCTCTGCTGACTCTGTCCTGCTGGTGGGACAGGACATATCCAGAGATGGTGAAGGTAGTGTCTGGAACATTGTTTGTAAGGTATGATTCTGTGAGTATGACTGTGTCAGGCTGTTGCTTAACTAGTCTGGGAGACAGCTCTCCCAATTTTGGCACTAAACCCCAAAAGTTAGTGAGGAAGACTTTGCACGGTCAACAGGGCTGTTTATGCCGTTGTATTTTCCAGTGCCCAGGTTGATGCCAGGTCATCCGTCCAGTTTCACTTCTTTGAGTCTTTGTAGCAATTGGTACAACTGAGTGGCTTGATGGGCCATTTCAGAGGGCAGTTGAGAGTCAGCCACAATGCTATGGGTCTGGAGTCAGATGTTGGCCAGACCAGGTGCGCGTGGCAGAAATTCCTCCCCTGAAGGGCATTAGTGAACCAGATGGATTTTTCTGACAATCAGCAATGATTTCACGGTGATCAGTAGATTCTCAATTCCAGACATTTTTTTGACTTCCATTTCCACCATCTGACTTGAACCCAGGTCCCCAGAACATTAGCTGGGTTTCTGGACTAATAGTCTAGCGATAATACCACTATTCCACCGCCTAATTTTTAATGCCCTTATTCATTTGTTCTCAAACCTGTTTTGGTTAAAGAACCCCTTTCCAAATAAATTAGAAATCACATCCGTATCCAAATTAATAGTACATTAATAATACATTACTCATATGATGGAAGTGCTGCATGCAAGCTGTGTTTTGATTATACTTTAAAAGAAATAAATACTTTAACCTTGTAGATATGTATGAACCCACCATTCTTGGTGCTTCGGTATTTGAATGAATTGACTCTTTCTACACCATAATGATTCATGCAGATTCAGGGGCAGGTGATGGCCTTGTGATATGATTCCTGGACTGTTAATCCAAAGACCCAGTTGATGTTCTGGGGTTCAGATTCAAATTCCACCAGGACAGCTGTTGGAATTTGAGTTCAATGAAAATGTGGAATTAAGAGTTTAATGATGATCATCAGTCCATTACCGATTTTCGGAAAACCCATCTTTCACTTGTATGCCTGCTGGGCAATTGGGCATGGGAAATAAATGCTGGCCAAACCAGTGATGCCCTCGTCCCGTGAATGAATATATTTTTAAAAATTCCTTTCTTTTGCAAAATCATTTGCCAACTATCAGCAATCACACTCTGATTCCCACATTTCAGATCTCACTAAACCTACTTTTAGGTGCCCATTCAAACTCTTCTACATTAATTTTCAGGCTTTAGTTTGAGAATTACTGTGCTCATCACACTGGCCTGAATTTTACCAGAAAGTGGTGAAGTATCAATTTTGTCAAAACTCATGGAAGGTTTCTCTGCCTGAGGCCTGGGGAAATTGTTCATGTTTTTTTCTGAAACTTGCCTCATTATTTCTGCACCACGCCCCTGTAGCAACCTACCTTTCTTACCTCTTGCCACAGGTGGAACTTGCCACTGCTGGGACTTCACAGGATTTCCAGCACCAGCACCATATTTAAAAGTTAAACCTGCCTGGTTTCTGTGAATTGTGGCATATGTCTTGGGCAGGTATTGGCACCCTGCTTTACCTCTTAACACTGTACCAAACGGACCTCCCTGTTTGTACACCACTTGAGGCACTTAAACATGAAAGTACTATATGGCATCAGGCTATAAGGAGAAGATTCCGTACAAATTATGAACAGGAGGAATAATGTAATAAACCTACCAATTTTCTCCTCTTCAACGATTTCCTTTTCTTCACCTTCATAGTCAACAAAGGGAGGCGGTATGAATGGCTTGGTAGGAGGTTCAGTCGGCCACAAGTCATATTCAACTGAGTAAAAAGCAGATTTTAGTTGTTTTGTCTCATGGTCTGCCTTCATGTTAAAATTAGCTTTCTGCTTGAAACAGAGATTTTTAATTTATTTCGGCTTGACTCAGGAATTCCAGTCTCCTCAGTCCTCAGGTAAATACCAAGATTAAAACAAGACTAAGAACTCACCAACGATTCTTATGATGTAATATCCCTAATAACACCTAGCTTACACTGGTGAACACTAACCCATCTGTTTCCTTCCCCCTAGGAGTCTCTCGGCTTTCCTCTTTAGAATAGGCACTTCACGTCTTTTTCTGTGTTCTCTGTCTGGTTGCTACATCTGCATTCGATTGATTTTATTTTAATATAAAGCAAAACGCAAAGATGTCCAGGACGAAGCTGGAATCTGTTCAGACCAGAATCAAAATAGATATTTCCACTGATGCTTTGTTTCCTTTGCAACAAGAGGGTGAGGTATTCATTCACCTTTTCAATGGGATCAGGAGACAATTGAACTGTAAGCACCAACGCTGTTAGAGAATCACTTGTGAGACACTTGAAAATTGTAACTTTTTAAAAATTTTACTTTACAATCTGATGCAAATAAAATGCAGGAATAAAATCTAAGTATTGAATTCACCATGGAATTTGGGGCATTATAGTTAGTTAATTATTCAATGCAGAATCATAATGATTGGTATTTGCTGTCAAGGAAATTCACATTGCAAGAAAATTACCCTGTTGTTGTATAAAGTCATTCTGTTATTCTGAGACAGTTAGCTCTTTGGCAGCCAGCAGCTCGTCTGACTCAAGACTGGCCATGAAAAAAAACCTGCATTTTCCTGCAGTAATGCAGAAACAAGGCCTAATAATAAAACCAAATGTGAAATGGCAGCAATATGGCTGTGACGCTTGGTCAAAAAACCTAAGTGCATGTGTGCATGCCACCCCCCACCCTTAGGAACTTGGCTGTGCAATTCCACTGTATGGATCGAAGATGAGCACTGGTTGAGACTCAGTGGTGATTCCTCCAACAGATGCACAATATGTCAGTACTCGCTGCGTTGGACACTTAGGACAGTTATGAATGAGTGGCAACGTGTAGACCCGTACCCCTGTGAAAGTCAATACTCCCCAGGGTTGAAAGAACACGAGAAGTCAAAAACATAGACTGTGGAGATACTAATATCAGTTGCTATTAAACATGCTTTTCTTTCTCATGAGATAGTAGGAACTGCCGATTCTGGAGAATCTGAGATAACACGGTGTGAAGCTGGATGTACACAGCAGTCCAATGCTGCTTGGCCTGCTCTGTTCATCCAGCTTCACACCGTGTTATCTCTTTCTTTCTCATGATCCTGATTCTGCTTTTTTTTATTCATTTGTGGAACTTGGGCATCACTGGCTGGCCAGCATTTATTGCCCATCCCTCTATGCCCTTGAGAAGATAGTAGTGGGCTGCCTTTTTGAACCACTGCAGTCCACATGCTGAGAATTGACCAACAATGGCATTTGGAAGGGAATTCAGCTATTTTATACTACCTCCACTCAGAATCACCATGCTTCCTTGGATTTCATTTGATCGTAATCAGACTTACATATTTCCAGGCCTGTGACAATTTCTTCCATCACTTCTGTGACAGGCTCAGTTGTAATTTCTGTGGATCAGAAATAAATCAAAAATTAGAAATATTTGCAAATAGTTCATAATTTATAGTCTTTCTCAACCTCAGAAATAAAATTGAAAGAGGTCATTCACAAGGAATCATACTGTATGGAGGTATTCAGTTGACCATGCCTGTTTTTTTGACACAAATCCATGAAATGTAATGACCTTGTGTTTGGTCTCAACAGTATAAAGGAGATGTGATCATCTTTGAGCTTTATCGTTAAGATTCTCAACTTGTATCACGCACTGCTGATTTTCTTCACCTTGGCATCGGCAGTTTACTGTGAATAAAAGCAAAGCCATAAATGTTGGAAATTTGAAGCAGTGGAAAAAAATACCTGGACACCTCAAAGAGCAAAAAAAAGTATTGGACTCTTCAAGTCCAATTTGAAGTTGCTCAAAACTCATTCATTGTTGAGGAGTTAAGATCAAGACCTTTGTCTTTTGCTTTGACATTGCTGACTGTCTGTTTTGTACTTTCGGAACTTGGATATGTCTGGAAGGAAAGATATGTTATTGAAGCTTTTCATCTTGCATTCCATGTGACAAGTATAAGTGTGACAAATTTCAGATGAGTCCAATTTACACAAAAGGAGAAAAGAATACTGATTAAGTTGGCAATCAACTGTGATTGACCATGGCATTGTTTTAAAGGAGGTTACAGGGAACAGCACTTTTCCCATGCTTCTGTGCAGTTTGGAGAAAGTGCACAGCTTGGCCATACCCATTTGTTTGTACAGAACAGGTCCCTTCATAGCGTGGGGAACCAGATTTCCCCATTGCTTTTTTTTCGATTGTGTTGTCTTGGCCAATACCTCTTGCCAGGGCAAGACAAAGGATTTTTGCAAAATATCTGTTTTCAGCAATATTCATGTTCTGTACCATTGTGTACTGTTTCTCAAATTTTTTGCTTTTGTTCTGTTCGTGGCAAAAAAAAAATCACAATTACTTCTTGCTTATGAATTTTCACTTTTGTTATCAATGCAGAGTGGTGGAGAACTTAATTCACAAAGCACAGGTATTTTCTTTAAGTTGAAAAAGACATATGTTACACAGGAAGCTGTGTCACAAGACGGAATGCAAAGAAGCAGGTATACATTTATAGATCTTCTTTCATCTATTGGTTGTCAACATTAGACACGGAATGTAAAAAGAAACTAATGTGAGTTTGCCAATAACAACAATGAGCATTTATTTGGTGCCTTTAGCAGTTATTGTCCAAGGTACAAAGAACAAAGAAAATTACAGTACAGGAACAGCCCCTTCGGCCCTCCAAGACGGCACTGACATGCTGCCCATCACAACTGAAAACCCCTAACCTTCCAGGGACCGTGTCCCTCTATTCCTATCCTATTCATATAATTATCAACACGCCCTTTAAAAGTCACAATTGTATCTGCTTCCATTACCTCCTTTGGCAGCGAGTTTCAGGCACCCACCACCTTCTTTGGAAAAACGTGCCTTGTACGTCACCTTTAAACCTTGCCCCTCGCACCTTAAAACCATGGCCCCTGGTAACTGACTCTTCCATCCTGGGAAAAAGCTTCTGACCGTCCAGTCTGTCCATGCCCTTCATAATCTTATAGATCTCTATCAGGTCGCCCCTCAACCTCTGTTGTTCCAGTGACAACAACCCAAGTTTCCCCAATCTCTCCTCATAGCTAATGCCCTCCATACCAGGCAACATCCTAGTAAACCTTTTCTGTACCCTCTCCAAAGCCACTGCATCCTTCTGGATGTATGGCGACCAGAGTTGAACACAGTATTCCAACTGCGGCGTAACTAAGGTTCTATAAAGCTGCAACATTACCTGCCAACTTTTAAACTCAGTGCCCTGGCCAATGAAGGCAAGCATGCCATATGCCTTGTTGACGATCTTCTCCACCTACGTTGCCACTTTCAGTGACACAAGAATTATTCTTCACAGGAGTCATTGAACAAAATTTGGCACCAAGCTAGAGTGATACATGAAGGCATATATCAAAAACTCGGCTAAAGAAGGCAGTATAAAGGAGTGTCTTAAAGGAGGAGAATGGGGGGAGAGGCAGAAGGATGGGTATCGGCAGCCAATGATGGTGCAATTAAAGTCGGATGCACAATAATGAAGGCCAGAATGAAGGTAAGAACCTCCTTGTGTTTCTCATTCACGCACGACATGGAAAAAGTGTGACTCATCTGAAATTGGTCAGGAGAGTTTATTTTTCTGCCCTGATGACAACAGGCAATAATCTTATTGCCACATAATTGTATAACTCACATGCACAGTTTGTGCAATGAAGTGAAATGTCAGCCTGACTTATTTAGTCATTGGGTGGTATTATATCAAGATGAAATGCTTCAATACAGGGACAGAGTCAAGCGAACATGAGTTGGAGCTTCTGTGAAGATAAGCTATTTCTATTCTCCTTTAACAAACTACATACCTGTATAAATCTGAACACCTTCATCTGTTCTGCTTCTCTGTGGTCCCTTATTAATTTCTGTTCCTTTGTGAATCTATTTTGTTATAAATTTGTCTATACACAGTAGCTGTCTGTGCATTAAATTAGTCTCGAATTAAATTTGATGTTTTTTCCTTCCAAATGTCATGTTATTTGCAAATGTCAGAAGGAGCCGAGCTCCATGCATGAAATATAATGAATGAGTCATAAAACATTTGATCCGAATCCAAAAAGTCTATAATATCCTGAGGCATATACCCTCACAACCAACGCTATGCACAACCCACTTTTCCTTCATACTTACATGTGTTTTGTGCTTTTCACCATATCTAAATTGTCTTTGACACCTCATGTTGAATGGTGGATGCATGTCAGGAGCCTGAACAACCTGCCTTCTGTGATCCCATTTAACTGCTTCTAATCTCACATGAAGAAATAGTTCAGTTTTAATTATATGTCCATGCACGTCCAGTGAAGCTTAGTGTGTACAACTGCATCAGAACATTGTGAAGAAATATTAAATAACTGGAAATCCGAAATATAACTGCAAATGTGATTCTAAACTTGTGTGCGCCCATCTGAACACAGACCACAAAGGATGAATTCCAGCTAACATATCAAACCTTGTTACTACACTATAAGTATAGCCATTCTTTAAGTAGCCTGACTGTTGTCACAAACAGCAGAGTTCAGTTGCAAGAATGTCTGTGTGATGCTGTAATTCATCACACTGTAAGTGAAGGAAAAATGATGCAGTATGACCCTTGGCATGCCGTGAGGCCTTCAGAGGGAAGAACAGAAAAGGGCAAAAAAAGTCAACACATGGGGAGTTGAAAAGCCTGAAACAGAACTGCAGCATTGGAAGAAACAGTTCACAAATTAAAAAATCAAAATAAAATAACAAAATATTCATTATTGAAAATGATGTGCAATGAATGATAGAGTTGAATGATAAGATGAGATCCCCCTGAGTTGGTGAGCAGAGTACTAAGTTATTTTGTTCATTTTCCTTTCCTTTTACCCCACTGCATATGCCTTAGAGGTAGTCAGGACATGATACTTTATCCCTTTTTTGCCTCTTTCCTGCTTAACGGTCTCACCAGAAGAAATGCAAAATAAACTCATCGAAGACTCTGACCCTGACTCTTTATTCTGACACTTTTTGCCCACACACATTGCAGCAGAAATGGGGACTTCTTGAGTGCAACTTTTCTTTATTCACTGGATGTGCAAATAACTAGCTAGGCCAGCATTTTTTCATCATCCTGAATTGGGATGAATCCATATCATTATGGGTCTGAGTCACAAGTAGACCAAACCAAGTAAGGATGGCATATTTCCTTCCTGAAAGGTGAACCACTTGGATTTTCACAAGAATTTACAGTGATCACATGAGCACTATCAGGCTGACTTTTCATTCCAGATTTTTTACAAAACGAAATTCACATTCACCACCTGCAAAGATGAGAGCCAAGTTCATGTCCAGGGTTAAACAGAGAGAGACCTAGGGGTTCAAATATGTAGTTCTTTGAAAGTTGCATCACACATAGACAGGGGATTTGAGAAGGTGTTTAGCATGTTTGCCTTCATTACTAAGACCATTGAGTATAGGAGCTGAGACATCATGGTTAGGTTGTGCAGGACGTTGGTGAGGCCATTTATGGAGTACTGAGTACAGTTCTGGTTGCTCTGCTACAGGAAGGATATTATTAAATTGAAGAGGGTTCAGAAAAGACTTACCATGAAGTTGCCAGGACAGGTAGGTTTGGGTTATATGGCTAGGCTGTGATTGATTTCACTGGAGTGTAGGAGGTTGGGAGTGACCTTATAGTGGTTTATAAAATCACGAGGGCCATAGATAAGGTGAATATCAAAGGCCTTTTCTTGGGAGTGGGAGAGTTCAAAACAAGGGGGCATATTTTTAAGGTGAGAGGGGAAATTTTAAAAGGACCTGGGGGGCAACTTTTTCACACAGAGGATGGTTCATGTGTGGAATGACTGCCAGAGGAAGTGATAGATGCAGGGACAGTTCAATGTTCAATTCATTTGGACAGATGGATGAATAGGAAATGTTTAAAGGGATATGGGCTGAATTCAGGCAGGTGGGACTAATTCATTTTGGGAAACGAGGTCATGGATGATTTGGACTAAACAGTCTGTTTCTATGCTGATGACTCTAACAGTAGCCTGGAGGTTCTGGATTATTTGTCCATTGATAAGACCACAATGCCCCTGCCTCCTTTCTGCATTAGCATCTCCTTTCTCTAGAGCATTGTTTACCCACATATATACATCTCTGCATGTCTTGACTGCAAGAACGTTGAATGCTTCTCTGATGGCTCACTGAGTTCATCTAGTGACAAGCTATGCCATAAAAATCAGAAGGCCTATTTGCCCATTTTCTGAATAAGGATCTAAGCCCGAAACGTCAGCCTTCCTGCTCTTCTGATACTGCTTGGCCTGCTGTGTTCAGCCGGCTCTACACCTTGTATTCTCTAGGCCTATTTGTTTGATCTCTTTACATGTAGGGATCAACAATTTATTTGGTGTCTATGGTTAAAGGAGGGCTCCCAGTCCTGATAATCATTGCGATGTTAGAAAATGCATCTGTCTAGATGTCATGTTGCCTTATGTGGTTGGGTATCCTTTGACACACTGTTAAGCATGTGATGAATGTCCACTTGAGGGAGAGTTCTTGATACCCGTGGAAACATTTCTTGGCAACAGGCAGTGTCTCTCATAAAGGAGATGACAAAAGAGTCAATTCTTTACTTATGAAACATTCACAATTACTAACGATTAATATGCAGCATTTACACTGCAACTAGGTAATGAAAAATATTTCATGATACAGACCCTTTCACAACTCAACCAATCAAATCAATCTTTTCAGATATAGGAAGCAGGTAATGTATAATTAAACTCAAAACCTTATGTGTTTATTTTCACTTTGGTAGTCCAGTTTGAGATTTTGAGATTGCTGTAGTTCTTGCTGAAAGTACCTGAGTTGGGAGGCTGGAATTTTCACTGCTCTGTTGTGAAGGATTCTCAATGACCAAAATATTTCAATTGGCACAAATTCATTATATGTGCAACTAAGAAACTAAAAAAAAATTCTAGCCTGATAATGGTACATCACGTCATGCGAACATCATGAAATAATGGTCTTACTCTGCAGTAAGTGCAGGTATTCCAAATCTTAGTCTGAATTTAGATTCCAGCAGTGGTAGGCTGAAGCAACTTTCTATTTTTCTTAGTGATGAAATGCTGAGCTGTTGCTCTTTACTTTTCTGCAGCAATGTGGCTGCATTCAATCTGTCAGTCTTTGGAACTCCTGCAAATGCCTATGCACCATCCAAATTCGATTCCACAAAATGGGGCTCCAACTCTTGTGCCAATTGCCTCCCCCTAACTTTGCTTTTTCATCTTCAGCTACAGCCTTGGAATGTCTTTTTAAGATGTTTGCTAAGTAAGAGTGAACTTCTAAAAGATGAGGACATAATGATAAGGGCAAGAAAATCTAAGGAAACAACCATTTATCTCTTTGTTATTTTGCAAAACATACAGTCTCTCTGATGGTTTCCAAATCTTTCTTGGAAAAAATATCCAACCCATTACATATTTAACTTTCAGCATCTTGAATAAAAGGACATTGACCTGAAATAATAACTTCATTTCTCCCTCAACAGATTCTGTATGAACTGCTGAGTATTTCCATCATTTTCTGTTTGTATTCAGATTGCTGGCATCCACAGTGTTTTACTTTTGTCTGTCTAAGTCAGGTATCTCATTTATGCTGAAACACTTTGTGTACAAGTTTTGAGAGAATTTTCATTTACTGCAACAGGATTACACGTTTGACATATCTATGGTCACATGAAAGAAACATAGTATGACAATGGCATGTCTCCTTGGGACCCCATGGAACCCCAATCTCAAATTTGACCACAGAAGCAATCCCTTTGTGAGCAAAGGATCTTCTCCAGATTTCAATGATGTCCTACAGTAACTAAGCAGAAAAAAAAGGAACAAAAATTTTGGAAATCCTGCAGTATTAAAGGAAATTTCCTGAAAAGTTCTTTTGTCTTTACAGAATTGGGATATTCCTTGTGGTGCAATACACTAAATGAGATTGGGGAATACTTCGCTTCACAAAAGAGAGGAAAACTCCAGAAAACTGCATCTGTGCCAGAAAAAGTATCATATTACAGGATCCTGTAAACCAGCTGCATTAAGGCTTTTTAACTTCAAGCAGTTTTGAAAAGCTCTCGTGTAAGCATGTTTAATTGCACTCAAGCTGCTCTGGATAGGTTGGTACTTGTCCTTTGTCACATCTAGGACAGAAATTATTTCTTAAACTATCCATGAAATATTTAGTATCCTGTATGATATCTAGTTGTCAGTCTGCATCATTTTAGATTCTTTGGCCATGTTTACAATACTGTTTTTGAGACTGTGCTGCATGCAGACTTACTGCATGGTTTTACAAGACAACACTACTATACTTCAAGAGTGCTTCAGTTGAGAAATTGGGATGTGGTGAGGTGGTAAAAGGTTACGATATAAATGCAAGACTTTTTTTATGTAGACTCTAGCTTCACCAGATTTATTTTAATGACTGCATTTCGTTAATGGATTTAAAAATCTCCTCCAAGTTTCCGAAATTCTATGGTGTTTGGGTTATTCTTCCTGGGAAATTGAAAGAAAAATGAATTCCAAAATATAGATTGTTTTGTCATTTGACATTAATTGGTCACAAAAATCTTGTAGATAAGGGCAACAAAACTTGATGAGTGATTATTTGGGACTGCTGCGGCATTCACATAGTTTTCACTAACTGATTCTTCGTCACTAATAATGGCAGCTGGTAACCAAGAGAAAATATCATGTGACATGATGAGATTAATTGGGAAAAGAAATAGTTTGTTTTCAGTTGAGCAAATCAATTTGTTTTGGAAGTGCTTTTACTTATGTGATGGTCAATGTCAGCAAATTAACTGGGGAAAAAGTGATGTATAGAATTTATATTTCACAGAATATAAAGGAACTCAAGGACAGCAGAAAAGCTAAAAAAAAAGCATGCAATGTAGTGAAGATCAGTGGGAAGCCAGAGAATTGGGAAGCTTTTAAAAACTAGCAGAGGATAACAAAAAGCATTTTTTTTTCTGGGGGGAGGAGAAGATGAATTATGACTATAAGCTAGCGTTTAACATAAAAGAAGATTGCAAGAGTTTTTCTTAAGATATAAAGAAGGTAAGAAAGACGCGAAGGTGGACATTGCACTGCAAGAAAATAAATCTGGAGATGTAGTGATGGGGAAACAAAGAAATGGCAGAGGAATGGGTACTTTGCATCAGTTTTCACAGTGGAAGACACCAGCAGCATTCCAGAACTTCAGGAGTGTCAGTGGCAGCGGTAAGTGTTATAGCCATCACTAAGGCAAATGTGGAGGAGAAGATGAACGGTCTGAAGGTGAAAAAATTACTCAGACCAGATGTACTAGACTCAGACTTCTGAAAGTGAGGAGAAGCTGAGGCATTGATGGTGATCTTTTAGGATTCACTGGAGACAGGGAAAGTCCCAGTGACTGGAAAATAATTATTGTAACTCCCATCTTTAAGGGGGGGGAGGGAGGCAGAAAATAAGAAACTTCCAGGTATTAGCCTGACCTTGGTTGTTGTTATTATGGATGAGAATGCAGGTACTTAGAAGTATATGGTTAACCAGGGCTGAATCAGCACGGCTTCAGCAAGAGGACATCATGCTTAATAATCTGTTTAAATCCTGAGGAGATACTGGGCAAATTTGACAAAGGAGAGCCAGTGGACTTGATCGCTTTGAATTCCTGAAGGACTTTGTCAAGGTGTCACACAGGAGGCTGCTAAATAAGATGAAAGCCCATGGTGTTAGGGGCAAGGGACTAGCATGGCTGACTGGCAGAGAGTATTGATGAACGGGTTTTTTTCAGGATGGCAGCTGGTGACAAGTGAAGCAGTGCAGGGGCCGGTGTTGGGACCATGACTATTCACATTATACATTAACAGTCTGGACAAAGGAACTGAGGGCATTATTGCTAAATTTTCAGATGCCACAAAGATATGTGGACGGGCATATATTGTTGAGGCAGCAAGGAGGCTGCAGAAGGACTTGGACAGGCTTGGAGAGTGGGCAAAAATGTGGAAGATGGAATGCAATTGGGAAAGTGTGAGGTTATGTACTTAGCTAAGAAGAATAGAGGTGCAGATTATTTTAGAAATGGGGAAAGAATTCAGAAATCTGAAGTACAAGGGGACTTGGGAGTCCAAGTTCAGGATTCTCATCAGGTTAACATGCAGGATTAGTTGGCAGTAAGGAAGGCAAATGTAATGTTAGGATTCATCTTGAGAGGTTTGGAATACGAGCACAAATGTATTGGTGAAGCTACATAAGGCTCTGGTCAGATTGTAACATGAATGTTGTGAGCAGTTTTTGGCCCAGTATCTAAAGAAAGATATGTTGGCATTGGAGTGATTCCAGAGGAGGTTTAGAACACTGATCTCAGGGACAAAGGGCTTGTCATAAGGAGTGATTGAGGACTCTGGGTCTGCACTTGATGGAGTTTAGAAGAATGTGGGGTTCTCAGATTGAAACTCACAAAATACTGGGAGGCTTGGATGGAGTGGACATGGAGAAGATGTTTCCATGAGTTGGGGGAGACCCGGACCGAAGTGCACAGCCTCAGAGCGAAGGGACAATCCTTCAGAGCAGAGATTTCTTCAGCCAGAGGGTGGTTAATCTACGGAACTCATTGCTGCACAGGGTTCTGGAGGCCAAGTCATTGAGTGTTTTTCAGACAAAGATAGATTCTCAATTAGTAAGGGGATTGAGAGTTATAGGGAGAAGGTGGGAGAATGGGGCTGAGAAACATATCAGCTATGATTGAATGGCAGAGCAGGCTTGATGGACCAAATGGCATAAGTGTGTTCCTTTATGTCATGGTCTTTGGGTCTAATAGCTCAGCGGGAAAAATGATTACCCAGGGTCAAACAGATGGAATCAAGAAAAACAGACACCTGGATTTGTACATTTCAGCAGGATTGTAACTCTCTGTATTATAATTTTACTGATGGTAAAAAGTTCACATGATTTTATACATACCCTTGTGTTCTTCCACCGGCTGAGGCTTGTCTTCCTCTTCTTGTAAAGGGAGCTGAGGCTTTTCTTCCTCTTGCAAAGGGTCCTTAGTGGGCTCAAGTTTTTCAACAGCCTTCTTAGGTTTCTTTCCTTTCCCAGATTTTGGCAGCTTTTCTTTGGGATTTTTCTCTTTCTTTGGTTTTGAAGTTTTATCTTTGGGTTTTCTCTCTTTCTTGGGTTTTGGAGGTTTCTCTTTGGTTTTTTTCTCTTTCTTGGAATTTGGAGCTTTTATCTTGGGCTTTTTCTCTTTCTTGGCCTTCTTTGGTTTTCTTGTTGGTTTTATCATTTTCTCAGCTGTCACTATAGGCAAATGATCTGATTCTTCACGTCTCTTCCTTATTTGTGGAAGAGTTCCTTCTGGATCATTTGTCTTTCCAGTAGATTTCCTGAATCTCACTGTTGAAACAGAAGTAACAAGAGAAGTAATAAAAACAGTGAGGAGAACAAGTGAAAAAGATTGGGAAGTAACTTAAATGAGAACATTATTTGCTTAATCAAAGATTAGAGCAAGAATATTTTAGAAAATATGGACCATATGAACAGAACAAAGAAATATAAAGGAAGATGGAATCATGAAAAGGACAATACATAACTTGATGTTTCTCAGAGAATTATTTCAACAAATGTGGAAATGAAAAGAACAGGAAAAAGTACAGCTAACAATAGAGAGCTGCACTGAAGAATGTTGGACTTTAACGTAGAAAGGTCATCACATCTGGTCTCATGTATTCTGGAATGCTAAGAGATTTAGAGGGTAAATAAGTGTCTCAGAATCGTACAGTGAATTCACAGGTAAATTTTAACATCAAATATTAAAACGTGTACCGAGATGCTTACCCCTGTTGATCCCCATGAAACAAGAATAATTTTAGACTCATGATACTTTTTCCTACCTATACTGATCATGTGCTATCAGACATCAGACATGTGGCATAATTTAGAATGCACTGCATCAGTCCCCAACTATTATCAAGTCAGCTCCATTGTTTAGAAAATCTATTACTTCACATGATGTTTAGATGAAGAACCTCCTTTAGCCCATTTTATTTCATCCTTGGAGAATGCTGATTCCATCTCTCTCCAGCACATTTTTTAAAAATGAACCAAGACACTGTCTCATACAGATTCTGTCTCAGACGCAAGTTCATGTTCCATGTCATGATAGTTTTTGATTGCAATCCAACCCACTTCATTCCTAAATTCCAGGCCTCTTTCTGACAAGGGTAATGGAGGAGAATGCAGTCCCAATAAAATTGCTCTTAAAAAAAAGACTGAGAGATTATAAATTGGAAATCTAAATAGAACTCTGGCTGGGGATTTTACCACCAAGAGTGGTTTGGCACCAGCTCTCCTGATTAAAATGGTCAGGTTCTAAAGGACATTACTGTTGGACTGCAGAGTGCTGAGTGAACTAGCAAGAGGGAAAGACATAACTGCTTCGGTAGGAATGAGCACCACACAGTCCTTGTGGAGAGGAATACCTGCCTTCATATTGAGAATACCTTACATAGCACTGTCATTGTGCTGAATGGGACAGACTTTGAACAAATCGTGCCATTGAAGATAAGGTACTCATGAGGCACTGTGAGCCATCAAACAACAGCAGAATCATACTCCAGCACAGTCTGCATCCTCATGTCCTGGCATATTTCCCACTCTATCACGACCTTCAAGTCAGGGGTTCAGCCCTGGTTCAATGAAGAGTGCCGGAGGGCATGCCAGGAGAAGCACCAGGCACATCTAAACATAAGGTGTCAAACTGGTGAAGTTACAAAACAGGATTATTTACATGTCCATCAGCATAAGCAGGAAGTGACAGATGAGCCAGTAATCCCACAAACAATGGATTAGATCTAAGCTCTGCAATCCTGTATTTTCCTGTTGTGAATAGTGGTGAACAGTTAAACAACTCATTGGAGGAGAAGGCTTCACAAAGATACCCATCCTCAATAATGGGGGTGCCCAGTACATGAGTGCAAAGATATGGTAGAAGTGTTGATTGGATGATCATCTCAGCCTTCTCCAGAGGACCCCTGCATCACAGATGCTTGTCTTCAGCCATCTCGATTCACTCCATTTGTTATCAAGAAGCATTTGGATGCACTGCGAAGTGCTTAGGCTATGGGCCCTGACAGCATACCAGCAATGGTCCTGAAGACTTTTGATCCATAACTTACCAGACATTAGCAAGGCTGAGGCTGACAAGTGGCAAGTACCATTTGCACCACAAAAACTAGGCTATGGGCATCTCCAGTTAGAGGCAATTTAACCACCATCCCTTGACATTCAGTGGTGTTACCATCATAGACTCTCCCACTAGTGGGGGTTACCACTGATGAGAAAATGAAGTGGACTTAGAATCTAAGCTCAATGGCTAAAAGAACAGGTCAGAGGCCTGGAATATGTCAATGAGGAAGTCAACTCCTGACTGTCCAAAGCCTGTCCACTATTACAAGGCACCAAGTCCGGAGTGTGATGGAATGCTCGCTGCTTGCCCACATGAGTGCAGCTCCAGGAACACTGAAGAAGTTCAACACAATTCAGGACGAAGCAACCTGCTTGATTGGCACAACATCCATAAACATTCACTCCCTCTACCACCGTGGATTGCTCGCAGCAATATGTACTATTTACAAGATGCACTGCAGGAATTCACCAAATATCCTTAAACAGCACCTTCCAAACCTATGACCACTTTTGTCTGGAATGTTCTTCAACCAGACACCATGGACGAACCAGGAGATCCACTCCAGGCCTGAGCTGTTCAAGTCGGGTGACCATGATCTGCACAGGAAATCCATATATGACTTTTCGAAAGCCATTAGGGATGCCAAGAGGTAATACCAAACTCACCTTGAGATCCAGGCTAATTACATGGATGCCTGTCATTTATGGCAAGGGCTAGATGTCATAAAAAGTCAAACAGAATCATGGGCAGCTATACATCCCTAGTCAATGAGCTCAATGTATTCTCTGTTTGCTTTGAACAGAAGTGATATCACCTGTTCCATCAGCCTCAGATGCACTTCTACTTTCAGTCAGTGCTGCAGATGTTAGATTAGCCTTCTTTCACGTGAACCCAACGTAAGCAACAGCCCCAAGTGGAGTCCCTGGTTGTGCACTCAGTTCCTATGCAGTCCAGCTGGCAGAAGTATCCACAGACATCTTTAGCCTCTCCTTACGACAATTTGAGGTCCCCAGCTGCTTCAAGAAGGCCACCATCATCCCAGTGCCAAAGAAAAATCATGCAGTATGCCTCGATGAGTACCACGAGATGGCTCTCACATTCATAATTATGAAGTGCTTTGAAAGGTTGGTTATGGCTCACATCAGTTCCAGTCTCCCAGATTGCCTTGATCGCTTGCAATTTGCCTAATGGCAAAACAGACACGTGGCAGATGCCATCTCCCTGGCTGTACAATCATACTTGGAACATTTAGCTGAACAACAAGGATACCTTGAAGTTGAGAATCCGACTATGGAGTGGGGAGCAGAGACCTTGGTCCCTGCGTGTTTTTGGAATTATGGCTCCTGCTTATTGACCCCGACTCCACATTCCATGCCATAATTCCAAAAACACGCAGGGACCAAAGTCTCTGCTGCCCACTCCGTAGTTGGATTCTCGACTTCCTAACTAACTGACCACAGTTAGTAAGGAGAGGTGACAACACCTCCTCTACGATAATCCTCAACACCAGTACCCCACAAGACTACAAGCTCAGACCCTGTATACACTCCTAATACGCATGTGACTATGTGGGCAAATTCCACACCAACTCCATTCACAAGTTTGCTGATGACACCACTGTTGTAGATCATATCTCAGGCAACGAGTAGGAATGCAGAAGGGAGATAGAGTGCTTAATAGCATGTTGTAAAGACAACAATCTCTGCATTGATGCCAGAAAAACGAAGGAGCTGGTCATTGACTTCAGAAAGTGGAGTGGAGGGCACGCCCGTGTCTGCATCAATAGTGCTGGGATGGAGATGATTGAGAGCATATGTGTGATGATCACCAACAATCTGTCCTGGTCCACCCATGTTAACATGACAATCAAGAAAGCACGGCAGAACCGCTACTTCCTAAACAAGCAAAGGAAATTCAGCACGTCCAGAAAGGTTCTTACAAATTTTTATAAATCTTATCTAGCTGCATCACAGTATAATTTGCAACTGCTGTTTCCAAGACCACAAAAACTACAGAGAGTTGTGAACTTAGCTCAGTCCATCACGCAAACCAGTCTCCCATGCAATGACTTCATCTATACTTGCTGCATCGGGAAAACAATCGAGGATCATTCCCACTCCGGTTATATTCTCTTTCAGTCTTTTCCATCGGGCAGAAGATACAAGGTTTGAAAACACATACCAACAGATTCTAGGAAAGCTTCTTCCCTGCTGTTATCAGACTTTTGAATAGACCTCTAATTTTAGAATCATAGAATCTCTATAGTGTGGAAACAGGCTGTTCAAGTCCATGCTGAACAGCATTCCACCCTATCCCTGTAACCCCACATTTCTCATGGTTAATCTACCTAGCCTGCACATCCCTCCACACTATGGGCAATTTAGCATGGCCAATCCACCTAATCTGCACACTTTTGGACTGTGGGAGGAAACTGGAACAACCAGAGGAAACCCATGCAGACATGGAAGAATGTGCAAGTTCCACACAGGCAGTTGCCTGAGGGCGGAATCAAACCCAGGCCTCTGGCACTGTGAGGCAGCAGTGCTAATCACTAAGCACTATGCTGACCAAAATGTTAATGTTGATCTCTCTCTGCACATTCTTGGCAGCTGTAACATTGTGTCCTGCATTCTTCTGTTACCCTGATGTATCGTATGATCTGCTTGTAAAGCACGTAAGACAATATTTCTCACTGTACCTCAGTATGTCACTGCAATAAATCAAATCAAATCAAATCAAGCAGATACATAGGAACACTACTACCTGAAAGATCCCCTCCAAGTCATTCACCATTCCTGAAGTGGAAATATATCACCCTTCCTTCATTTCGCTATATTGCGAAGTTGGTAGAGTATTTGTGGACTGGAAGGCAAGATGATAGAATTTGATATTTGTAAAATGATAAGCTGGATGAGGTGGGGGTGGCGGTGGCGGAGGAGGTGGTTGAGGAGTGCGTGGACCCTTGAAAAGATGATATGTTTATTCTAGGCTTGGAGATTTTAAAAATGTGCAGGTACACAGAGAGGTCCTGAAATTGAAACATTGTATCAAAAAGCTGACTAGTTAGAAATTCAGGCAGCAGTTTATTTTGTTATTAAGGTTACCAGTTTGAAAATCAGCCAGTTAATTTCAGCCAGGCACTTAGAGACTAAATACCAATTAAATTTAAATCTGACGGTTTTGACATCCTAGGACCAATCCTATTGTAAGAAATTACAAGGTCATCAAGGGTATACAAGAAGAGGACATTTGATAATTGGTGTGAGAACAACTGCTATCTTACAGATTAGATTCTCTACAGTGTGGAAACAGGCCCTTGGGCCCAACAAGTCCACACTGCCCCTTGAAGCATCCCACACAGACCCATGCCCCTATAACCCACACACCCCTGAACACTCCAGGCAATTTAGCATGGCCAATCCACCTAGCCTGCACATCTTTGGACTGTGGGAAGAAACCAGAGCACCCGGGGGAAATCCACGCAGACACGGGGAGAACGGGCAAACTCCGCACAGACTGTTACCTGAGGCTGGAATCAAACCCGGGTCCCTGGCACTGTGAGGCTGCAGTGCTAACCACTGAGCCACCGTGCCACCCTAAACAGAGTTACAACAACCAGCTCTAAAGAGTAAATCACTGGCTGTCACAGAATTCTCTGAGCTCTTGGAGTAACCATCATTCAACTTAAGGTATAGCAGCACCCTTAGCTCATGTTCCTGACTTGAGAATTCAATGGAGAGAGGTATTCCTGATATAGGAATTTGATGAAGAAGGTGTTCCTGACTGAAGCGCAGTGGAGAAGGCACTGAACATTCCAGAAGACATAGCTTGGCTGCAATTTTGAGAGAGTAAGTTGTAAAGCTTTTTAAAAATTAATTTGGTTTATATGAGTGGGTCTTGTATCTACTAGAACGGCATTTCATTAGCATTTTGTTTTGTTCAGGAACAGTTAGTAGTTAAGTGGGGAATCATTTGGTTTGTTAGTAGTTCTGTTAATTTGTTCACTGTTTGAGTTAGATAAATAAATTGTTACTTGTTGATTATAGAGTGAATGTCAGGAGTTTATTTCATTTCACCTTGCCCATTTTTTAACTGAATTGGGGTGGGCAAGAGGCAGGTTATACCACTTTTCACACTTCCTTTAACAGATTATGAGGTGATGTGAGCTTCTCTGGGTGTTTCAGTTTTAATTATCAGGGTGGAGTCTACTTTATAATAGCTGGTTCGAAATGCTGGACCACCTCCCTAACACACTTATAGCACATGTACTGCAGTGGTTCAAGAAGGCAGTTCACCACCAGCTTCTCAAGGGCAACTGAGGATGGGCAAGAAATGTTTACATCAACAGATGTATTAAAAAAAAAGACAATAACGAGGGAGAAGGTAGGGCCAGTCAAGTATAAAGTAGGGACTGAGTGCTTGGAGGTGGAGAATGTACATGAAATCCTAAATGGGTGCTTGGCATTGGTATTTACCCAGAAAAAGGATATGGACAATAGTGATAGTTATGTGGAACATGCTAGTGCATTTCAGACCAAGAAAGAAGTGGTATTGGATGTCTTGAAGAGCATTAAGGTGGCTAAGTCCTCCAGAGCCGGTGGTATCTACCCCAGGTTATAGTGAGAGGCAAGACAGGAGATTACTAGGACTCTGACCAAAATCTTTGTATCCTCACTAGCTACTGGAGGATCGGTGAGTTGCTAATGTTGTTCCTCTGTTCAAGAAGGAAAATAGGGATAATCCAGGAAACTGCAGACCATTGAGTCTCTCATTAATGTTTTGGAAGCTATTGGAGAGAATTCTTATGGATAGGATTGACACACATTTGGAAAAACATGGCCTAATTTGGGACTGTCAGCATTGCTTTCTGCAGGACAGGTCATGTCATACTAGCCTGATTGAAGATCGAGGAGATGATAAAGGTGATCAATGTGCCTGGACTAGTGGATGTTGTTTACAGGTCCGTTATGGTAGGCTCACCCAGAAGATTAAGATGCACGGGATCCATGGTGATTTGGCCACATGGGTTCAGAATTGGCTCGTCCATAGAAGACAGAGGGTAGTGGTGGAAGGGTGTTTTTCAGGCTGCAAGTCCATGACTAGTGATGTTCTGCAGGGATCCAACTGGGACTTCTGCTGTTTGTGATATAAATATAAATGACTTGGACTGAACATGTAGATGGATGGGTTAGTAAGTTTACAGACAATACAAAAATTGGTGGCGTTGTGGATAGTTCAGAAGGTTGCCAAAGGATACAGTGGGGAAAAGATCAGTTGCAGATATCAACGGAGAAATGGCAGATGGATCTTAATCCAGGTAAATGTGAAGTACTGCATTTTGGGAAATCAACTGTTGAGGAAAAATCTCCAGTTAATGGCAGGACTCTGAACAGAAGGACCTTGGGGTTCAAGTTTGTAGCTCTCTGAATGTTGCCACACCAGTAGTTAGGGTGGTAAAGAAAGCATATGGCATGCTTGCCTTTATTGGCTGGGGAATTGAGTAAAAGAGTCAGGATGTCATGTTGCAGCTTTCTAAGATTTTAGTTAGGCCACACTGAGAATAATGTGTTTGGTTCTCGTTGCCACATTACAGGAAGGATGTGGAGGCTTTGGACAGGGTGCAGAAGAGGTTTACCAGGAGATAAGCAAAAAGGAGAGGCTAGAGAAACATCAATTTTCTCTTGAGCAGTGGAGGGATACAGGGATACAGGTCTGTAAAATTATGAGATGTACCGATAGGGTTGACAGCTAGAATCTTTTTCCCATCATCGAAATGTCTAAAACTAGGGAGTTTGTTAGAGGAGGCAAGTTCAAAGAAGATGTGAGAGGCAAGTTTTTTTACACAGAGGGTGGTAGGAACCTGGAATGCACTGCCAGGGCTGGGGGTGGAGGCAGATGCGATAAGGGCATTCAAGGGACTTTTTGATCATGAATATGCAAGACATCTGTTAGGTTCATCAAATGGAGGGATATGGACAAAGGGCAGGCAGAAGGGATTAGTTTCATTTGGTGTCATGTTCAGCATAACATCATGGGCTGAAGGGCCCATTCCTGTGTTGCGCAATTCTGTATTCTGTGCTTGCCAGCCAGCAACACCTGTACTCCAAGAGAATAATAGTTTGGATTACAATCTGAATATACATTTTAAGTGCAGCCACACAATCTTGCACAAAAAGAAAAAAAACTGCATTCAGTAAAGATAACAACTAGTGGAGTATTAAAAGTAGTCTGGAAGACTGACAATTCAAATACTATCCCAGGACACACTGGTCTTATTTAATCATATTTAGAATGTGTGTCTTTGTATGGGCCATGCTGATAACGTTACCAGTGACTAGACCAATTCAGGCACAGTATCCGTGCTAATAAAATGTGAGGCTGGATGAACACAGCAGGCCCAGCAGCATCTCAGAAACACAGTCCAGCCTCACATTTTATTGTCTTGGATTCTCCAGCATCTGCAGTTCCCATTATCACAGTATCCGTGCTATTTACATCTCACCTGGACTTCAGTTTGACACTTACCAAGAGGTGTTTCTTTTGAAGAATGCTGAGCTACCATTGTTCTCAAGGGTCCCATGGGTTCTGCACGATTCATTGTTCCTTCAGGACCCAGCCCAGCGCCTTCGGTTTTCTCATTCCCCTGGGCCGATGAGACCTGGAGCTGAGAATCTTCAGGGCTAAGATGGACGAGCACGGAACCAGCGTTGCTCAGAGCGAGAAGGAGTGTTAGGACTCCAAAAGCACCCACCATGCTTGCTGGGTGCGGATACGACTCGCAAGCCTGCAAACAGTTGAAGGAGATTGACAAAAAGAGTGCAGACAGTCCCACCAGTCTGGCAACAAGTCAGTGAGTATCGGAACAACCCCAGCTGGAGCAAGCCGAAGTTCAGAGCAGCATGGAGGGAAGCCGGCACCAATACCCCCCGACCAGCGACATAGACAGATTAGCCCAGACACTTCAGACAACAATCGGACACCTCGATGTGTTTGAAAACCAAAAGTTTTGTCAAATTCTTGCCACGTTGTATATCCTTTTTATCTCAAAAAGAATGATTCAGTTGTTGAAGGGTTAATCTTCGACTGTGGCCACGATTCATCGGCGGTAATAAAACTTGAATAATACTTACAAAAAGAAACACGTTTTGAATGTTGCGGAAAGATTTTTGCAATGAGTTTGGATGGATTCTGCAAACCAGAATTCCCGGGCAATCACTGAACTTCCCCTTTGATGCTGCACAGTAGCCGCTTCGAAATGTCCCCTTCACTCTCCTCGGCTGCCTGCCTCCCTACCCAGCCGGCTGACTGGGTTTGCCAGCTGTACTTTTTGGTCATAAACTAGGAAGGAAATTAAAGCACACCCCCCACCCCCCCGACCCCACCGTCACCACCACAACCCATGAACACGTCTGAAAAGCAAAGAGAGGGAAAAATACTTAGCATAGATTTTTCCAACTCAACAGCCAACAGAAATCAGGAAGGAGATTAAATTAGCAAAACGGCAAGTGAGTCATTTACCGATATCCCAGACAGCAGAAAACATTGGGAGCTAATCATTAAAGAGATGATAGACCCAGTGAGATGTGTATCAGGACACAAAAAGCAATTTCCAGGTCTATAAACTTCAAATGTCGCCTGTTCGACAACTCTCCCTCTCAGGTTGCAGGGTGGTGCACTTCATATTTGTTGGAATAACAAAACTCTCTCGTTTATAGGATATCTGTCTCTTGACATATTTAATAGATTTCTGTTGAGAATTTGCTCATCTCCTGCTTCTCAGACTCAGCGCTGAGTCTCCTAAAAGTGCTGGGAGGAATCCAACAATCTCCGATTTTAGAAATAGTGACAGCTGCTGGAGGCATTGGGGGCTGTTCTGCCGTTCACCGAGACTAGCTGATCTCCAATCTCATATTCTACCTACTCAACTTCTCCCCCGTATGCTTTTAATGTCAATCTCAGTTTAAATTTAACAATAGATCACAATGGCATTAGACACTATTTGGAAACAATTCTAAATTTCACCCACTCAACCTTTTTTGAGATAAAACGAGTAAATTCTCAATGTTTTTTGGGTGGGCGGGGAAATTGCACGGTGGTAGTGTCTCTGATTTAATATTCAAGAACCTCCAAGTTTCTGCTTGGGAGACATGAGTTTGATCCCCAACAAGAAAACGGCAAAATTTTAATCTAATGAAAGAGCTTGGTGAATGGCAAGCATGTAATCATTGTTGTAAAAATCGATCTGATTCACAATTGTCGTTGACAGAAGGAAATCTGTTATTCCATAAGACCATAAGACAGAGGAGTGGAAGTAAGGCCATTCGGCCCATCGAGTCCACTCCGCCACTTAAATCATGGCTGATGGGTATTTCAACTCCCCTTCCCTGCACTCTCCCCGCAGCTCTTGATTCCTTCTGGGATCAAGAATTTGTCGATCTCTGCCTTGTAGGCATCTAACGTCCCGGCCTCCACTGCACTCGGTGGCAATGAATTCCACAAGCCCACCACTCTCTGGCTGAAGAAATGTCGTCTCATTTCAGTTTTAAATTTACCCCCTCTAATTTTAAGACTGTGCGCACGGCTCCTAGTTTCCCCGCCTAACAGAAACAACTTCCTAGCGTCCACCCTTTCTAAACCATACATTATCTTGTAAGTTTCTATTGGGTCTCCCCTCAACCTTCTAAACTCTAATGAGTACAATCCCAGGATCCTTAGCCGTTCATCATACGTTAAACCTACCATTCCAGGGATCATCCGTGTGAATCTCTGCTGGACACGCTCCAGGGCTAGTATGTCCTTCCTGAGGTGTGGGGGCCTAAAATTGGACACAATTCCTGTCTCAGTCTGGCCAAAATCAACCATAAGACATAGCAGCAGAATTAGACCATTTGACCCATCAAGTCTGCTCTGCCATTCAATCATGGTTGATGTTTCTTTACCCATTATCCAGATTTCTCCCTGTAACTCTTAATTCCTTTATCAAATGAGAACCTATCACTGTCTGAAATACACTCAATGACTTTGTCTCCACAGCCTGCTATGGCAGTGAGTTCCACCGATTAATCATTCTCTGGCTGAGGAAATTCCTCCTCATCTGTTGTAAAGCATTGACTCTTCATTCTGAGGCTATGCCCATGGTTCCTGATCGTTCCTCCTCAGAGAGACATCTTCTCCACATCCACTCTATTTTCTTGTTCTTCCTTAAACAAGTTAGACAACTGCAACTAGAATGTCAGAATGAATATGCCCAGGTGTCTGACAGTACTGAAATGGTCAAATCACGACGAATACAAGCAAAACAGTCCCAACTTTATTCAGAAAAAAGCTACAATAGCCTCTAATACTCAGCATACTATCTCTAATTCTATATGGCTCCTTAAGCTGACAACAATTCCCGAGTCTCTTATTGATTTCCGTAGTCTCTCTCTCTCTCTCTCTCTCTCTCTCTCTCCCCCTCTCTCTGGCTGTGTCTCTGGATGTGCAAAGCTGTTTTCTCTCTTCCCCTCTGTCTCTGGATGGTCAGCTTATCTCTGCCTCTTGCCGTGCTGATCTCCTTGGAAGGCCTCCAGAAGATTCAAAAGAGATTGGCCTTCAGATGACCCCTACTTGTACAGCGTTTTAGATGGTTTTCTGGAACTTTCTTAGGTTCTGGCCAATCAGGGAAACACACTTAATAGTTTGAAGCATTGTCAATCATTTGGATGGCTTGTTGCAGTTTGTTTCTTTGTGTAGCAGGATCCAGTGCTTTTCTGTCTGGTCCCTTATTTGTTTGGTGGATAAAGTTTTGAGGGTATTTCTGCCCAGGATGACAATTGCCTTTTACATTACACTTATGTCATTAAGCACCTGGCTCCTGCATGTGCACTGTGTCTGGTGTGTCTGTTCTGTGACTTCAGAGTTTTACTTGGCCAGTATATCCAGCATCCCTTGTTGTTTGGCCAACTTGGCCATCTGTCTGTTTTACCAGACTGGAGGCTGCTACAGCTCCATCCAGGCCTCTTAGTATTCTGCAAGTTTCAATTAAATCTCCCCTTATCCTTCCAAACTTCATCAACTACAGACCCAGAGTCTTCAACCACTCCTCATTGAACAAGTTCTTTCTCCCTGGGATCATTCTTGTGAATCTCCTCTGCTTCCCGTCCAAAGCCTTTCTTAATTCTGGGAATGAAAACTGCTCACATTATTCCAAAAGTTGTCTGATTAGAGCCTTATACTACCTCAGCAGTAAACTTCTGCTCTTGTATTCCAGTTTTCTGCTAACCACCTGATCCTGCAGGTTAACCTGAAGAGAATCCTGAACTAGGCTTCCAAGTCCTTTGTGCTTCAGATTTCCAGAGCTTTTCACTGTTTAGTAAAGTAGCCTGTGCCTGTATTCTTTCTGCCAAAGTGCAAAGCCTCATATTTTCCCACATTCTATTTGAACTGCCACTTCTTTGCCTGCTCTCCTTGCCTGTCGAAGCCCTTCTGTAACCTTACAACTTGCTCAACACTACCTTACCCTCCACCTATCTTTGTGTTTTCTGAAAACATAGCAACAATGCCTTTATTTCTTCGTCCAGATTGTTCAAGTCTAACATGAAAACTTGCGGGCCCAACACAGACTCCTGCAGAACTTCAGTAGTCACTGACTGTCATCCTGAAAAAGACCCCTTTGTCCTAAATCTCTGTCTTTTGTCAGTCAACCAATCCTCTTTCCATGCCAGTCCCTTCAGTGTCAGCAAAATGAAGGCACTGGTCATCAACTCCTGGAAGTGGATGGAGGACATTGTTTTTATCAGTGGTGCTGAGGTGGAAGTGATCAAAGACCTCGCCTTCCATTGAGTAAGTATCACCAATGATCTATCCAAGTCCGTCAATGTTGACACTACAGTCAATAAAGAACGTTAACACCTCTAATTCCTCAAACGGCCAGGGAAATTCAGGATGTCCACAATGACTCTTACCAATTTTTATAGATACACCATAGAAAGCATCCTATCCCCAGATGCATCACCGCTATATGAACGCAGTCCAGTCAATCACGAAAACCAGCCTTCCTTGCATTGACCCTGCCTACACTTCCCAATGCCTCAGGAAAGCAGCCAACTTAAAGACTCCTCCACCCTGGTTATACTCTTTCCCATGCTTTTCCATCAGGCAGAAGACACAAAAGTTTGAAAATACATACCAATAGATTTAAGAACAGATTTTTCCCCACTGTTATTAGACTTATGAACAGACCTTTCATATATTAGAGTTGAACTTTCTCTGCACCTTCTCTGCAGCAATGTTGTCTGTCATGTTCTTCTCTTCGTCAGAGAGTGAAAGAAGCAACGTGCAACATTTTTTGAAAATATTATTAATGCTGGAGATATGTGCATTACTGACAGGCTAGCGTTCTGTTGGTTATCCTTAGTTGCCTGTTTCTTGAGCAGCTGTATTTCACTTGTTGAAGGTACTCCCATTAAGATTTTGGGTACGGTGCTCTAGAATTTTGATTAATTGACTGCAGGCATAGTGGTCAATGCCCAAGTGAGGACGTTCAAAATGGAGGAGAACCTGAAAGCAATGATGTTTCCATGCATCAGTTGCTGTTGTCCTTCGATATTGTAAATGTTGTGACTTTGCAATGTGCTGCCAATGAAGCTTTGGTGATGTTGATGCTTGTGGCCGATCGTACATTCCCCAAATGCATGACACTCGTGACAGAGGGAGTGCATATTTGCACCAGTAGATTAGATGCTACAGAACAAAACTGTTTTGTTCTGCATACTGGTGAGCTGCTGAGTGTTGTGTAATTGCATCCTAGTTACTGAAAGTGTAGGTGGAGGAGGTGAGCCAGTTTCCACAGAATACCGAGAATGCCTGCCAAAGGAACCTTGGCATTGATGTGGCGAGTTCAGCTGAATTTCTAATCAAATATAATCCAACATGTTGTTGTAAGGGATTTAGACTACTTTTCGATAGAAATGACCATTGCTTGGTCCTTGTGTGGTGTGAATTTTACTGGCCAGTGTTGTTGCAAGCCAGCACCAACTATGTCAGTGCCTGGCTGGACCAGTATTTATTGCTTATCCATAACTGCCCTTGAGAAAGTGATGATCAGCTGCCTTTTTAAATTGCTGATGCCCATTTGGTATGGATACACCTGTAAGACCATGGACGTCAGAGCAGAAGTAATTCTGCTCCAAGATCATGGCTGATCTGAAAATTCTTATCTCCAGTTCTCCTTCCTTTTCCCCATAAACCTTAATTCCCTTAACGATTATAAAGGCAAGTATGTCAACCTTGAATTTGCTCAACAATCCTGCCTCGACAGCTCTGTGTCTGAAATAATTCATCAGATTTACTCCCCTCTGAGGGAATAAAGACTGCACATCCACTCTATTCCCTGTGAACACACAGAGGTGTGTTGACTGATGAACTTAAATGGGGTGGAAGTTGGGGAAGGACTATGTGGGTGGGGGGGAGTCGAGAAGATCAGACAGGGTGGAAGAATGGGTTGGGGGAGACTGGTGAAAATATCATGTTGGGACAGGGGAAGAAGAGATCAGGCTGGGGGAGGTAAGGGTAAGAGATCAGGCCAGAGGAGATAGGAGGGGCAAGGGATCAGGCAAGGGAAGTTGGGGGCAAAGAGATCAGTCTGCTGGAGGTTGGGGAAAGAGATTGCACTGGGAGAAAAAGATCGGGCTGGGGAGGGGGAGACAATAGTGTGGGTGTAAGAATAGATGGGGGCATTAGGAAAATGGGGTAGAAAGGAAGAACAGGCTGGGGGGGCGGAACAGACTTCATTCATTCTCCTGCTCCCCAACCTATTCTCTCCAAACCTCTCCCGTCACATTCATCTTGTGACCTTCTGGGCTCAACCACTTACCATCTCCACAGGCCCGAGCTTTACCCCATCCCTAATCAATCTCTTTACCCCATAGTGTCATATGGACCAAATGCAGGCAAATGGGACTAGTTCAGTTTAGGAAACCTGGTCAGCATGGACTAGTCGGGCTGAAGGGCCTGTTTTCATGCTGTATGACTCTAAGCCTGTGAATATTCTCTAAGCTACCTGCAGTTCTATTAAGCAATTTTTTATTTAAGGGGACCCATACTGTATGCTGTATTCCAAGTGTGGTCTAACTTGTACCTCGTACAGTTCTGACAAGACTTCTCTAGTTTGCTGATTATTTCCTTTGAATTAAAGGCCATAATCCATTTGCCTTCTCTATTAGCTACTGAACATGGATACTAGCTTTTTTATGATGTTTGCATAAGGACCCCTGAATGCCATTGTACTGCAGTTCTTTTATTCTTCCAGCCATAACCTCATATTTTCCACATTATATCCCATCTGTCAAGATTTTACCCATTCACTTAACTTGTCTATGGTGTTCTGTTGACTGTTTGTTTCATTCCCATGACTCGGCTCCCCATTTTTTGAGTCACCTGCAATCGTGGTACTATTACAGTAATATCTGCTACCCAACTCATTCATATTTATTATCAGTAATTGTGACTTTGGCACTGATCTTCTGTGGCACTCCATGAGCTGCAGGTTCCCAATCCTGAAAAATGTCCCCTTTAAGCTAACTCCCCATCTTCTATTACTTAACCAATCCTCTATTCCTTTTCATACATAATCTCCAACAGTATGGGTTATTATCTTCTTAAGTCGCTTAATGTCTGGTGCCTTGCCAATGTCTTTTGAAAATCCACATTACATTACATCACCTGGCTCCCATTTCCCAATCAGCTCCTTCTTGCCTCATCAATTAATTCCAATAAATTTGTCAGACAGGATTTCTCCTTCTTGAAGCTGTAGAGTGATGGGTTCATCCAGCATGGAAGCAGACCTTTCAGTCCAATTAGTCCATGATGAACATGTTCCCAAACTGAACTAATTACTCTTGCCTGCATTTGGCCCATATCTCTCCAAACCTTTCCTATTCATGCCCTTATCCAAATGTCTTTTAAATGTTGTCACTGTATCAGTACCCACCACTTCTATTGACAGTTCATTCCATAAATGAAACATTGTATAAAACCGTTACCCCTCACATCCTTTTTAAAACTTTCTCCTTTCAATTTAAAAATATGCCCCTGGTCTGAACTCCCCCAGCCTCAGGAAAAGACCCTAGCTATTCACCTGATGTATGCAACTCCTGATTTTATAAACCTCTGTAAGGTCACCCGTCAACTTCTTACGCTTCTGTGAACAACATCTCAGCCTAACCAGCCTCTCCTTATGACTCAAACCCTCTATTCCTGTGACAACCATGCAAATCTTTTCTGACCCCTCTTCAGTTTAAGAATATCCTTCCTGGAGCAGGACGATTCGAACAACACACAGTACTCCATAACCGGCAACACTAATGTCCTGTGCAATCTCACAGAAGCCTGGGCAATGAAGGCAAGCATTCTGAATGCATTCTTAACCACCCTGTCTACCTGTGACACAAATTACAAACAACTCCTAGGTCTCTTCGTTCTACAACACTACCCAGGGCCCTACCCTACTGTATAAGACGTACTCTTGTTTGTTTCACCAAAATGCAATACTTTGCACTTATACAAATTAAATTCCATCAGCCACTCCTCAGCCTATTGGCCCAATTGATCAAGCTTTCTTTGTAATCTGAGGTAACCTTCGTTGTCCGTGATACCACCAATTTTGGTGTCATCCACAAAGTTACAAATCGTGCCACCAGTATTTTCATCCAAATTGTTTATGTCAATGACAAACAAAAGTGGACCCAGTACGAATCTCTGGAATACCACTGGTCACAGTCCTCCATTTTGAAAAAGAATATACCACCACTTTCTGTCTTGTATCATGAAGCCAACTGTGTATATAATTAGCAAGCTCCTCGTATGGTCTAACTTTAATTAATTATTAATCTAAAATGCAGAATTTCGTCAAAGGCTTTACTGAAGTCTTGAGGAAGGGTCACCGGATCCGAAACAGAAACTCTGTTTTTGCCTTCAACAGATGCTGCCAGACCTGCTGAGCGTTTCCAGCAACTTTGTTTTTGTTCTCAATTTACAGCATCTGCAGTTCTTTCAGTCTTCCAAGTAAATGGTTACCACTGTCCCCTCATCAATCTTTTTGGTTACTTTCTCAAAAAACTCAATCAGATTTGTTGAACACAATTTCTCTTGTGTGCACATGCTGACTGTCCCTTGCCAGTCCTTGCCTCTCCCAATGCTTGTAAATCCTGTCCTTCAGAATCAACCCGAACAACATACCCACCACTGATGCCAGGCAGACGGGCCTATAGTTCCCAGGTTTCTCCTTACAGCTTTCTGAAGTGAAGGCACAACATTAGCCACTGCCCAGTCCGTGATCATCACATCCATGGTAATAGATAAGACATCTATTTCTGCTAGAGGCCCTGCAATTTCTTCCCTAACTTCCCACAAGATCCTGGGATACAATTGATGAGGTCCCTGAGATTCATCCACCTTAATGTTTTCTAAGACGTCCAGCACTTCTTCTGTTCTGTGAACTGTTTTCCAAACATAAACATTTATTTCCCTGAGTTGTCTTGCCTCCATTTCCTTCTTCACAGTAAAAAGTGATGCAACATATTCATTTAGTATCTCTCCCATGTCTAGTTCTCACACTTTTGAAAACCTTTTACTGGTCAGGCATCCTTTTACCTGTGAATGGTCTACTTCAGTCAATTTTTGAAAGTTCGTGTCTCTTTTCATTAACATTTGCCTTACTCCAATTGAGAACTTTAATTTTTATGGAAGGCTTATCCATTTCCATGACTATTTTTAAAAATAATATAATTACGAATGCTAGTCCGAAAATGTTCTCCGACCAACGCTTCAGTCACTTGCCCTGCCTTATTCCCCAAGAAAAGGTCACATTTTGCTTCTTTTCCTGTAGGTACATTTACATATTGATAATGAAAATTTTCTTGAACACACTTAACAAGTTCCTCATCATCCAACCCTTTAACAGTGCGGCAATCCAAGTCAATATTTGGAAATTTTGTATATCTGAGATCTCTCTTACATATTTGCCCCTCAGTTTCCCACCGATGATTGCAGGGAGGGAGTCAAAAGTTCAATTCCATCAAAGTGACCATCCCTTTCTTACATCTAATTTCTACTCTATAGTTTCACTGGATGTTCCCTCAGAAATATCCTGTCTAATTACAGCAATAATGTTTTTCTTCTCTTTTAACTCCTTTCTATCCTTCCTACAGTATCTGAAACCCAGAATATTGAGCTGCCAGTCCTGTTCTTCCCTCAGGCAAGTTTCTGTAACAGTTATGACGTACTTGTCTCATGTTCCAATACATACCCTGAGTTCATCAGCCTTACCTGAATGACCCTTTACATTGAGATAAATGGAGTTTAATTCCTCAAAGTTACCTTGTTCTCTGTCTTGCTCTTGTATGCCTTTTCTAACTAACTTGCTCTTTTCTGATTCAAAGCCACCCTCATTTGTCTTTCTATTCTTACTGCTCCTGAGGAACCACTCTTCTCTGCCCTCTACCAGTTTAAAAACTCCTGAAATAAAACTAGCAAATTTCCCTGCCAGGATGTTGATCCCTTTCTAGTTCAGGAATATTGGAACATTCAGATCTTCATATTGGTACCAATGACAAAAGTAGAAAGAGGGATGAAATCCTGCAATAAACATTTCAGGAGCCAGGGAGCAGATTGAAAAGCAGGACCTTGACAGTTGGACTTTCTTGGTCACTCCCAGCAACACATACCGGTGAGAACAGGAATAAGCAGATAGCACGGATAACCACGTGGTTGAAGAGTTGGTGTAGGAGGGAGAACTTTAGTTGTCTGGCTCGCGGTAATTTTTTGGCAAGGGTGACATGTGTACAAGTTGAAGCTTAGCTAAGATGAGACTAAAATCTTTGGGGGGGTGATTGAGGAGGTGTTGTTTGTAAATGCTGTCGATGAGGTTTTAAACTAATTTAGGAGGTGGATGGCACACCAGGTGGAGGTATAATACAGGATGATGTATAGCCAAGTCAGTCTGGAAAGCAGAGTCTCTATAGTCAAGTTAAGACACAAGGGAGTGCAGAATGGCTGGATGGCAATCATTTTAACAGAAGGAGTCTTACGAAGAAGGCAGATGTGTTGGAAGTTTGATTAACATGTGGAGATATTACTGCAATTACGGAGACGTGGTTGGGGAAGGGACAGGATTGGTACCTCAATACTCTGGCACATGGAATCTTCAGGTGAGACTGGAACGGTTGTAAAAGATGAAGTGGTGTATTAATTTTGATCAAGGAGTCAATTACAGCTGTGAGGCATGATACTTTAAATGGCTCCATGCTGTAAACTTGATGGTTCTGTGATTCTTTTGTGTTTGACAAAACAATCTGATGTTTTTATGATATTGGCTGATGGAGGAATGTTGGTGAGTACACCTTGGAACTGTCTGCTCTTCAGGCTCGACAGACTGAATGGCCTGTGTTCCTCTTGCTTGAACAATGACTGTGTAATATTTCACATTCATCTCAGCAAACATTTCAGCTTCAATTTAATTTATTATCCAAGAGAATGACATGAACAATAATGCAGCAATCTCTGCACTGTGAATATATCCTTGGCATCTCCAACAAGCCATAGAAGCAAGGTTGGGAGCAGCAATTGAGATGCTTGGTGAAGAGGTCTTCAAGTCTTGTCACAATTCATCTTGTCACAATTCCAATACCACTTTGGAGCATTCCTTGGATGGGATTGGACGCAAAGCTTTCCATTGCGATAAGACAGCAACAAGCGGATTTGCACTCTCTGTGCAGCACTGTCTTCTGCCTGCCCCTTCAGCCTGATCTCTATATCACTGTCTGCATTGACAGTTACCTCCCTGATGAGGTAGCCTCTTTCCTAGTCTTGATTTGGATGATGCGATCTCTGCTGTGACCCAGATGGCTGTGAATGCTCCATTGTTGACCATATTTAAGGTTAGAATACACAGCTTTTTAGTCTGTCATGTGGAATCAAAGTATACATGGTGAGCGACACATAAGTGGCGTTGAAATCATGAACGTACAGAAGAGTAGAGCAGGCTCATCTGGTGAAATGGTCCACTCACTCTTCTCTCTCTTGCCTTCTTGTAATTTATCTGAACAAGTTTGTGTCACTATCTTAGTCTTTATGATAATTTTGGACTTTCAATATTTATATTTCCAATAGTTGCAATATTTACAATATTTCTTAACAGTCTGGATGAGGAAAATGAATGTACTACAGTCAAGTATACAGATAACACAAAAATGAGTGCGAAGTCGTGTGCTTGAGATGACACAAAGAGTCTGTAGTTGGATTGGGATAGGTTAAGTGAGTGAGAAGAACTTGCCACTTGGAAGGTAATTTTGGAAAATGTGGTGTTATTCCTCCTAACAGGAAGAATAGAGAAGGCAAATGTCATTTTAATGGGGGAAAGTCTGCAGAAATCTGCAACACATAGGGATTTCAAAGCCATTGTACAGAAATTGGAAGAAACTATCATTCAAAATCAGCAGGTGATTGGGAAGGGAAATTAGTGCTGGCCTTCATTTCAAAGGAAATGGAGTATACAATCGAACCAAAGTTACATTAGCATTGGAGGCAATTTAGACAAGACTGTCAAATTAGGAAGAAGTTCTTTTCTCAGAGGGCAGTGAACTTGTGGAAGTTAGCCCCAGAGGACTGGAGAATCTGGGTTGTTTAATATATTCAAGCCTGAGATAGATTTTTAATCAGACAGGGAAAGTTGTGGGGAAGAGGCAGGAAAGTGGAGTTGAGAATTATCAGATCAGCTGTGCTTTTATTGAATGGCAGACCAGATTTGATGGGCCAAATGACCTTCTTCTGCTCCTTCTGTTCAGGTCTCCTACTTGCTGCCATAGTTTGTATTCTTCTTCATCGAGCAAATAGTTAACTCCCTTTGAAAAAGCTCATGGCCTCTAGTTCAAAAAACCTTTCAAGCAAAATATTTCATATTTTGACCACATTCTGCATATCAACAGGGCATTTCACTTTCTATGATTGAAAAATATTATTCCTTCACAAATCTCTTCCTTGAAGTTCTTTTAGTTCTGCCAATCCAAATCCTCTTCATTTTCCCTGTTTTGCACCCATTGTTTTGATCTACTGATGATCTGCAATTTAAAACAATTCCCTGTGGATGAAGAACATTGGAGGAATGCAAACGGTTATTGAGGGCCATTTTCCACTTGCCTCTGGTACAAGTTGTATTCTGTGGCAAAGAATAAGTTCAGACTGTGGGTTAGTCATGGGCCGCACAGCCTCTGAAACTGAAATTGCTAAATCATTTGCAGATCTATACATGCTTTATGTTAAATTTGGTGAGAACCACATTGCTGTCATGTTTTTTCCAACTCTTTCATTCAAGTCTGCAGAACAGAAGGCAGAATTTGTGGTGGTTCTCATGGGTTCTAGTGCATATGGCGTGATACAGAAACACTGAGGATAATTTTGCAATTTTAATTTAACCTATTTCTCTAATCAACCTGCTCATAAAGATATTGTTACACACATCTGGAGCAGGTGGGACTTGAATTCTGGCCTCCCGATTCAGGCGTACAGGCAAAATCACTGAGCCACAAGAAGGCCCCTCCTGAGGGTAACTTTAATCTTCAGGATTGATGTGGAGGGGTTGCTGAATGGGGACATGTTAGATATTCCTAAATTTGTCAGTATTGGGGCGGAATGTGAAGGCAGGTAACACTGATCAAAGGAAAGGGCAGAGACTGATTGAAATGAAAGAAAGAAAATGTAGTAATTGTAACTAGGTCGGCCAGGTAGACCCCACAGAATCTGAGTACCCTGATTGGGCTGTTAATAGGGTTCAATCAGGAGACATGGCTGACATAAAAGGGTAGATGTCAGGGATATTGGCCCCATTTAAAAAAAACAAGCTTTTCTTACAGGCATCACTCCCCACAGAATTTGCCAAAGTATTTCTTAAAATTGACTTTAAATTGGGATAGGGTTAGCAATTAAAGATAATTTATTTTAATGTTTTGATTAACACTGAATGCCCGATTCAGTGAGAGGCAGTGCTGTTGTCAAAGGCAATTTGCATTAGTAAATAAAAAATGATTGGTGATGGGATGCAGACCTCTGAAGAGTTATTTCAGAAAAATTGCATCTTTTTGGCACATTTTCTATCTTCAGATCATCCCAAAATGCTCCACAAAGAATGGTTATCGGTATTGCAATGGAGATTTTCAAAGCATTAGAAGCCCACAAATAGATTTGAGACAAATAAAATCTGTTCTTTTAGTGATGTGAGTTTTTGATAATCTTTGGCCTGAATATCAAGGAGAACTTGTATGATACTTCACCAGAATTTTCAATTACATTTTTGATAGTCATCTAAAACTAATTGAACCTTCCTCAAACTGAAGGAGGAAATTCCACCGTTGGTGCTGCCAGTCGATCAGATGGATGTGAGCTGTCTCATCCCAGAAATGCTACTGACAGTGGTGATGATTGCAGGTACTGCAACCAGACCCCCACAATATCCGTTGACAGAGCTGAATGCAGAGTAATGTGAGGAGTACCGGGATATTGCTGTGACCAGTTGTCAGGCCTTGGTGAGGGGAATGAGGAAGGACTGGGAGCCTTGGAGGACAGGCCAGTGATGGCAGGGGGAGTATGGGGTATCTGCAGCTTGCCATGATATCCTTCGAAAGATGGCACTTAGAAAGAAAGCAATATTCCCTTTGTCTAACACTGCCAGCTTAGCTCAGACAATATGGTCAAGTCTTGGAGTGCCTCAAACCTACAACACCTAAGCTCAAAGATAGGTCTGAGAACGTTGAACAAAGACAGATACATGAACCGACAAAAACATAGTCCGTGCTCCCTCCACAGGATTAAATATTGGAGGAAGGGCAAGGTAATTGCCTGGAAAAACTACGGGACAAAGTAGCATCAAAAAACTCACTGGTTTCTAAGTCAAAAATTAGAAACCCAAACACACATTAAACAATGTTAGAAAATGTCAAAAAGAAATCCCACAGTTTACATCACACAAGTGCAAAGATTGGTGTTTGGTTTCTTACTTCACCATCTGAATGAGTTAACTGTTGAGGGACAGGCTAGGCAGTTGCACAACGTGGGTACTGAGGGAGTTGGTCATCAATTACCCATAGTGGGGAGGTACTGAGCAACAGATCAAACAGTCACTGTGCCAGTGGTAGACAGGCCTAGCATATCAACAAAAGATAACAAACTTCTGTTTAAATTCCAGGGGAATTGGAGAGAGAAAATGCACTACTAAGGCAAAACAGGATCATTATTTACAGGGTGAAGCAAAATTAAATTCATATTAAGATGATTACCTGCAGTAACCTTTGAATTGAAGATCTTTTGAAGACATTTAGAAACATTGGTCTGTACAATCATTTATTTTGGTGAAAATAACTGTGAATTCACCGGTACTGCCTTCTTAGACACCACTCCAAAGTTTGGCTCAAACTACAGTAGTTGTAACCTGGATTCAGTGGATGGGTGCACTATGAAGGAATAAGACCATTAAATCATCAGAAGTAGAAACAGGATGATGCTGTTCAGCCCCTCACACACACTTTGTTGCCCTTTCCCTGTGATTTTTGATTTCTTGATCAAAACAAATTGACCAAGAATCTATCTGTCTCAGCCTTAAATATATACAAAGACACTTCCCCCACAGCTCAATGTGGCAAGGAGTTCCCAAGACTCAGAACATTCTGAGAGAAGAAATTATTCCTCATTTCAGCCTTAAATTGGCTCCTGTTCATTCTGAGGCTATGCCGTCTGAATAAAGACTCTCCCATGATGGAGGACATTCTGTCAGCATTCAACCTGTCACACCTCTTCAGAATCTGATATGTTCCAATGAGATCACCTGTAGAGTCCCAAGCTGTTTTGTTTTTGCTCCAAACGCATTTCCTCTATATCAGGGATCATCTGAGTGAACCTTGTGCTGTGGTGCTGAGGCAAAAATTAACGCACGATTCAAACTTCAAATCCCAGTCTGTACTGATGACTGGAGCTGGACAACTGCCCAAGGAATGGAGTGGAGGATGTGGGCAACAGTTTTAATAGTGACAGTGGCCGTGATTTTATCCTTCTAGTCACACTGGAGTTGCATAACTAAGTCCTTGATTCTTTTTCCTCCTCCTTCATGACACACATTTGGCATTGTTCATTGTTCTGAGATGTCTGCAAAATCAAAGTCTGAAGGCAGTGATTGGGGTTTAATGGAAGGGTTTGGTTACAGGTTTGCATATATTGAGAATCCAAGGTCAACATTCTTCACTTAACCACTTTACTTTGGAAATACCCCACAGAAGCATTGCCATCAATGTTTTAATGAGTTTTAAACGCTTTTCCCTGTACTCTGGGTTGACAAGGTTAAACAGTACGATCTATAACTGATCTAATCCATCTCTCTAGACTAAAAGTCATAATTACTAGGCAGGTGATATTGCTTAAGAAAACTTCTGACAAAGGCTCACTGGATGCAAGTCCACTAACAACATTTAAAAGATATTTAATTAAGTACATGAATAAGAAATGTTTGGAGTGATATCGGCCTCGTGCGGATAGGTGAGACTAATTTAGTTTGGGATTATGGTCGGCATGAACTGGTTGGACCAAAGGGTCTGTTTCCATTCTGTATGACTCTATGACTATCGAGTCCTTTAAAACCCTGCTCACTGATCGCCTGAGAGTGAAGTGCCTTGCAGATGGCCCCTATCCATCTGTGTCTTATTATGTTAAACATATTAGCCTTCTTTGGCTGCAGTTCAGAATCATTTAAAAAAAAACAAATTTATCTAACTGACTTCACCCTGCACAGTTTCTGGCAAATTATTTCTTAAAATTTACTTTAAATTGGGATCGGGTGAGCAATTAAAGGTAATTTATTTTATTGTTTTGATTAACCTTACAGGCATGAAACAAATGCAGGATAATCTTGAGAACAGGTTCTATTGATCTTTTTTCTATATTAACATTTGAGAAGAATCAGATTCCTGCCACTTTACAGCCGCTGAATTATACTTAGTGATGCTCACCATAGAATGAATAGAAACCTGAAATTAGACTCTGGGATAATACTTGTAGTTTTATTTTTTAATAAATTCAACATATTTTATTCTAATCAAATTTCAGCAGCACTGATATGATTCTGACTGCAGGCGCTAACAGATTGTTTCGGTTTGTGGACTTTATCTTGAACATTGATATAATATTGTTTTGGAGCTTTCTGAGAATCCACAGCAAGTTAACTGTTCAGATCAAGATTGTGAAGCTCACATATCTGGCACCCTCAACAATCTGTAACCTGTGTCATCCATCCACAGAGCAGAAAGGATCTTAACTGGTGTTACTTACTCTTTTATTGGAGCATATTAACTTTCCATGACAGGCACAAGAAAAAAGAGCTGATGCATGTCATACCAGAAGATGACAAGAGTGGTCAAGTGACAGATTTTAAGCCTTCATTTCATTGGGAAATAAATTCTCTCAAAACAATTTCACCATTTCCTGGCATTTGTGTGGCACTTATAAGTCATAACTGTCTCACAGTGCTTCACAGAGGCAAAGTCCAAGAAAAAAAATCAATTGTCAGTTGTAGCACTCTCACCTCTGAGTCAAGAGGTTGTGGTTTGCAATCCTTCTCCAAGGATGTAAAGCATATAATTTGCACTTCAGTTCAGTGCTGAGGTTATGATGTTGCTTCTTTCAAAAATGGTGTCAAACTCATGCCTCATGTGCTCTTGTAATTATATATAAAACAATCCCATGATATTGTATGATATTCCAACATCAGGGAAATTTTCCTGGAACCGTGGCCAATAATTTAAAATAATTGGCCTGGTCATTTGTCCTTACTGTGCTAACATTAGCTGTTGTGTTTCCCTACATTTCAATAGCTTGTATTTTGTAAATATCTTGTTTCAGTTACAGGTTCTGTCTACTTTTAGATATCTACTTGTATCTTGAAGAATGGGAAGCCTGATGCCACTGCTTAATATTGATGACAGTATGTGACAAACCCTACACCAAACAGGTTTCCCTTAAATCTCCCCTGCATAGCTCATGATTCAGATTAAAAGATGTTTCGTGTAGCAGCCCTGTTAAGTTTGTGTACATGGGGGTAGTATTGTGATTGGGCAAACAAATGCTGATTACAACAAATGTACAGTGGAAAAGGTTACATTTGTAAAGCAATGTTGAAGCTGTAGAAGAAGGCCAAGTTGCAAGCACAACATGACATGCAGGAATCGATTTGTACTCCGTTTGGATTATTAGATTCTGTGGTATCACAATGGAAGCTGTACAGGAGGAATTATATTTCCAAAGCCACAATGGATACATTAGAGGAATGGATAATGCCCCCAGATTAAGAGTGGTTTCGAAAAGACAAGTTGCGCTGGGTAGAGTTGTGTGGGCCCTCAAGGCACAAGTGGTGAAATCTCAATGAATTGCTCCAACGCTTTACCCTTTTTGACTGTGCAAAAACTGTTGGCTGTAACACTGTTTAGCACACTTACATGTAGTTATGTTTGGTTAATATTAGAATTGAATAAATTCCTTCAGGTCATTAGCTATGATGAGATAACTGTAACCAGCTGTTAGAGACTATAATAACAATGCCAAGTCAAATTTGAACAAAAACAGTCATGCACTGCAGCTTAATGATATGCCTTACAGCATATAGCTCGCTGTTCAGGAAATGGAAATTTGTAAGCCCTTGTCATGCTGTTGCACCTCATAGGGCAGACAAATTGCTGACGCTTATGTGAGGACTTCCCTATTGTACTCTCAGGAGATATATGGCTCCCTTTGAAAATTCCTGTATTGACTGCAATGCAGAATAGTTTGACTTGAATATGAAAATCGTGAAAATATAAACATCCCACCCCCAATCAAAGAAAGGAAGCCATCAAACTGCCATAAAGAAACCAAGAGCAGCCCCAAGATTCTGCGATGCCTGGGCAGCAAAAGTGAGTGAGCATTCGCAAACATGATTGTGAGAGCAAACAACTTAGTTACCAATTAATAGATTATGAGCTGGTTTGAAACTCCTTTATTACCAATAGAAATTGATCATCTAATCTTTTTACATGATATTCATTGCTTGTCTGGTAATTTGTTTATAATTATAGGAATTGTCAACAGTTTACAGAAATAATTTTACTCAAGGCTCATTCACATTGCAGACTAGGACCTGATCTTCAAACAGAAATATGAACAAGTGGACCAAGAGAACGAAAAGAAACCCAAAGCATGGGGAAATTTTCACAATTTGCTGATCAATGCATGGTGAGTGGGTTTGTGGCACTCTGTTTCACTGCACTGTCTGTTTCTTACAAGTTTGTCAGTCCTCCTGCCATTTTGCCAGGTTTACCTCCTCTTCATCATACCACTGACATATCCTGTAATCCTGTAGCTGTGATAATGAACTGTTTATAATTGGGTCAGTGTCAGATTACTGATCCTGTTCTACATCTGTACAATGCTACACTGCCTATTTTGAGACCTTCATCTAGATTCTCTGTGTGCGCTTTCAACCTAAGCTAGGAGCTGTTGACGGAAAATGGCAAGTATCATTCATGCCATTACTCAGAATGAGCCCTACAAAGAAATGGGCAACAGAGGTATTTGGTGTTGAAGAGATTGTTGAGGGTAACAGCTTAATGTTTTAATAAAGATCTGTAGCTTGGATTGTGGTTGGAGTCGGTTGGTTTGCCGAGTTGACTGGTTTTCATGCAAATGTTTTGTTTCCCTTCTAGGTGACATCGCCTGCGCTATGTAGCCTCTATTGAAATGCTGTTGTTCTGCATTGCTCTGAGTTTGTATGGTCTGGTCTGTCATGGTGGGCAATCTTGTTTCTGGTTTTATACAGTCGTGGTATGTAGATGGGGTCTATTTCAACATGTTTGTTAATTGCATCAATGGTTAAAAACCAGGCCTCCAGGAATTCTCATGCTTGTCTTTGTCTCACTTGTCCCAGTTCTGTAACTCTGTCCCAGTCAAATTGATGTCCTTCTATGTTGGAGTGTATTGAAATGAGGGAGAATTAGTCGTGCCGTTTTGCTGTGAGTTGGTGTTCATATATCCTGGTGATGAGTTTCCTGCCTGTCTGGCCTAAGTAGGATTTTACAGAATTGTTGCATGGTATTTTATGTATCATATTTGTCCTGGGGTGGGTCATTGTGGGTCTGGGGTCTTTCGTCTTTGAGAGTAACTGGTGAGGTGCGGTTGTTGGTTTGTACGCTATCCTTATTCCAAGAGGTAGTAGGAGTCTTGTAGTCAGTTCTGATGTGTTTGTAATATAGGGTAGGGTGACCAGCATTTTGGGACATACAATGTCTTCTTGGTGTTCTGTGTTTGCCAGGCAATGGCGTACAAAGCTGTAAGGGTAACCATTGTTTGCAAAGACTCTGTAACAGTTTGTTCTTGCCTTATAACCTTTCCGAACACCCAGCTCATCCAAATCCTGCTACCCATAATGTGCGAACCGCAGACAATGTCATCATGTTCATCTTGCTTTCCATTGCACCCTGCCAAGTCCACTTGAACCACCACCTTCCTCTGCCAGCCCAGCCACAGCAGACCAATGAGGAGGAAAGGGAACAGAAGATTGCAGATGAAGAACCTCTGTCACCTGGTCTGACGCAGCTTGTAGTTCAGCTGCAGTGGTACTTGAAGGTGCAGTGTAGAATTGGGATCTGTATGAATAAACTTCAACCATATAGCGGATGTTCTTCAACATATCCTGGCCGCAAGTTTGGTCCTGGCCCTTTAAGTAATGCTGATAATGAGTCCCTCTGAGGCTGAACATAATCTTTGGTGAATGAAAGTAAATTCATTGAATGCACCTGCATAGTTCAACTTGGAAAAAAGTAGGGATCAAATCAGGTTTGTATGGATGATTGTAATGATTTCACCAGTTCAACAGCTTCTAAGGTATGCTGGAGATGGCTGCACCAATATTCTACTCAAATGGGACATTATTGTACAACCAGCTGCAGGCTGAATGCAAAGCAGGAGAAGGGTGTTCTGTAGTGTCATCTTCAGCAGTGTCACTGGAACTAATTTTGTGTCCAGATAGTGTTAAGCATGAAATGTGAAGTGATAGCTCTTTTCCATTGAAAGTGAAAGATTCAGTGGCACAGTTCACGGAGGTTCAGGGAAATTTTTCTCTGTGTCACAGCCAACATTCATTTCTCAACCAGCTTTGCAAAAACAGATTATTTGGTGACTTATTGTCCCATTCTTGTTTAGCAGACAATGCTGCTTCCAGTGCTGAGCCCCAAACAGCAGTGACTGCATTTCTCAAGTTAATTACTGTAAACAAGTTAGGATGACCTGAAATCATGAAGAAAATTTTTTGAATTCATATGTGGAGAGTAAGAATGTTCAGTTATTTCTGAATTATTCTAATTGATATATTTATTTATTGGCACAGGACCTTCAAAGAGAGCTATCAACTGAAACACATCACTGCCAATATTTTCAGTGAAATAGCTTACATTGAAGTTTGCCAACAGTTCAAGTTGGAAATAACATTGACCGTACTGCTGCACTGCAGGAAAAGCATTCAACTGAGCAGTGTTGATAATGGCATTACACCGAGCTGTATGTGTTAAAAAAAAATAAGATTGTTGGAAATGTGAACAAATAGAATACTGTACATATAATTTGAAAGAATTGTGTCAGAGTTGCATACTGGCAACATTTGAGCTCAAATGTCAAGATGGTGGCGTCCTTGATTGGCAATCAGTTTTATTTTCAGATTATTTTGAAGCTGTTCCTTATCTTTGTGAAGATCCAGCTGGTGGAAACACTGATAACAGTAATACCGTGGAAAACCTTTAAACTCTTGCAACGATTTACACAGAATGTTCTACAGTTGGCTTCTAAATGACAATAGGCTACAATCACAAACAAACAGCAGACTTTGGAATATTGCCCTTGAAGGAAGATAGTTTTGACAATCTTGCTCTGAGGCAGATCACTGAAACCCATTAATCTTAAGGGCCTGAATTTTCATAAACCCATTCAACATTCCTGGAAGATAAGTTGGTTCCAAACTGACTGACGTTAAAGAAGGCTGCCTGGCAACGATAACATACTCTGGGTGGCCAAAACAGACTGAAGGTCAAACTTATATCCCTCAGTTCTGTCTTTAATTTCAGTGGTTGATAGCTGTTGCAATCACAGTAGTGCCAAAATGCAGTCGTGGGTGCTGATGGAACTGATGACAGTGTCATAAAAAAAGAAAGCAATCCCAAACCCAGATATGTTCTGGGCACTTGGGTTGGTAAGGGTTAGACCACCACAGGGTGCTAATAGAAGCAAGATTGGTGTAGGGAGCAGGACTTGGAGGTCAGGTGGAAGGCACAAACAGGATAATAACATCTTGAAAGGTGCTTCTTTTGTATCCGGCATACCTTTAAGTCATATACCTCCTTCCCTTTTGCCTTTCACCAAATTTGTTCAAAACAAAGGCCTTCACAATATCACCCACATTTTACTCACCAGTGTAGATATTTTTAAGCAACTTGTTCAGAAATGTTATGATACACTTCCAGAGCAGATGGGATTTGAATGCAAATTGTCTGGCTTTAGAGTCGAGTCACAACCAAAGCACCATAAGAGGTTATTCCCTGGTGTATTATGGAAGTGGAAGTGGACTGAGGGCTTGAAGGGGGGCAGTATCAGCTAGTTATGGGCCTCAGTGGGTAATGGGTGCCTTAGCGACACCTTCCACCCCAAATTAAGTGGCTGGATTGGAGGCCCACAGCAAGTTAATGGACTAGCCAATGAACGTATTTTATGTCCCTTACTGCTGAAAACACACTCGATGAGAGATTATAAAATTCAGCTCCAGAGTGTTGTCATTTTAATCAAACTGTTCAGACATGCTGTGACACACCTCTAGCTCAGGTGGACTTGAAAACCAGATCTTCTTTGCAGCAGCACTCACTGGCCGTTCCGAAGTTTGTGAATATACTTTTCCAAATCTCATCCTGCACAAATAAGTGATCTGTAACTTACCCTCCAAACTCTCCAGCTTTGAGTTTGAGACTGTTTCTCAAGCAATCAAGAATCAAATGGATGGAGATGGTATTGCCACTATCCAGCTGTTAAAGAAGCCAAGGACAGTAAGGACAAAGTTCACATTAGCTCAGACAAGGCAGGTCTGTTTGGACAGGGATTTGAATACAGATCTATTAGAGGATGGATTCCATTGGTTCAAAACATGTGGATCTATTCCAGATCTTCCACCATTTACTGTAATTTCATAAATCTACAGCAGCATGGATTCGATGTAGCTGGGATAGTTACTTTGAAACCTTGTGAAGGAGAAAAATGTCTGTGTGTTTCAGTATCTGTCACTTAGCACAGGATCTGCAGCGGCATATTTTGATATCAGTTAGTGCAATAGACCATGTCTGAACATTTTTCGGCAAATTACTATATACCTGGAGCATAGGGCTAATGTGTAGGAAAGCTGTTTCATTAGCATAGTGTTTGAATTTGCTAAAATGGAATTTCCTGCACAGCATGCCCAGACTGTGAGAGTATATCTGAAGTACGTGGTGGCAGGTATGGGCAAGAAGAAATGGAGACAAACACACCAGAGGAGGACAGTATGAAAGAGGGAATGAAGGAAAAGGAAAGCAAGGAAATAGCCAAAAGCAGCAAATTACTTAGCTGTTCAGCTGTATGTTGCTGTCGTGTGCATGAGTGTAACATCCTAGTGTTTCTCACTTTTTCACTGACAGTAACAAGGCAAGGGAGTACGTATTGAATGTTGGGGAGTACAGACAATCAGAGGGACTGAGGTGTCCATGTCCATAGAAAGCAGCAGGATAGGTATATAACATGGTTAAGACATTGAATACAAGGCCGAGAAGGTTATGACGGATAAAAATCAAAAGAACTGTGGATGCTGTAAATCAGAAACAAAAAACAGAAATTGCTGGAAAAGCTCAGCAAGTTTGGCAGCATCTGTGGAGATAAATCAGAGTTTACATTTTGAATTGAGTGACTCTCCCCTGAGGTCACTCAACCCAAAACGCTAACTCTGACTTCTCATCGCAGATGTTGCCAGACCTGCTGAATTTTACCAGCAATTTCTATTTTTGAAGATTATGATGAAGCTATATATACAATTATTATTATGACACAGCTGAAGTACTCTGTGCAGTTATGGCCATCACACTAGAGGAAGAATGTAATTGCATGTGAGGAGGTGCAGGGTAGATTCACCGGTATGTTACCTGAGCCAGAACGATTCAAGAGGGACGAGAAACTGTTTTCCTTCGAGTAGAAAGGATAGAAGGGTATCTGATTGAGGTGTGCAAAGCTGTGGGCTGGAGGGGCGGTGGGGTAGTGGGGGAGTGTAGACTAGATGGATGGAGGTAAGTTTTCCCCTTTGAAGAGGGGTCAATTACCAGGGGCCACAATCTTCATGGGGGGAACAGAAGTTTTAAGGGGTTTTGACAAAATTGTTTCTCACTCCGAGGGTGGTGAGTATCCAGAAGTCAAAGCCTAAAAGGGTGACAGAGGCTGAAATCCTCAAGGGATTTAAGAAATATTTTAAGATAAACACTTGAAATGCTGTGGCATACTGGGCAAGTGCTGAAAATTGGGATGCATAGATAGATTTTTGATGACCTGATGAGCTGAAGGGCCACTTTCCTTGCTGTGAAAACTCTGTGATCCCTCTGACTCTTTGACTAATGTCATTGTGGTAATTTCTTGTTGTGAAAAAAAACTATCTTATTCTCCTATACTCACAGCTTCACTGATGTTGTCCCATATTTTCCAATATTGTAATTATTAAGGATAATTTGTAAGTTTTCAGTGAGTGGAGAAGACTCTACGTGCATTTTCTACCCACTGTTGCAAATCTGATCCCACAGTTCCCAGTGCTGACAGGCTGATGGGACACATCAAACTAATGTCGATGAATACATCCATGTGGTAAGGGAGAATGCGTGGGGTTTCTGATTTCCGTTTACTCAGTACTAATCATTTTGGAAAGAATTTACGAGTATGGAATTAGCCATATCAGTGTGGCTTCTGAAATGCCTGTGGAAACCTAGCTGATCTCTTTCCCTTCTGGGATGTTGAATAAATGAATAAGTGGAAAAGCAGCCAACATGAACAATGATTTCCTGGGCACTAGTTTGTGCAGTTACCAAGATAATGATTTGGATGTTGAGCCACCATTTCTGGTCTGTCCATTCCTGTATTCCCCAATTCAGGTACTAATTTAAGAACCAGATCTAAGATTTTTGAGCCTCGACAAGCAAAGACCCTCTCTGATTCATGGATTACTGCCATGGAGTCAATAGTCATTCACCTTGGACAAGTATCCTGCTGGATGTCAACCCCGTAATTAGGGACTGTGGTGTTGAGCACCGTTAACTTATGCTGATTGACTCAACCGAAAGGTACCAAAAGCTTATTTGACTAAATTCACGAGGTCTTTCCATTGTAACTGGATTTTCAGTGAATTTTTGCACTGATATTTGAAATGCCTGTGTTTGACGGTGTCACAACTTTCAAATGTTCAGTGTCCCATCAGCCTGTCAGCGCTGGGAACTGTGGGAACAGATTTGCAACAGTGGGTAGAAAATGCATGTAAGCTCTTCTCCACTCACTGAAATTTTTGGATCAGAAATTGGCTTGCTGAAAGAAGACAGAGGGTGGTGGTTGATGGGAAATGTTCATCCTGGAGACCAGTTACTAGTGGTGTACTACAAGGGTCGGTGTTGGGTCCACTGCTGTTTGTCATTTTTATAAATGACCTGGATGAGGGCGTAGAAGGATGGGTTTGTAAATTTGCAGACGACACTAAGGTCGGTGGAGTTGTGACGAAGGATGTTGTAGGTTACAGAGAGACATAGATAAGCTGCAGAGCTGGGCTGAGAGGTGGCAAATGGAGTTTAATGTGGACAAGTGTGAGGTGATGCACTTCGGTAGGAGTAACTGGAATGCAAAGTACTGGGCTAATGGTAAGATTCTTGATAGTGTTGATGAGCACAGAGATCTTGGTGTCCATGTACACAGATCCTTGAAAGTTGCCACCCAGGTTGACAGGATTGTTTCGAAGGCATTCAGTGTTTTAGCTTTTATTAATAGAGGGATCGGGTTCCGGAACCAAGAGGTTATGCTGCAGCTGTACAAAACTCTGGTGCGGCCGCACTTGGAGTATTGTGTACAGTTCTGGTCATTGCATTATAAGAAGGATGTGGAAGCTTTGGAAAGGGTGCAGAGGAGATTTACTATGATGTTGCCTGGTATGGAGGGAAGGTCTTACGAGGAAAGGCTGAGGGACTTGAGGCTGTTTTCATTAGAGAGAAGAAGGTTGAGAGGTGACTTAATTGAGACATATAAAATAAACAGAGGGTTAGATAGAGTGGATAGGGAGAGCCTTTTTCCTAGGATGGTGACGGCGAGCACGAGAGCGCATAGCTTTAAATTGAGGGGTGTAAGATATAGGACAGTTGTCAGAGGTAGTTTCTTTACTCAGAGAGTAGTAAGGGAATGGAATGCTTTGCCTGCAACGGTAGTAGATTTTCCAACTTTAAGTACATTTAAGTCAACATTGGACAAGCATATGGACATACATGGAATAGTGTAGGTTAGATGGACTTCAGATTGATATGACAGGTCGGCACGACATCGAGGGCCGAAGGGCCTGTACTGTGCTGTAATGTTCTATGTTCTATAAATGTATATTTTGTATGGTAGCTTCAAAGATAGCACCAACGTATGGAAGTGGAGGAAAGAATGACTCAAATCTACATGATCAAGCTGTGCATAATAAATTGCTTTATTTCAGGTTATTAACTCTGAAACTATTGAAAGTTGATGATGTTTGATTTTTTAGTGGTGGATTGCTCAGGAAAGATTATTTTCAAATTAATAGACAAAAGCTCCTATTTTTGGACAAAATAAAAGTTATATTTGTGATTTGATAAGGTGAGGAGTTAGGGAGGGAAAGAGTCAAGGAGGACAGCTCAGTCAGAGACGGGGAGGAAGTGGGTGAGCAGCAGTGGATAGGCTGGCTCCACAAGCTGCAAGCACTCAATATTGTTACATTACACAGGTGCATACCCATTCTGGCACCAGCATCCCAATATGAATTGCATTGTGTGTGCTCGGTGTGCTTGAATAATTGTTCCTGACACCTCTGTATCAGGAGTTACAATATTAATAACATTTATGCTAATATCTGGCCTCTTCAACAGAACTGGCCAGATCAACAGATAATAAGGTGTAGAGCTGGGTGAACACAGCCGGCCAGGCAGCTTCAGAGGAGCAGGAAAGCTGACGTTTCAGGTCGGAACCCTTCTTCAGAAATGGGGGAGGGGAAGGGGGCTGTGAAAAAAATAAGTGGGGGAGGATGTGCTGATAGCAGGTAGATAGTGGAGCCGACAGGCGGGAAAGAAGACAAGTCAGGTCAAGGAGGCAAGGATGAAGCTAGTAGAGGTGAGTGTAGGTAGGAAGTGGGGATGGGGATTGGTCAGTGAGGTGGGAGGAGTGCATGGGTGGAAGAGAAGATGGACAGGTCAATGAGGTGGGGATGATTGGGCGTGCTGATCTTGGGATAAGGTTGGGGGTGGGGAGATTTTGAAGCTCATGAAGTTCACATTGAGACCGTTGTGTTGTAGGCTTCCAAGATGGAATATGAGGTGCTGTTTGTTTGGTCTTTTTGGACTTATTTTCATTTGTTTAAAATTAAGTCCTGTTGAGGAATAGAGGCTTGAATTACAAAAATGTTTACATCATGTAAACATAATTTCAGCTGTATAACATCACAAGATTACCATTTTTAAATACAATTTATTGCTGCAGGGGGTTAAAAAAATGAAGTCCTAAAATGTTGTCTGACTGATTTGCATGTGCAGTAAAACCAATTTCGCATCCAACCATTTTGAAAGCACAATGCATGGATCCACAGGGCTTTCTTGTTCTCGGATGATAGTGGAAAGTTACTCAGTAAAAACTGAAAAAAACTGCGGTTGTTGGAACTCAGAAATGGAAATAGAAATTGCTGGAAAAGCTTATCAAATCTGGCAGCATCTGTGGAGAGAAATCAGAGTTAGTATTTTGGGTCCAGTGACCCTTCCTGAGAACAGAATTACTTACTGTTTGCAGTCATATTGTATTGAACAACAAGTAAGTTCACCACCAGGTGCAGTTTACTGTGATATGACCATGTCTGCATAATATCTGCGAGGAGGACCTGGATATTATGAGTTAGTAGGGTCTGGCAGTGTTGTTTGAAACCAAGTTGAACTCAGAAATAGGTGATACATATCAGTCAATTCAGTGACAATTGAGTGAACATTTGATTGTTACTTGGAACATTATTGGAATATTATTTGTCGTTATTTGGAATAGGGTTCTTGTGATATAGCGATGGTGTGCCACTCTTTGCAGTTTGATGGTTTGGGTTCATTTGTTGTTACACGTTTGAACAGCTTGATTGGAAAATTAAACCACTGTGTTGGATGTTAGTAAGTTGAAACAAAACTCTCACTCATAAAAGTTGAGTGTTGGACTACATCTTAACAAGAGTTTAACACTGGATCCTCAGCCTCACTTCTCTGAGATCTGAAACTGTTATCCTCCAAATACCATTTGAAATCAATGTTAAATGTGATGCTAAAGGCACTTTTCAGAATTAACCCTTTCAGACACCTTCTATCTTTCTACAATAGTCTGTGGAGGAGCTTGTCTCAAAATTTATGCAAATAAATTTGAGTGAAAACTTGCAGACAGATTGTTTATTCCAGCTTTGAGTGGAGTTTAAACCCTTCACTTTGTGACTCTGGTGGTTTTGCTACCATTAAGGAAGGCCTCATGATAGCTTTACTTCCGGGATCAGGGTTCATATTGAGCTCAGACATGGGGATGAAATTTTCCTGTGTTTCCTGAATTTAACACTGGCGCAAATCTAGTTCATAGTTCAAAAACAAGTATTGAGTAGACTTATTCATTGTAAAATGTGAGAGTTTATTCACAATTATTCCATGATGCCGCTATTGTCATAGGTAATTATGCAATGAAGATTGTGTAATATTTCTCATTTTTACCAAATCTTGAATGAAAGGACAAAGAAATGCCCCTGTTTTCTCAATAATCCTCATGTGATTGATTGTCAAAAATAAAATATGTTTTATTTATTTTGGCAAATATAATTAGCATGAATAACTTTACAATCTCAATGGTAAAGCCACAAGTATTTTCCATAAAATACGACCACACAATGTTGTGTTTAATCTCACACCTTTCAGAAATTAAAAAAAATCATAAACCAAATTGAACCAATTTTATCTTTGAGTGAGGAATATGACCAGAAGGTAATAAGCTTCAATAAACCAGTCTTTGCTATGTGTTTCTTTTGATTTTGCAATGAAGTCCAGTTTATGAAATTCCATTCAGGAGCCAGGAGTCTGAGTGCTTAGTAAAGCTGAAGGTATTCAGACAGACAGAGGCGGGGAATAATAAGAAGATTAATCAGACTGCAAGATCAGCTTTTGAAAAGACCAGAGCTTCTTGGCTGTGTTTAAACTGCTCTTTTGAATTCATTTTGCAGTTTAATTTTATCAAATGCAAATTGAAAATAAACTTCTCTTCAAAACTTGCCAAAAATTATGGTGTAAATACATTTTCATCTTTTCCATGTCAGTTGACTGGGAGATAATACCTTGTCTCTTTTCACAGTTCAAAATGGCAGTTTATTTTGACAAGCAAAATTGAACCTCACCATTCTTCACTGATATGCAGACCAGGTTTGGGGCGGGGTGCGGAGGTGTGGGGGTTGACCTCACTGGTTGCTGGTGAAATGAAATTCAGATCTCTCTTCTGTTGATACAGACACAAATTCTTCTGCGCCAAGCAGTTCTTTTGTCTCAGAAAGGGTGTATTGAGTCAAACCTCTATTCCAGAGCCTGTTAAACCTCTTCAACTGCTCTCTCACTTCTGAACAGAGTTTGAGGGATGTGTTGTAATTTGCTCAGTGACCTTCCACTGACCTCTGACTTCCAAAATCTCTGGGAAAAAGGTTGATAAAACCCGTTGTTTTGCATTTGAATCACAGTACGGATGAAATTCTTGGAAAAGTGAGGAAGTTTCTCACGAAATGTCATTCAAACTTCTTCACATGGAATAACTTTAGGCAGAGAAAGGTATGGGATATATTGAAAAATGTCCAATTTTCACAAATTCACAAAGTGTTGCCTTCAAATGAATGTAGTTTCAACAAGTGGCCTGGTTGTGGACATGGTTAGTCCAATGCATGAATAGCTTGGACTCCTCAAGGCAGCCGCACCTCTACTAAAAGTGGAACTGTACAAAAAACAGAAACTGCTGCAAATCCCCCTCAAAAACTTGGCTGGAAGGTGAAACACAGGACCCGGAGAAATGGACAAGTGGAACCATGACAGTGTAAGAGATGCAGTGATCAACAACCAATATCTATTACACTCAGCTGTTAAATTCAGTTGCGAGTCTAGGGGTGCTTTGTTGCTAATAGGCTCACTATATCTTACTGCTCAAAGTATGTGAAAATAATTATCACTGAGTTTTGTGACCTTTAGGGCAGTCTTGTCATATTCAGTTGTAATTGTGCTTTTTCTGATCTTTCAAACTCTAAAATCTAGATTGCTAATAATATGGGGATGAATTAAGGGCTACGGGGAGAGTGCGGATAAGTGGAGTTGAAATGCCCATCAGCCATGATTAAATGGCGGAGTGGACTCGATGGGCTGAATGGCCTTACTTATGTCTTATGGTCTGATGACATCAATTTTCTTCCAAAAGCTTAAAAAGTTATGCTTTTGTTCCAAAGAAGAGTCATATTCAAAATATCAACTGTTGCTTTCTACCCAGATATTGCCAGTGAAATAATTCCACAGAGGTCCGTTATGCATGGAGAGTCATCGTCTTGGATCTAGCTTGCTCAGAGCCACCTTTTAGAGTGAAAAGGACCCCTGACGCTCCTTTTTCTCTCTGTCAGCCAGGACTCCCTGTTTGGACCAGGTAACAGCCCCAAACAGGGAACTCAGATTCTGAGTTCCACCTGGCTGACCTCATTATAATCACTACAGCCCTCCCCCTCTGAGTCTGAGGACCTCAGCTGGTTCTTTTTTTTGTAGCTCCCCCTGGAGTGTTTTAGCACTGGGTCAGGTTCCTCCAACTCTATCTCTGATCTGGGCAGGCTATAACATAGAGTAACCTGCTTCTAGTGTCCAGGGCATCTCGGAAGAAATTCATTCTCCTTTTCAGGCAGCAAAAGCATTGAGGCGGCAACATCTGCTGTGTCCATCTCAGATTCCAAGGTATTGTTACAAAGTTGTGTAGTGTGTAATTCCTTTAAGAAATGAAGTGCTTTTCTAAGCTTAGAGATTTACACAGAAAAATAATGTATATGTAGCTGAAGATGTACAGCCTGTTCTAAAATGGAAGCATCAATTGGCTATGTGATTGGAAACCTTAATTGAGTTTTGATGCTTTGGCACAATTAATTTAAAACAAGCACTTAGCAATTGAAAGCCAGTTGAATTTAAATCTGATGGTTTGGACAACCTTGGACAAAGCTTTTGGAAGAAAATTGATGTCATCAGACCATAAGAGATAGGAGTGGAAGTAAGGCCATTCGGCCCATCGAGTCCACTCTGCCATTTAATCATGGCTGATGGGCATTTCAACTCCACTTATCCGCACTCTCCCTGTAGCCCTTAATTCATCCAAGGTACATAAGGAGAGGGTTTTTGAAAGTTGGTGTGAGAGCGAACCACCTTCTGAGAAATCAGCATCTGGCTCTCATAAGAAATCGCAAAGCTCTCTAAGAAAGCACGACCTATCCAAAAAAGGTACAACAGCACTTCTCGCTAACAGTCTTCATAGAGAAACAATCCCTGATAGTAGGATCAGCAGGGTAACGGCATTTATGACTTGAGCACAGCAGAAGAAAGGCATTTAAGACTGGAGAGACAGTGGAGAAGGCAGAGCATTCCAGGAGAAACATGGTGTGTAGACTTTGAGCGACTAAGTTTTAATTTCCTTTCTAATTGGGTTACATAAGTGGGACTTGTGTTTGTTGGAAGAGAATACCAGCAGAATTTTGTTCAGTTAGGAAATAGTTAGGAGTGAGGAAGGAATTGTTTGGTTTGTTTGTAGTTCTGTTAATTTGTTCACTATTAGGGGGTAAATAAATAACTTGTTACTTGTTACTTATAAAGTGAATATCATGGATTTTCTTTCATTTTACCTCCCCTTCTCCATAACAGTATGTTCAACACTTGATGCAGAGGGAGACGTGTTCCAGAACAGAAAGGCAGTCGATGAGCTGGGCATATTTTGCTCCCACACTATTTGCGAGTTTGCAGGTTTCATTGGGTCCGTGTTCTTGTTCAAGACTGTCACACTGAACTGAATTTATATGTCACTGATCTGACTTCATGTTGACCGTGCCTCTTACATGCAGGACCATTACCATGGTTCCTACTCCAAGCTTCGTCCCTTGAAGTAAACCGTCTCTAACACAGAGCAGAGTCTTCTGTCAGGCATTGGTATTCTTGATGCTGTTTCACCCTCAACCCCAGGTCCAGGAAAATCAAATTGAACCTGGTATGGAGTCTTCTCCCCATTAGCAACTCTGCTGGAGCTATCCCTGAAGTTGCATGAGGGTTGGTCCTAAAATCAAATTGGAACCGAGACAGGTTGGCATCCAGCTGTTTCTTTAAGCCTCCCTTGGACTGCTGTTTCCGTCAGACCACTGAATGATGGATAGTGTGCAGCTTTCCATGTATGACAAATACTATTTGAATTTAGGAAAACTCAAACACCCTGGTGGTAAATGATGGCCTGGTATCTGTGGTCAACACTTCCAGGTGTACGCGTGCAGTTTTTCTATCATTCAACAATTGAACTCTATGCACTTTTCCACTTGGAGTGGATGTCCACAATGACGTTGAACCCATGAAAGGACCTGCAAAGTCGACATGTAACTGAGCCCCGGGTTTATCTGGCTATTCTGACGAATGTGGGAGAGCTGCTGGTGGTAAGTTTTGTCCTTCTTAGCACTCTGAGCACTGCTGCACCAACACAGCTATGTCTGCAACAAAATCAAAGTTGCTGGCAAAGCTCAGCAGATCTGGCAGCATCCGTGGAGAAGAAAGCAGAGTTAACGTTTTGAGTCCGGTGACCCCCCCTCAGAACCCCTCAGCTATGTCTGCATCTAGTCCGGGCCTCCAGACATAATATTTCGCCAACATCTTCATTTTGAAACCCCTGGATGACCCTGGTGGAGTTCGACTCCAATCATTGCTCAGGACAATCATTCTTGCTCCCCATTATTCATTGGCATGTTTTACTGTGTTCTGGTTTCTCTGGATCTGAAAAGTTTCAATTCCGGTTGTGATGGCCCTTTGGTTTCCCCCATCACCACCAGATGTTTCAGTTTTGCCAGCACTGGATCTTTCTGCGTCCGATGTCTGATATTGTCAGCTGTGACTGGATGTGTGTCCACAAATTTAAAACCATTACAGACTCTTCCAGGACTGCACAACTGGTGATGTATACGCCAGATGGAAGGGGCTCAATGCATCTGCATTTGCAACTTTGCCCCACAGACTGTGTTCCAAATTATAATTTTGTGCACTTAGTGTGAAAGCGCACAGCTGAATTTGGCCTGAAACTATGAGTGGCACTGCCTTGTCCTTTTTAAGTCAACCTAGCAGGGAATTATCGTCTGTTATTGTAACAAATTTACATCCATAAAGTATTGGTGGAACTTCCCGACTCGAAGTACGACCGCCAAATCTTCCGTCTCCATCTGACTGTATCTACGCTGTGCATAAGCCGAAGAACTGGGTGCATACACTACTGGGCATTCCTCACCACTGGGCCACCAGTGAGCTAATACTATCCCAATGCTGTACTGTAAGGTATGACATGCCAGTACTAGATCTCCCTTGGGATCATAATGTGCCAACAACTTAGAGGATGATAGCTGTTTCTTCAGTTCTCTGAAAGCTATGGCTTTGCTGCATCACCATTTTCAAGGCTGCCTGTTTTTTAAGAGTTGATGCAAATGTGCCAGAATGGAGGCCAGGTTATGCATGAACTTTGTGTCATATTTCACCAATCCAAGGAAAGACCTGTGCTTGAGTACAGACATGGGAGCTAGGGCAGCTTTGATCCCCATCACTTTATCTTCCAGCAACTGTAACCTGGTCTTGTTCACTCTGTAGCTCAAGTAGTGCCTGGAAACCATAATTTTCCCTCTAAAGCGTACGCCTGTCGAAGAGAAATGTCAAAGGGCTATATCCAGTTTCTCTAAGTGCTCCTTATTGGTCTTCCCTGTTATTAGCACATCATCTCAATTAGCGGCAGCCTGGGATAGACCTAGTAAAATGTTCTCCATTGTCTGCTGAAAAATGGCACAGTTTGATGATACCCCAAACAGCAGTCTCATATATTGGTACAAACAGTTATGGGTATTAATTGTCACAGACTTCTGAGAATCCTCATCTATCTGTACTTGAGGGTGTATCCCCCTTCCCCACCCTCACCAGCTTTGTGTATATCTCCTCTGTGTGAAGGACTGGATATTTATTCAGCTGTGAAAGTGGTTTACTGTTTGTTCAAAATCCCCACAAAAGCAAACGGACTGGCCGGGCTTCAAAAAACAATCTGACCAGTGCCGCTGATTCTGGAAACAGAACTGAACTGATGTTTCCTTCGCTTTCCAGCCTCCTGAGTTCTGTCTCTACTTTTGCCCATAAGGCAAATGGCACTGGGTGAGCCTTGCAGAATCATGGAATTGCTTCCTGCTCAACATGCAAGATGGTCTTAGCTCCTTTGATAGTCCTGAGACCTTCCTGAAAAGGGTCTTGAAGGGTTTCTGAAGAAGGGTCTCGACCTGAAACATCACACTTTCCTGGTCCTCTGATGCTGCTTGGCCTGGTTAGAACATAGAACATAGAACATTACAGCACAGTACAGGCCCTTCGGCCCTCGATGTTGTGCCGACCTGTCATACCGATCTCAAGCCAATCTAACCTACACTATTCCATGTACGTCCATATGCTTGTCCAATGACGACTTAAATGTACCGAAAGTTGGCGAATCTACTACCGTTGCAGGCAAAGCGTTCCATTCCCTTACTACTCTCTGAGTAAAGAAACCACCTCTGACATCTGTCCTATATCTTTCACCCCTCAATTTAAAGCTATGCCCCCTCGTGCTCGCTGTCACCATCCTAGGAAAAAGGCTCTCCCTATCCACCCTATCTAACCCTCTGATTATTTTATATGTTTCAATTAAGTCACCTCTCAACCTTCTTCTCGCTATTGAAAACAGCCTCAAGTCCCTCAGCCTTTTCTCGTAAGACCTTCCCTCCATACCAGGCAACATCCTAGTAAATCTCCTCTGCACCCTTTCCAAAGCTTCCACATCCTTCTTATAATGCAGTGACCAGAACTGTACACAATACTCCAAGTGCGGCCGCACCAGAGTTTTGTACAGCTTCACCATAACCTCTTGGTTCCGGAACTCAATCCCTCTATTAATACAAGCTAAAACACTGTATGTCTTCTTAACAGCCCTGTCAACCTGGATGGCAACTTTCAAGGATCTGTGTACATGGACACCGAGATCTCTCTGCTCATCTACACTGCTAAGAATCTTACCATTAGCCCTGTACTTTGCCTTCCGGTTACTCCTACCGAAGTGCATCACCTCACACTTGTCTGCATTAACCTCCATTTGCCACCTCTCAGCCCAGCTCTGCAGCTTATCTATGTCTTTCTGCAACCTACAGCATCCTTCGTCACTATCCACAACTCCACCGACCTTAGTGTCGTCTGCAAATTTATTAACCCATCCTTCTACGCCCTCATCCAGGTCGTTTATAAAAATGACAAACAGCAGTGGACCCAAAACCGACCCTTGCGGTACACCACTAGTAACTGGTCTCCAGGATGAACATTTCCCACCAACTACCACCTCTGTCTTCTTTCAGCAAGCCAATTTCTGATCCAAACTGCTATATCTCCCACAATTCCATTCCTCCGCATTTTGTACAATAGCCTATTGTGGGGAACCTTATCGAACGCCTTGCTGAAATCCATATACACCACATCAACCGGTTTACTCTCATCTACCTGTTTGGTCACCTTCTCAAAGAAGTCAATAAGGTTTGTGAGGCACGACCTTCCCTTCACAAAACCGTGCTGACTATCCCTAATCAATTTATTCTTTTCTAGATGATTATAAATCCTATCCTTTGTAACCTTTTCCAACACTTTACCAACAACTGAGGTAAGGCTCACTGGTCTATAATTACCAGGGTTGTCTCTACTCCCCTTCTTGAACAGGGGAACCACATTTGCTATCCTCCAGTCATCTGGCACTATTCCTATAGACAATGATGAGGTAAAGATCAATGCCAAAGGCTCGGCAATCTCCTCCCTGGCTTCCCAGAAGATCCGAGGATAAATCCCATCTGGCCCAGGGGACTTATCTATCTTCACCCTCTGTAGGATTTCTAATACCTCTTCCTTGTGAACCTCAATCCCACCTAGTCTAGTAGCCTGTATCTCAGTATTCTCCTCAACAACATTGTCGTTTTCTAGAGTGAATACTGTTGAAAAATATTCATTTAGCGCTTCCCTTATCTCATCTGACTCCACACACAACTTACCACTACTATCCTTGATTGGGCTAATCTTACTTTCGTCATTCTTTTATTCCTTAAATACCTATAGAAAGCCTTTGGGTTTACCCTGATCCTATCCGCCAACAACTTCTCATGTCTCCTCCTGGCTCTTCTGAGCTCTCTCTTCAGGTCTTTCCTGGCTACCTCGTAGGCCTCAAGTGCCCTAACTGAGCCTTCACATCTCATCCTAACATAAGTCTTCTTGTTCCTCTTGACCAGAGATCCCACCTCCTTCGTAAACCACGGCTCCTGCACTCTACAGCTTCCTCCCTGCCTGACAGGTACATACTTATCTAGGACACACAGGAGTTTTTCCTTGAATAAGCTCCACATTTCTAATGTGCCCATCCCCTGCAGTTTCCTTCCCCATCCTATGCTCCCTAAATCTTGCCTAATCTCATCGTAATTGCCTTTCCACCAGCTATAACTCTTGCCCAGTGGTATACGCCTATCCCTTTCCATCACTAAAGTAAACATAACAGAATTGTGATCGCTATCACCAAAGTGCTCACCTACTTCCAAATCTAACACCTGGCCAAGCTCATTACCCAGTACCAAATCTAATGTGGCTTCGCCCCTTGTTGGCCTATCTACATACTGTGTCAGGAAGCCCTCCTGCACACACTGGACAAAAACTGACCCATCTATAGTACTCGAACTATAGTGTTCCCAGTCAATATTTGGAAAGTTGACAACTACCCTGTCTCTCTCACTCTTATCGAGAATCATCTTTGCTATCCTTTCCTCTACATCCCTGGAACTATTCGGAGGCCTATAGAAAACTCCCAACAGGGTGACCTCTGCTTTCCTGTTTCTAACCTCAGCCCATACTACCTCAGTTGACGAGTCCCCAAACATCCTTTCTGCAACTGTCATACTGTCCTTGACCAACAATGCCACACCTCCGCCCCTTTTACCATCTTCTCTGTTCTTACTGAAACATCTAAATCCCGGAACCTGCAACAACCATTCCTGTCCCTGCTCTATCCATGTCTCCGAAATGGCCACAACAATGAAGTCCCAGGTACTAACCCATGCTGCAAGTTCACCCACCTCATTCCGGACGCTCCTGGCATTGAAGTAGACACACTTCAAATCAACTTCTTGCTTGCCGGTGCCATCTTGCTTCCCTGAAACTTTATTTCGGACCACCCTACTCTCAACCTTTTCTATAGTCGAACTACAATTTTGGTGCCCATCCCCCTGCTGAATTAGTTTAAACCCACCTGAATAGCCTTAGCAAATTTCCCCCCCAGGATATTGGTACCCCTCTGGTTCAGGTGAAGACCATCTTGCTTGTAGAGGTCCCAACTACCCCAGAAAGAGCCCCAATTATCCAAGAATCCAAAACCCTCCCTCCTGCACGTTCCCTGTACCCACGTGTTCAACTCCTCTCTCTCCCTATTCCTCACCTCACTGGCACGTGGCATGGGCAACAAACCAGAGACAACAACTCTGTTCATCCTAGCTCTCAGCTTCCATCCTAGCTCCCTGAATTTCTGCCTTAAATCCCCATCTCTCTTCCTACCTATGTTGTTGGTGCCAATGTGGACCACGACTTGGGGCTGCTCCCCCTCCCCTTCAGGATCCCAAAAACACGATCAGAGACATCACGCACCCTGGCACCTGGGAGGCGACACACCAACCATGTTCATCCAGCTTCACACTGTGTTATCTCTATTTATTTTGATTGGTTTGGATTTGGATGTTGCTAAGCAATTAAAGTGTTCCAACTTTCACAGGCTCTTGATGTCTTGAGTCCAAATACTGGCAGCAAATACAATGGTTTGACGGCCTGGATCCTGAAGAAAATTTTAACCATTTATTTGAGGCTTGGCTTTGTTTTGGGGTTTTGCTGTGGGCTGACCGATGGTCCCTTTGTTCAGGCTATGCAATTGTACTGTTCTCCAAGTTCAATGGGACTGGCAAGTGTGTCCACTTCCATCAGAATACCTTGCAACTCAAATGCTCCACTTGCCGTATTTTAACTTCCTTGGTTTTACAGAAGGTAAACAATCTATCACAGTATGAAATGAAGAAAATGGCAAGTGAGAAGGAATGCTTTATTTTGACTTGATGAACACTTGTACCTTTAAAAGTTGTTGCAGTCTCCTCCGCACTAGCACCAAATGAGAAATTAGGAAAGAAGAAACCATTCATCAAGTTAAGGTGTATGGTAGGGAATGTGAAAGGGATAAGGGATTCTTCAATCCTTTGATTGTACTGTGCCAGTCAGCATTTGATATATGAACATCTTTGACTCCCAAAAAAATTCATTTTCTTTTGAAGATTGGATTTCTGATGATTTTGGCTCAGCTGCTGTTCAGTTTACTTTCTTGCCCCTCATTTATAAATACCTTAGAAGGGTAATTGTCTTTTCCTTCTCTCCCCTCATTTCTTTCTTTCACTGGAATTCTACAAATTTACTCCTTTCAGCAAACTTCCCTCAGAACTCTGTAGCTTGTCTGTTCCTCACTGCTAAATGGCTGGCAAGTGTTATTCATTCAAAGAAAATCTATGCTCAACAAGCTGAAAATAGCTGCACTGGAAATGGAAAACATCACATTGCTGTGTTAAATCAGAAACACATGGGCTAGCAAACTTGTTTACAACAAACATTAGGCTGATAATAGTGGGTGGCGAAATATGTCCTTGGAGATCTGGATTTTGCTCAGGAACATATTAATTTAAACAATCCCCTGCCATGCAATGTCTGATTTACATGCCAGCATCACAATCATGGAATGCATTGGAGAAGATGGTGGAGAAATTTATGATGAGGACAATTGGAGTTAGCAGGCATCTCTGTTTAAGTCCATTAGTGGCTGAAAGGGATCAGAAGCCATTGCTCAGGATGTGTCTAATCATTCTGTCATGAAACTCTTGAACAAATGTGATTAATTCCTAGGGCAGGACTGCCATGACTGTCTGTATCAAAGGCCTTAGGTGATTTAATAAGTGTAGTCTAAAGATCCATGTTCTGTTCTTGCATTTCTTCTGGAGCTGCTCGACTATAAGCACCATATTTGTGATTCCTTGCCCTTTTCAGAAATTGCACTGATCCTTGTTTGACACATTTTGGTCAATGTGTTGCACAAACTAATTCTAAGGGATTCTGGGAAATATTTTGCTAGCAAAAGAGAGGAGTGAGAATTATCTTTATTTTTACGAGATTGGTGAGTTCCTTGCTGCTTCTACAGTTGAACAACTTACTCATGCATTCTCTGCAGCAGTCAGGCTGGGCAATAACTGTTGACCCAGCTAACGATACACATATTCCACAAATAAACAAAGAAAGCATGTTCTCAAAAGCATGCCACGACTTTGGCCTTCCGATCAGCACAAAATAAACTGAGCTAACATATCAGCCTCCCTCAGGAATAACTACTTTGAGCTCAGGGTTTCAGTTTGTGACCAGACTATATTAGCTGTGAATATTTTTACTTATTTTACAGGCACATTCTCTCAAACTGTCTGTATATGTTATGAGATGCACTCACAAATTTCCTCGCAAATATTACCTTTGGCAGACTTTAAATGTCTTTTTGGGCATAAAGGGTAGTAAGTCCACTGATGAAATGAAAGTCTCTGGAGCAAATGTCCTCCACACTCTGCTCTACAGATGCAAGATTTGAACTGTGGACAAGGGTCATGCCAAGAAATTCAACCATTTTTACTTCAGTGGCCTTCAGAAGCTCTTGAAGATCAGATGGCAGCAGAACATACCAGTAGTTGATCCGCTCACCTTGTTGGCATGCTAGCATCCACACCATGCTTAGACAGTTGCAACTGAGAGCTTCAGCCATGCACATTCTAATGGCAGACAAAGGGATTACTCCAAAGACACTATTGTTGGACTTAGGAGTTGTGTTGTTGACCCTAACTACTGAGAGAAGTGTCCCTGGGTTGCTATTCCTGGCACAACCAAATGTAACAAAGTGCAGCCTCCTTCAAAAGCAAACATAGATCTCCACATCGAATTTCATCTGCCACCTGCCTGCCCATTGTACCAAGTTCTTTTGAAGTTCTATATCTTTTACTCGCAGTTTACAATTCACTGAAGTTTTGTCTCACCTACAAGCTTTGAAATGGTCCTATTTAAACCACAATCTAATTCATTTATATACCTCAGGAAAAGCAAGGGTCTCTTTACCTCCCCTTAAGGAACTCCATTACAGACCTTAATCCAGCCCAAAAAGTACCCATTAATCATTAGTCTCTGCTTGCTATCTCTCAGCCAGTTTTATTTTCACACTGCTATTGTCCTTTTTATTCCATGAGTTGTGACACAAGGCTATCTTATGGTGCTGCATCTTATGCCTTTTGGAGTATAATGCAAACCACATCAACAGCATTCCTCTCTTAACCCTCTCTGCTCCCTTTTCAAAAAGCAAGAAGTTAGTTTGTCACAACTTTTTCTTAACAACTCCACACTGACTCTTCCAAATCAATTTCAACTTTACCCTGTGATGATTTATTCTATCCTGAATTGTTGCATTTAGAAGTTTCCTCAATATCTACATTAAACTGACTAGCCTGTAAATGCCAGGAGAACATTTACAATTGTTTTTGAGCAAGGCTGTAATAGTTTCAATTCTCCAATCCTTTGGCACTACATTGAATCCAGAGAAGATTGAAAAATATTTGCCATCTTAGCTGCCAGTCTTTTTTTTTAATCCCTTTTTGCTTTGAGTATTTTTTTTTACTTCCCTTCTGAACCTTCTATATTCAGCTTTGTTCTTAATGTATGTACAACCTGACACTTGTCACCAGCACATGCTTTTTCTTCCTTCATTTCTTTCCACTTTGATGTCCCAGGAGCTTTGGATTTGTTTAATCTAACTCACTCTTTGAGAGAATATAACTTGACTGTGCCGAAGCCATCTCTTCATACTTCTATCTCATCCTGATTTAGACTTTGTTATTTTCTCCCTTATTCCATCTGCACCTATTCACTTACAGTGATCTATTTTAGTGCTATCTGCCTGTTCAATTCCTGATATTACTTTCCATATTCTTTTCTGATTCTGACACCTGGGCTGAGTTCAATTAATCCCTCCCCAACAGCACCATTAAAAAGCACTTGTTAAAGCAGCAATCTTAGTACTGAGATAATGGGAACTGCAGATGCTGGAGAATCCAAGATAACAAAGTGTGAAGCTGGATGAACACACCAGGCCAAGCAGCATCTCAGGAGCACAAAAGCTGACGTTTCGGGCCTAGACCCTTCATCAGAGAGGGGGATGGGGTGAAGGTTCTGGAATAAATAGGGAGAGAGGGGGAGGCGGACCGAAGATGGAGAGAAAAGAAGATAGGTGGAGAGAGTATAGGTGGGGTGGTAGGGAGGGGATAGGTCAGTCCAGGGAAGACGGGCAGGTCAAGGAGGTGGGATGAGGTTAGTAGGTAGGAGATGGGGGTGCGGCTTGGGGTGGGAGGAAGGGATGGGTGAGAGGAAGAACAGGTTAGGGAGGCAGAGACAGGTTGGACTGGTTTTGGGATGCAGTGGGTGGAGGGGAAGAGCTGGGCTGGTTGTGTGGTGCAGTGGGGGGAGGGGACGAACTGGGCTGGTTTTGGGATGCGGTGGGGGAAGGGGAGATTTTGAAGCTGGTGAAGTCCACATTGATACCATTAGGCTGCAGGGTTCCCAAGCGGAATATGAGTTGCTGCTCCTGCAACCTTCGGGTGGCATCATTGTGGCACTGCAGGATGCCCATGATGGACATGTCATCTAAAGAATGGGAGGGGGAGTGGAAATGGTTTGCGACTGGGAGGTGCAGTTGTTTGTTGCGAACCGAGCGGAGGTGTTCTGCAAAGCGGTCCCCAAGCCTCCGCTTGGTTTCCCCAATGTAGAGGAAGCCACACCGGGTACAGTGGATGCAGTATACCACATTGGCAGATGTGCAGGTGAACCTCTGCTTAATGTGGAATGTCATCTTGGGGCCTGGGATGGGGGTGAGGGAGGAGGTGTGGGGGCAAGTGTAGCATCCGACCCCACCACCCAAGACATTTTTCCATCCCCACCCCCGTCTGCTTTCCGGAGAGACCACTCTCTCCATGACTCCTTTGTTCGCTCCACACTGCCCTCCAACCCCACCACACCCGGCACCTTCCCCTGCAACCGCAGGAAATGCTACACTTGCCCCCACACCTCCTCCCTCACCCCCATCCCAGGCCCCAAGATGACATTCCACATTAAGCAGAGGTTCACCTGCACATCTGCCAATGTGGTATACTGCATCCACTGTACCCGGTGTGGCTTCCTCCTCATTGGGGAAACCAAGCGGAGGCTTGGGGACCGCTTTGCAGAACACCTCCGCTCGGTTCGCAACAAACAACTGCACCTCCCAGTCGCAAACCATTTCCACTCCCCCTCCCATTCTTTAGATGACATGTCCATCATGGGCTTCCTGCACTGCCACAATGATGCCACCCGAAGGTTGCAGGAACAGCAACTCATATTCCGCTTGGGAACCCTGCAGCCTAATGGTATCAATGTGGACTTCACCAGCTTCAAAATCTCCCCTTCCCCCACCGCATCCCTAAACCAGCCCAGTTCGTCCCCTCCCCCCACTGCACCACACAACCAGCCCAGCTCTTCCCCACCACCCACTGCATCCCAAAACCAGTCCAACCTGTCTCTGCCTCCCTAACCTGTTCTTCCTCTCACCCATCCCTTCCTCCCACCCCAAGCCGCACCTCCATCTCCTACCTACTAACCTCATCCCACCTCCTTGACCTGTCCGTCTTCCCTGGACTGACCTATCCCCTCCCTACCTCCCCACCTATACTCTCTCCACCTATCTTCTTTACTCTCCATCTTCGGTCCGCCTCCCCCTCTCTCCCTATTTATTCCAGTTCCCTCTCCCCATCCCCCTCTCTGATGAAGGGTCTAGGCCTGAAACGTCAGCTTTTGTGCTCCTGAGATGCTGCTTGGCCTGCTGTGTTCATCCAGCTCCACATTTTATAATCTTAGTACTGACCCTATTTGAATACAAATTGTCCAGTTTGCATAGTCACCAATTCCACCGGAGCCAGTCTCAATGTCCCAGGAGTCCAATGCACTCCCTTGTGCACCACCTTTCCAGTCACACATTCATCTGTCTTAGGTTCCTATTTCTGTACTCCCTTTCATGTGGCATTGGTCGTAATCTGCAGATTACTACTTTGGAGCCCCTGCTTGTTAATTTTCTACCAAGATCTTGAAATTACAATTGTAGGGCCACATCCCCCTATCTATCTATATTGCTAGTGCTACTGTAAGCATGACCTCTGACAGTTCTCTCCCGAAAGAATGTTTTGCAGTTGTTCTGTGCTATCTATTACCCCAGCACTAGGGAGGAAATATACTTTCCTGGACTCTCTTCCAGTATGGCTGTGCCATCTGTGGGTCCTGCTGCATTCCTTGAATGATCCATCACCTTCACCGATATCCAAGATGGAAAATTGGTCTGTGAACCTATTCCCTATAAGCTTGCTTGTGTCTAACTTGCAGCGCGACCACCTCTGTGAACATGCTTTCCATGTAGTTCTCTGCCTCATGGAGGCACCTCAGTGACTCTATCCACTGAGTGAGCTCTAAAATCTGGAGCTCAAACTTGGACAGCCAGTGACATAATCTCCACAAGGGCTTGTCTTGGTCACCAAAGTGCCCATGTTTGCCCACATGTCACAGGACAAGCAGTTTGCTTGGCTGAGCTGCTTTGCCAGACCTGAACTTATATTTTTCAACTACTGACTGTAACTTTGATTAACTTTACTATTGTATTCTTAACTAGATCCTGGAGGTAATTCGAAAGTAGACATTCTTCACCCCTACTCACAAATCAATTCCCTGTTGTGTGCCTGGAAATTCCTTCTTTCCCTGTGCTAATTCAGAAATTCATGTTTTTCACAGTTTGCAAAGTTGAAATGCAGTCCCTTACAGTCACTTCTCAACAACTAATCAACTAACAACTTTCCCATGATGTCACCCTCAGCCTTTTTTTCTGTTTTCCTTGTACTGTTTCATTTGGTACCCACACATCCCCTTCATCTTCAGGGCTGCTGACTTTCCTCAGGGCCTCCTCCATTCTACTCCAACCTTATCTGGATTTTCTTCATGTAGTCCAGAGACTCTGACATCAACTGTGACAGGACAAACAGGAACAGAACCTCATCTCTCGATGACTCAGCTGCAAAATGCCTTCATTCTCCAGCTTCCCATATCCACAAATAACTGGAAAGTCATATAAATCCCAGCAAATAACATCCAATCATTCTTCTTTCAGAAACACACATTTGACCTGTTTGGGCCAGAAACACTCTCATACAAAATGTAGCCAGTTAACAACTGGGAGTCTTATTTTTCAGGATGCAGTTATGACGGTTTTCTTGATGGGGGGGGCATTATTATTTCTTGCATGAGTCAGAAATCCGTGACAACGCTTGTTCCCACATTCTTACCAGCTGATATATCACCAATGGTAAGTAATGTAAATGTTCTGAAGAAGGGTCACTGTCCCCAAAATGTTCACTCTGATTTCTCTCCACAGATGCTGCCAGACCTGCTGAGATTTTCTTGTAATTTTTGTTCTTGTTTCTGATTTTCAGCATCTGGATTTCTTTTGTTTTTTTTTGGTTGTGTAAATGTCTTGTTTCAAATTGAAACATTTTCTGTTTCTAATTAACATAGTTCTGTACTTGAATGAAAACCACATGAGACATTTTTTGTAATTGTTTTGCCTTCCTGTATATGAGCTCATGCCAGATCTAGAAACTTAGGTTGTTTGGAACTTTTGTGGATTTTGCAGACCTATTGGCTGAAGTGGATATCAAGGTCAAACAAGACTTTACATCAAAACATTTTAATTTGCAACTTTTTTTCTCTAAAATTAGTTTTAAAAATCTGCATTTGATTTCAGTTTAGAACAGAGCTAGAATGATAGAAATAAAGCAAGGAGAATCACTCAATATTTTTACACTACTGCAATTTAAAGAGAGAAATATATATCTCAAACTCTAGGAGAAAATACACTTTTTATTTTTTCAACGTCATTAATTGGAAATATTAGGTTTGTAATCAATTAGTATATTGATTTGAACAATGCCATTACTCTTCAAGTTTCTTGCACAGCTTTTAGTGGCTAATACTCCAATTATAAGCCCTTCACAACTGAAATCAGTGGCTCAAACCAACTATATTGTCTACATACGCCATCTCCTTTGGAGAAACCTATTTAGTGGTACCTGAGCGAATTCCCAGCTTATATATATGAATGTATGAATTAGGAGCAGGAATAAGCCATTTGACCCTTTGAGCCTGTTGTGCTATTTCATAAGATCACGACTCATCTGATTCTAACTTCAACTCCATATTGAGCCTACCCCAAATAACCTGTCATCCTTTTGCTGACCCAGAATTTATCCTCCTCTGTCTTAAGAATTCAGAGAGTATTCCTTGAGGGAGAGTGTTCCAAAATGTTTCTGGCTGGGATGGGATCCTACCAAGGTGGCCATAATTTACATCTGAGTCAATGCAGTAATTGTTCACAGACTATTTGCCCATGAAGGGCATCACAGATAGATCTCAAACTACCCTTGAATGCAAAAGTACCTGTTTACTTTCCTGTTATTTGAGTGAATGGGTCTCTGTTCTATGGAGATTACAACATAAAAGGTGACTGCATTAAAAATGCACAAGATTGTGAGAAGGTAAATGCTGACAGGCTGTTTCTTTTGGCTCAAAGGTATCTAAGGACGCACACTCCCAAGGGAAGGAATTGGTCATTTTGAATTGAGAACAGTAGAAACTTCTTCACAGGCCAAAACATGTAGAGATGAGAATTTAGCCCAGAACCTACCTTTATGTTCTGAGGAAGGATCACCAGACTGAAACGTTAATTCTAATTTCTCTTCACAGATGCTGCCAGACGTGCTGAGCTTTTCCAAAAACTTCTGTTTTTGTTTCTGAATAGCTCAGTTACACATTAGTTTCACCAGATAACTGCTGTGAAGCCATTCATTTACAGCAATTTTAATAGATCTAAATACTAATCCCCAGAAAAGACATTCTCACTCTGTAACATAACTTTATTCCAGTTGCTGTCCAAGTCGGGCACCATCTTGGACCTATGTCACTCTTCCTTCAATGTCACTGGATCAAAATCCTGGAACTCCCTTCAACAACAGCACGGTGAGTGTTCCAACACAACATGTACCGCAGAGGTTCAAGAAGGCAGCTCACCAGGACATGGTTCAATGCAATTTGTGATGGGCAATAAATGCTGACATCACCATCAATGTCCATATCTTATGTCTGAATTGAAAAAATGCTAATAAGAAAGATTTTCCTTTCTTAATGTTCAACAAGAAGTCCTCCACGGGATGAATTTAAGAACCTTTCCTCATTTATTTGTTACACATCAGTAATTTCCTATTCTTTCAGTTATAAACAGGAATTAAACTGTGAAACAGAGCAAAAAACAGGCTAACACACATCAAAATGGATATAATCCGCAAAGACCATCTCTGAGATGGTGGCAAAAATTATGAATAATGTTTAGTAAATATATCATGGGACTTTTTCAGTGACTTTAAATCCCTGTGCATTAAATGCCACAACAAACTTTTCCATTAAACAAAACATTACCTTCAACTGAGATGATTCATGCTGCTAGAGACCCACCAGTGATAGGTTAAGAGAATAATTTACCACATGGACTGCAGAGAAAAAGGAGAACAATATTAACAAATGCAGAATAACCAGAACAAATCATAGATCTGATAATATGAGATTGTGGGTCTTGTTGTGGACAAAAATAAATGAGATGATTCATTGCATGAATCCCAATGGTGGGAATTCTCATTCTTTGTTTAGCTCACAGATTCTACATTCTCTTTCAAGTGGTGACACATCAACGGTTTGATCTTTCTCAATTTCACCAGATGCTGGTGCCTTTCTCACCAGCCCCCCTCTGCTCCAGGATTTTCTCTTCATTGCTGCTGAATCCCAGACCCCTGCATGATATTGTCACTTCTTACAGAACTGCTGCCGTTCCTATGCCAGTTAGAAATATAGAAATGCTGATTCTGTCAAATCCCCAGTCCTCTCTCCAACTGAACCTCAAGGGCAAAGTCTACCATTTCCTTCCGTCTTGTTACAACAGCTGAAAACCTGTGCTTCAATGCTCACAAACCCTGCACTGAGCTCTTACTTAACTTTTCTCAATGCTGCCAATTTTAGCATTATTTAGTGATTTGTGCCAAATTCAAGACATTTCTACCTCGTCTGTTTTTATCATTCTGTAGTAACAACTATCAAATTCTACCATCACCATTATGGTGCCATACCCAAGGAACTGTGCTCCAAAATAGCTATAATACAAATGGGTAAAATATTATATATTTGTGTCTTTTGATTCACTTTTCACAGAAAAATGGCATACAATTCCTAGCAAGTTTCATGTTAAAATGTAGGTTATTACAAATGAAATAGCCTGACAATACATTTGTGCATTATGTGGAAATCACGTCTTCTTTGTCGAAACAACATATTAAGGTTCTTGAGTAGATTTATAGCTTGGGTTGTTCTATAGTTGGTTTGCTCGCTGAGCTGGTTTATCAGTTCGCAGACATTTCATTTACCCTGCTGAGTAACATCACCAGTGCAACCTCCAATGAAGCTCTGTTGTGTTTTCCCGCTTGGTACTTAAACTCTGAGATCCGTTGGATTTGATTACCTCATTTCTGATTTTCCTTTGCAATGGTGTTTGGAAAGGGTATAGCTCTATTGTGTGTTGATGGCCTTTTTGGTGGAGAACCAGGCCTCTCAAAATTCTGGTGCTTGTCCCTGTTTGGCCTGTCCCAATCGAACTGGTTGTTCTCCTTATCCATATGAATGGAAATGAGTGAGTATTGGTCATGTCTTTTTGTTGCCTGAACAACTAGATCTGATGATGCCTCACACATGAACCACAACAGGAGGACACTGCACACCCTAACACATTCACCACATGACTGTACATCAAGAACATATCCGAACTGACCACAAAACTCCTACGACAATTGGACATTAGAGTTGCACACAAATTCATATCAACACTATGCCAGCTGCAAACTCGAACCAAAGATCCCTTAACCACTATGGACAGAACCAACGTAATATACAAAATTCCATGTAAGGAATGCAACAAACATTACATTGGACAGATAGGAAGAAAACTGGCCACAACAGTACAGGAACACCTACTAGCAACAAAAAGACACAACCAATACTCACTCATCTCCATTCACATGGAAAAGGAGAGCCATCAGTTCAATTAGGACAACACCAGGATCAGAGGACAGACCAAACAGAGACATGCATGGGAATTCCTAGAAGCCTGGTTCTACACCAAGAAGGCCATCAACAAACAAATAGAACTAGGACCCCACATAGACAACACTGCTAAGGAAAACTGGAAATGCAATAATCAAATCCAACAGATCTCAGAATTTAAATACCAGGCAGGAAAACACAACAGCTCTTCATTAGAGGCTGCGCTGATAATGTTACCCAGCACGGTACTGAAACGTCTGTGAACTAACGAATCAGCTCGGTGAGCGAACCAACCACAGCAAACAACGTATTCATTGTGAGCAATGCTAACAATTTCCTATAATTGTCATTTTATAACAGGAGATCCAGGGCAACTTATCTATCCCACTTCATCTCCTTACTTAATACTCTCCTGTTGAGGTTATGCTACACAGATATCATCAGATTTACAAAGCTAATTGACTTAAGATAAAATTTACATCAATTTAGATTTCCTCTAATTAGTTGTCTGGTATGTAAATATATCAGTTGCAATTTGCCTGTTTGCAAATTTCTTAGCAAGGAGAAGTGAAACAAATTATTCAGTATACTTTCTGAAAATGTTTTCAACCATTATTTTTCCACTCAGCTTGCTAACGAACCTGAATTCTAACATAAGTATGAATAAAATCAACATGAGTTTTGTAATATTTCCCAATTTTTGTTCAAAATGCAGCTTGTAAATGTTAAATTTAATATCTACAAACTGTCTTTGATCTGAGGTCTTGAATGTAACACAACTCGTAATGCTGTAGACAATTTTTTGCTCCCACTGCTTTGCTTTTGGCCCAAATTGACTTGCAACAGCTTGCCCAGCTACAGCACATTCTATGTACTTGAGGTTTTCATCATGTACATACTTCTTCCCACCAACACAATTTTCCTTGGTCCACGTCTGTTCATGTGAATTTATCAGTGCCAGACATAACACTTCAGGTCCTGCAAATAGCTTACCTACTTCTCCAAAATACTGAAAGAACTGTGGACGCTGGAAATCTGAAACAAGAACAGAACTTGCTGGAATATTGCAGATCTGAAGAAAGGTCACTAGATCCAAAACGTTAACTCTGATTTCTTTCCACAGATGCTGCCAGACCTGCTGAGCTTTTCCAGCAATTTCTGTTTTTTGTATGTACTTCACCCATTGTTTAAGATTGATGATGAGATCCTGGAAAATGTGGATGGCATTCCATCTCTTGGGAACATCCTCTCCATAAAGACATACGTGGGCAATGAAACTCATCATTGTTTCCAATGTGCTATCTCGGCCTTTGGCCACGTGAGGAAAAAAGTATCTTTCAACCAGGCTTTCAAAGTTGACATGGAGGTCATGGTTGACTTGCAACAGTGAACTCTGCACTTGTTTTTAATTTGCAAACTTTGACAACAGCGAGTACTTTGACACACAGATACTATCAAAGTTGCCTTTGTAGAATTCTCCGGGTCTGGTGCCAGTTTCTGAAGCTTCCATGCCTTGTATTAAGCTGTTTATCAACAGTTCCACTTGACTTAGTGATGGCGGGAGGCTCCCAGAAAGGCAGTGAAAGTCTTTGATGAATGTTCTCGAAGCATCTCTGAAGAGATGAAACATCCATGCTCGCTGTGAGCTATCAACATGAAAGGATTCGTTCAGGGAGGCACCAAACAATAGGAGTAAGAAATAACAAGGTGTAGAGCTGGATGAACACAGCAGGCCAAGCAGCAGCATTGGAGCAGGAAAGCTGATGTTTTGGGCTGAGACCCTTCTTCAGAAATTAACTGTGGTGAAAACATACTGCAGTGAAGTGAAGGACTGTACAGAAGTAACACATCCAAATGCCTCATTTATCTGACCTTCAAGTGCCTTGTGTGTTCACATGTTACAGAGTGTGCAGAACATTAATGGCCATTTCAGATCCCATTGAACTTCTCCTTGTTCCCGGAGAATGCTTCAAAATAAGAATGATACATATTATTACCTATACTTGGGCACAGAAACATGTTAAATCGACATGGTATTTTATTACAGATACCAAACAGATTTTAAATGATTGATGCTTCTGAATTGCAGTCTTAAAAGCATAATGCAGGTCACAAAATTAAACCCAGTGTGTGTGAGCTTAGACTGCTTGCTTGCATCTTAAAGGGATGCAGGTAAACTTCGATCAACTTTTCATGAAGATCTTTTGGCACTCTGTAAAAGAAAAGGCGAGTTATTCCCGGTTTGTTCCATTTATTTCAGAATCCTCTTCCCCTTCCCCATTTCTGAAGAAGGGTCCCAACCCGAAACATCAAACTTTCCTGCTGCTCTGATGCTGCTTGGCCTGCTGTGTTCATCCAGCTTCACACTGTGTTATCGCAGTTATTCCCGGTGTCCTGTTCTCTCAATCAATATCACATAAAAAAGATTGTATCAGAGACAATGGGAACTGCAGATGCTGGAGAATCCGAGATAACAAAGTATGGACCTTTTGAGCTCCTAAGATGCTGCTTGGCCTGCTGTGTTCATCCAGCTCCATACTTCGTGATCTCACATGAAAAGATTATCGCGTTGCTGTCCATGGGAATTTGTTGAGTGCAAATTAACTGCAGCGTTTTGTACACTTCAGCAGTCACCACACTTCAAAACTACTGTTGTGACTATGAGAAACAATATGTAAATGATTATGATAATTTGTATTTTTATGTGAAACGTTACACTGTGACTATGTGAATGAGAGTATATATTTTAGATGGCTGCCAGAACGAGTGAGCCTGAAGAAGGGCTGAAGAGAATAGTTGCTGAATAAAACAGCGTAAAACTGTTCCAGCAAAATCACTCAATTAATTCATCACCAGCGGACCGAAATGAAACAGAAAAAAAGAAATGCTGGAAGTACTCAGCAGGTTAGGCAGTATTTATGGAGATTTAAATAAAAGTTAACGCTTCCGGTCGACGAACATTCCTCAGAAACTTGAGTATATTGATTTTGGCTGAGAAGATGGGGGTAAAACAGGAAGAGTCAAACCGCAATCCACATGCCAGTTTTACATTCTCGAGTGACTATTTGGGATCGTTAAAATAATAAGTCTGCTTTTCATTTCTTGTACATGACAATAATTGTAATTGTCGGAAATATATACTTGACAGCCTGCCAAACTTTGGCGGGAAAATAATGAAATATGATCGTTTGCAATCCTGTCTCTGCGTCCTAACTTTTCATGGTTCGAGGTTCCGTCAAGTTTCGAGTTGTCGTGCTTCCTGTCTCCTATGCCTTCCTGCAGGGCAGTCGCCTACGCATTGTTGCGAGACTGGACTCCGGCGGGAGGAAGCTGCTCAGTGGATGTTGGGAAATGTAGTTTTGATGTTCACTGATTACCTCTGAGACGTCAACAAAAGACTACGATTTCCGGCCTGCTCTACGAGCCGATTGCGTGGGAAGATCGTGTGCGACTGTTGGATCGCGGCTGAGATTGGAGCGAGAGGTGAAGTGGGGATAAAGAAAACATTGTAAAAATCATTGGATCAAAAGGTATTCAAAAGTAGTATTTTTATCGTAAGATGTGGAGACGATCAAGGCTCTTAAAACTGTGGTTGATCCCCAGGGATTCAGTCGCGATACTGGGGTTAATCTGACATTGTATTGAACTTATTTAGGGTATAGTAAAAAAAATTCTGTACAGTTGACTGAGGGCCCCATGACTTTGGCTTTAACCCGCCATTTCTTGTATTTCCATTATAATTTAATTGCTGTGTGCCTGTGTCAATGTCTTAGTGCGCTACTGGCCTTTTATAGTGTTATTTCCCCATTTTTAAAGCCGACCACAATGACAGTTCTTATCCAGGTTTACCATGGAGAGTAGCTAGTTGGGCAAGGTAATAGAAAGTGTCCATTCCTTGTAACGTCCATGCCTGAGGTAAGAGATAGGCCACTCTGGAGGGAAAGGTGACAACAGTGAGGGTACCTACCAATGGCACCAAAAAGGGTAATAAACACTCAGGCAAGATGTGGCATGTTGGATTACTGGTAGGAATGGTATCGGGCCAATGAAAGATCATTGGCAAAGTCAGTAGAAACTAGATTTAAAGGAAACAAGAAGAAGTTACTCATCACTGAACAATTATCCTTCCAAAGAGCACTTGGTAAATATCGCCATTTTGATGTATATGGCTCTCCTCAGTTTCTTCACTGATTCTCAGTAAAGGTGGTGTACACGAGCAATTTCGACTTTGTGTTGGTTGAAAAGGGGAAATTGACCTCAATTAATTTGCTCAGACCTGCTGTAGTCTGACCTTTTTTTCGCTGTTGTAAATTGTTGGACTTTTCCCATGAACTCCATGCAGGATTTAAACAAAGCATTAATCCTCATTGGCAGGAAGCTACTGGAATGTATTTATTGGGCAGAAAGCACATTGTTGTCATACTGAAATCTGCAAACTCATTTCTCCCTCCTTTTGTGATTGGCTGATGATTTTTTCTGTTGTTTTCCATTATAGTTTTTTCTGTTCGAAGTGCACTGGAACAAGAGTAACAGTGTAATGGCAGCAATTACTGACTATTTTTGTGACATTCATTTTTGACAGTGTATGTGGTAGATATTTGTTAATCAACCTGTTCAGACCTGTGATAAAATCCCCATAACCCACCAGAGCAGGTGGGTCTCGGCCCACAGGTGGTGATGCTCCCACAGCACCACGAGAGGTCCAGTCTCATGATTAAAACATGGTAATCTGGCATATTTATAATGAAGTCACAACTATGAAAGTAGAAGAGGAGCAGTGCAAGAGAATTAGTGTAGGACTCACAGTGTCACAAGAACATGGACTTGATTTGTACAATACCGAGCTGGAAAGAAATCTTGTTACAATGATAGGAACATGTGAAAATCCATGAATATTGGCTGCAGAAGGTGATTTGCATCAAATACAAACTTTAGATACACATGTCACGTCTGTCGGACTTTGCAAAATGCAGTCCTTTTCCAGTACCCTGTTTTGAGTTGTTTAGTATCCCAATGATAACATCGTTCCCAAGGCAGGAGTTTGTTCTTCACTTACCCTAAATTGCCTTCCTCTGAACTTGCAGCGCTCCATTAGGTTCAGATATAACATTCTCAACCACTCTGCTTCTGTTCTCTGCCATGCTGATCTGTAACTTGTAGAGGCCAGCTCTGTGATAGCTCCACCAATATCTCACTGGATGATAGATTCAACAAATCAAGCATATTAATGTTGTTAAACATTTGAAGGCATTTCAAAGGAGCATTACAGAGCAAAAATTGAAATTGTATCTAAGAGGGAGAAATGGTGGGTTAATGACTCAAATTTTGGTCCAAGATGCAAGTGTTTGAGAACGTCTTGAAGGAAGAAAATGAGGTAGAATAGCAAAGGGGTATGTGGACTGTATGTCAGAGCTTTGGGCTGAGACTACCAAAGGCGCAGATGCCAATGATGGAACAAATAATACTGGTGATGAATGAGGCCAGAATGAGAGGAGCAGAGAGACCTTGTGATGACTTCATCGCAGATCATTAAGTCTTAGTTTCAAAGACTGTCATTGATGTCATCTTTGTAAATGTTCTTTCTGTGCCTTCCAACTTCAAATTCCCTTAACCTGGAAAAGACCACTTCTGCCTCATCCCCAAAATACATTAAGTAGACTGCTGTGGTTGGACCCATCATTTAATCCTATTCTTTACCACTCAACTTATTTCTTCCTTTTCCCACCATTTCATACAACTCTGTTAACATTATTTGCTGGTTGGATTGTATTGTCTCCTTTACACCATGTTTATACAAACTGCTTCCACCTTTATGTATCAGAAGAGTTCTCTAAGGACCCTCTCTTCTGAAAGGAGGCCTGACTTTTCCTTAGACACCACAGTTCTCTTACTCTCGATTGACCATAGTTCTCACATTGAGCCACATTCTATTATAAATCAATTCATTTTATCTCATTAAAAGCTGTTGCTTAAGAATTCAGATGCATCCTTGAAGCTCCAGCCCTTTTCAGCACACTTGGAACTTCCTTTCTTCCAGTCACCTTCGTTGTCTGTTTTCCATAACTTTCATTTCTGAGCTTATGCTGTTGACTACTCTTTGCCCAAACTGGATATTTTCATCAATTTTGGTCCAAAATTCCATTGTTCCTTCAACTCCTTGCCTTCCCTTTTGGGCTCCTTTACCTCCATTTCTGGGGATTGGGAAATTGAAATAGTCTAGGTTTCCTCAGTCTCTTGCTATACATTAGTTGTATTCTGATGACTGCACATTTCAAACCAATGCTTTGTATTTGTCTTTTGTTTGATGTCTTTATGAATATATCTTCCTCTTTCTTCAAATAAGAAATTTCCTTTCAGCCTGTTTGACATGGCCCTTGACTGTGTCAGTTCCATGTCCCATAGCTCTTCCCCATATCTTCTTGCCTGTCTTCTGCCTGCTGGATTCCCAACAAGGGCTTATTTTAAACTCATACTCAACCCATCAGTCTCCGTATTCTCGGAATCGTTTTGAAATATTTCTCTAGTTTGATGCCATCAAAGGCATCTTCCTGTTACCTTTCAGAATAAACTTTACTCTACTCCTCAATCATCCTGCACCCCTCTTCCTCGTCAGAATGCACTTTCTGCTGCAAGTCCATGAACCACAACACCTGCCTCTTTTATATCCTCCGTTCCCATCCCCTAGTGTATCAGACACTGTTTTCTGGTGAATCAATGCTTTGTGTATATTCTTGTCAACATGATGCGTTCTTGATATTGATAACCAAATGCAGAGGTTTAGTTTTCCTATAATTTTACTTCCTGTCCCCAATTTCACCTCTTATCCTGCTTCACTGAACCTGAACAAAAACAAAGTTGCTGGAAAAGCTCAACAGGTCTGGCAGTATCCGTGGAGGAGAAAACAGAGTTAACGTTTTGGATTTAGTGACCCTTCCTCGGAAATGATAGCGGCTGGGAAAACTTCATTTTACATGCAGAAAATAGGGAGGTGGGTGGGGTAGGGAGTAAATGATAAAATAGAGCCCAATGAGAGAGAGAGATTTTTGGACAGACAAAGCAGTTGCTAATGATCAGGCTGGCAGGGTGAATAGTTGTTAATGGGGACTGTTAGTGACGAGCAACAGTGGGTGTGTAATGGCAGGCTGTGTGGTAACAAAGCTTGGTGTGTGGGGTGTGGGGCTGGGATGTGGGAGAGTTTAGGCCCTAAAATTATTGAACTCAATATTGAGTCCAGAAAGCTGTAGGGTCCCTAAGCGGTCAATGAGGTGTTGTTCCTCCAGCTTGCGTTGGGCATCACTGGAACACTGTAGGAAGCCAGAGACAGAAGATGTTGGCCAGGGAGCAAGGTGGTGCATCGAAGTGGCAGGCAACGGGTACCTTAGGGACTTTTTTGTGAGTGGAACGTTGATGTTCTGCAAAGAGGTCGCCAAGTCTACGCTTTGTTTCCCCAATGTAGAGGAGACCACATTGTGAGCAGTGAATGCAGTAAACTGGATAGCGAGTTTTGAGAAGGTTTGCAGCCCAGGTTGAGGTTCTGGATGTAAGTTTGCTCGCTGAGTTGGAAGGTTCGTTTTCAGACGTTTCGTCACCATTCTAGGTAACATCATCAGTGAGCCTCCGACGAAGCGCTGGTGTTATGGCCCGCTTTCTACTTGTCTGTTTAGGTTTCCTTGGGTTGGTGATGTCATTTCCTGCATTGGTGATGTCATTTCCTGTTATTTTTCTCAGAGGGTGGTAGATGGGCTCCAAATCAATGTGTTTGTTGATGGAGTTCTGGTTGGAATGCCATGCTTCTAGGAATTCTCATGCGTGTCTCTGTTTGGCTTGTCCTAGGATGGATGGCATTCCAACCGGAACTCCATCAACAAACACATTGATTTGGAGCCCATCTACCACCCTCTGAGAAAAGGAACAGGAAATGACATCACCAACCCAAGGAAACCTAAACAGATAAGTAGAAAGCGGGCCATAACACCAGCACTTCGTCGGAGGCTCACTGATGATGTTGCCTAGAATGGTGATGAAACGTCTGAAATCGAACCTTCCAGCTCAGCGAGCAAACTTACATCCAGTAAACTAGATTCTGGGAAGTGCAGGTGAAGTGTTACTTCACTTGGAAGATATGTTTGGGTCCTTGGATACTGGGGAGGGAGGAGGTAAATGGGCTGGTTTTGCACCTTCGTCGGTTACAGGGGGAGGGGCTGTGGGGAGGTGTTGCAGGTGAAGGAAGTGTGGACCACGGTGTTCCGGAGGGAGTGGCAGAAGGCGGACAAGGGAGGGGAGGGGAATATGTGTCTGGTGGTGGCATCTTGCTGGAGGTGGCAGGAATGGCTTCTGATGATGCTCCCAGCCTGATCATTAGCAACTCCTTTGTCTGTCCAACTGTCTTTCTCTCTCTTTGGGCTCTATCCTATCGTTTACTCCCTACCCCACCCACACCCCTACTTTTTGCATATAAACTGACGTTTTCCCTGCCATGATCAGTTCTGAGGAAGGGTTGCTTTACCCAAAACGTTAACTCTGTTTTCTCCTTCTCAGATGCTGCCAGACCTACTGAGCTTTACCACCAACTTTGTTTTTGTTCCTGATTTACAGCATCTGCAGTTCTTTTGGTTTTCACTGAACCTGAATGCCACTTCAGGAACAGCACTCCAGACGTATTTTCAATCCATCTGAACTTAGTTTCTTTCTTTCAGTTAACTTTTTTTGCCACTCACCCTGTTCAGGCATGTTATTCCACATTTCTGGCGTACATAGAACATTACAGCACAGTACAGGCCCTTCGGCCCTTGAGTAGGTGGGACTTGAACCCAGGTCTCTCAGTTCAACAGACAATAGGTGCAGGAGTAGGCCAAACATGCTCCCTGCCTCCAGAGTGTCCAATTCCCTTCGTAATCTTATACTTCTCAATCAGATCCCCTCTCATCCTTCTAAACTCGTCAGTCCTTCAGGCATAGGGCCACTGCCACTGCATTACAAGAGGACTCCAAGGGGACAAGGCAGTTTTACGTTTCAGCAACATTTGAACTCGGATAGCTGGATTCATATTCCAGAGTGCGAACCATTCCACCCTGGAGCCAGCTCTGTCAAGACCTAGCATTGATTACAATAGGCAATTCAAGATCAGAAGCACCATGTTTATTTTCAGAGAGCCCCCATTGGTAATTATTCTGTGATTATCATTTATACCTCACCCAGGCACATCCCGAGTTGTGCCATTACTTTCTCCCCTTGCCTTACCTTTGTCAGTCCTTCTGTCATTTAATCTCTTTCACCTGATCACATGTCTTTCCTTTTGTTCTTTGCATTCACCTTTTTCAGGTTTTTTTTAACCTGCTGAAGTTGTTGCATTTGTTATATCTCCAGTTGCTGAAGAAATGTTATTAAACAGAAGCCTGAATTCTGTTTCTCTCTCCATAGATATTGATCTATGCTGCTGAAAATTTCTCATACTGAGAGCAAAGGAACAGGAATAGGCCGTTCAGCCCCTCGACCATGATCTGTCATTCAGTGAGATATCTGTTTTTATTTCAAATTCCCAGCGTTTGCAATGTTTTGCTTTTGTGTCCCTTGTTGCTAAGAAGTTAACAGGAGCCACTGTGTTTCTGTCTTTGTACTCCAGGTCGATACTCATCCTGGACTTGCCTGTTTCTGAAATTGTGACTACCCAATCTAAAATTTCATGGAGTATTGTTATGAAACAGTAATGGAAACAGTCAAACCATTAAAAGATATTGAGAAAACAATGATAAGACCTTTAAAACCTCTTGTGTTGTGAACTGGGACCTAAGTGAGAAGAGAAGCTGAAGAACTCTCCCAGCACCCTCCTGTGGCTGCTGGGAGAGGGACTGAGATAAAGCTGCAATGAAGGGTTCAGCTAATTTGGCTGAGAATTTAGAAGAATACCATTCACTGCTGGAGACATTTTAGACTTTGGAACTCAGTCAAACAGACTGTGAGAATCGCTTTTGTTTTATCTATGAAGGCTTTGATTCAGATGACTACAAGATTTTATTTCCTTCCCCTGTGAGGTGACTCAAGTTAAGGTGAAATTTTAGTGAGAGTTTCTTGGAGTTCATTGTGATGAGTGTGTTTCAGGAAATGTTAGGCAGTGAATATAGAAGGTCTGTTTTGATTGCGTTTTGGACCCCTGACTATCTGAAAATTGCTTTCTGAATGCAGAATAAAGAACAGAAACATTAGGAAAGGAATATGTTATTGCAAATATCCAGTCTTTGAGAACATTGTGATGAAGTCTTTATTGAAATCTTTCCCCTGTCTTTTTACCTCTAGGTAATAACAGAAGCACAAATGGATGCTTTTATTTTGGTTCACATTCCAGTTTTATTTGAGCAGCAAAGGAATGGTTCTGTAGAATTTAGGAAGTTAAGGGGTGGTCTGATTGAAGTTTTCAAGATATTAACCAGAACGACCAGGATAGATGAAGACAAACTATTTCCATTGGTTACGGACTAAAGGACATATATAGTTTGAGAATTAGGGCCATACTTTAGGAGAAATGTAAGGAGGCATTTAAATATATTTAGGTGGGAAGAGGTTTGGAACTTTATTCCACAAATGGCAATTGATGCATTGTTGGTTTTAAATATGACATAGATAAATTTTTGTTCAGCAAAAGTATTAGGAGATTTGGCCAAAGGCAAGGTAATATGGAGTTGGATCACAGATTAGCTATGATCTGACTGAATGGTAGAATAGGCTTGAGACGCTAAATGGACCACTGTTATCCCTGTGTTTCTAAGTAAGTTGGCACTGGTGGCTGTTGAAAAATTCAAACCCAACCTTCGTGTTCAGTGAGACACAAATTCTAATTTCACTGTCCACTGTCCCTCCCCACAATCTGTGGAGAATAGGGAAATCCTTCAGCAAAGCAACTCTTTTTCCAGAAAAACACATCTGCTATTTGTCCCATCATTGAGGTCTTTTATTCAAAAGCTGTAGAATATCTATTTGCTGTCAAGAGATTACATGTTTGGCTATTGGTGTGAATAAAACAGATCCAATTCCACGGGCCAGTGTCAATGAAAAGGTGCTCAAAAGACCTGAGCCGTATGTTCTGATTCTGATAGTACACTGTCTTCTCGTTATTCACTGATTCATTACCTGTGAATTTGCATGCTTGGGAGGTCAGCCTCCAATCCAATTTTGTTTCACATTGATTGGTCCACTCTGATCACAAAGATCTTCATGGTACATCAAGGAACTACGTGGGTTCAAGATCTATATTTTATGTGATCTGTAGGAGATCTGTGCCCTTCCCCCCTGCTGCTAATAAGGATTTGGTATTGTCATGTTCACTGACCCCTGCTGGGAGGTTTGCGTGGATTATCTGTAATCAATCCATCTTTTCTGCATTATCTTCTGCTCTCACAGCTGTGCTGTCATGTAAAATATCCATTTGACTCAGACACCAACATTTAGAGTATCACCCGTGTCACTCTACCCCACCAATGTGCCTGAGTTCACTGGAGCAAAACGGAGCAAATAGGTGAGGAACGGAAATAATTTTGTGAGTTCATCCTTCTTGACTAAAGGATACCGAGCAGGAGAAGCCAGGGCAGGTTAAAAAGATTTGTTGTTCACTTCCAATTTTGATTTTTTTTTTTCTGCTTTTATGTTTCCCAGAAAATTCTTCTTCTACTGCAACTCATTTAGATCTTTGAAAGTATGAGCAGTTCTTTGAAAATCTTAGCATATTAAGGAATACTTCACGATTCTGACACAAAATAACAAGTGTAAGAACCCAACATGTGCAACTTTGAACATCATTGAACAAGTCTTTGGACCAGATTTTGTGGATTGAAGCCTGGCATAAAAAGCATAGTGTTTCCTACTTATCAACAATAGAGAGTTTCTTTTGTGCAGCATACATCCAATTAAATGACTGCACTTTGTAATAAATTAACTGGCAGCTTCCTGTGCTTTAGATGAACTGGCTAGTGCTTATCATCGCTACACATACAGCAGGAACTCCAGCACCTTCCTTAACGATACAACTGTTGAACAGAACTGTTGAACAACGTCGCTGAACACAGTCGGCAAAATTATATGTAAGGATAAGTCTGCTTTCTCGTATGAGACTCAGGACTGTTTGGCTGTGATGAAGTTGTGCAAATTAGTTTGGGCACCATTCCAGATGTTGGTTATTGCAGAGTTTTGGTTTTGCACAGCACCGTTCGACTACCACCCTGAACGCAAAGCAATTTGTTGACTTCAGAAATTTGAAGACTTAAGATACTCGTTTTTCAGCCTTCTCGAGAGCATATGGTTTTAAAAGTTACCCAGAATCCCTGAGAAGGAGCGACACCTGTTGCCATAGGAACCTGTGAAAAACAATGGATGGGGACCAGCACTGTCGAACTGAGGCGAAGGAGAAGGTATGTGAAACATACGGATTAAATAGACTGAAACATTACCGAGCTTGCATTCAGCTTTGTGCACAAGTACAGATTATGTTTCATTGTAAAATTTTGTCTTAGTGTTTTATTACTGGTTTAGGAACAAAACTTAAGGTTAACAAGATCACACCATCTTCCAATGAGACTGTTGTGTCAACGAATACTGTCAGAGTGTAGCAAGTTGTTAGTGCAACTTGTGCTGTGACTATGTCCCTTGCTGTGACTATGGATGGTATGGTATTCCACACTTCATTGGTTTGCATTGATGATTTATCCCACTTAAACTGCATGTTGGTGTGTCATGTGCAAATATCCAATGATGTTGATGTATCTTAAGTTTGAGTATCCCCTGTTCTCTTGATATATCACATGCTGTCCTAATATTCAATACTGATGTGCAGCAACATAATTAAGATATAGCAAAATAAGCCAATAATGATATTTTTTGAGTTTGAATAATTTTTGATTTACTGGTGAATTCAATGGTCTGAATGGCCAATTGCTGCTGCTGTTTCTTATAATGTTATGTTTGCCACACCAGAGGCTCAGGCTGGTGCGCCTTAAGGGTCAGCCATCTGTTACTGTTGCTGCCATTTCATTTTTAAGTGGTGGAAAGTTTCATCTTTCCTGAGATCTTCATGACCAACTTCTAACTTCACAATGTTTTTGTTTGCAGATGGCATAAATTGTTGAGTTCAACTGTCATAACTGTCAGGTTTTCTGTGCAGGTGTTGAACATTCCTGGCTTTGGAAATTGTGCTCCTGGGATTCTGCAAGAACAACATAGTTCCAGAAATGTAAGCTTTACATTGTTTGTCCTTTTAGCATAACTGTCTGCAGGGAAGAGGATTTCAGTGAAAACATCTTCAATGAAAACTGTGAAAGAGGAAAATTACGAGGACTTTATTAGGATGCTGTGGTTTTTGGACTGTCTTGGATTCTGAATAGGCAATTGTTATCATAAGATAAACCAACTTAGTAAATGACACTTTTTTCTTAAGAAAAAAGCACTTTGTCTTGGGTTTTGCAATGGAAGTACTAGTCAGGAGCACAAGACACAAACTTGTAAGAAATAGTATATAGAAGAGCACTGAGGAAGCAAAGGCATGAGATCTCAAAGTTTGAAACTCAAACTGAGATGTTACAGATATTAGGAAAACAAAAGGGGCTAGGTTTATTTTCTCAAATAAAGATAAAGGGGAGGACTGACCTCATGGATGTCCTTAAAATTTGTAACAGGTTTGATGGGATTTGCAGATTTGTTTCTTCAGAAATTCAAAACCAGGGGTCATAAATATGATTGTCACTCATAAATTCTGAGGGAATCCAGGAGAAATTCCTTCATCCAGGCATCCATACAGAACGTGCTGCCATGTGAACGAATCCAAAAGACAAGAGAAATATGAGCGTGAAAGGAATAGAAAGTTGTGCCACTTCGGTTTGTTTAAGTCAGCTGTTGGGAGGAGGCTTGTGTGAAATTTAAGCATATCCACAGCAGTTATACTGAATTGTTGTAAATTCAGTGTGACATGATATGGCACTTTAAATGTTTTCTACGTGGTTCTAAAGTTATTTACATGGATGTGCCTGAACATAGAGGTTAGGCCCAGGAGATGATTTGGCTGCATGGTCAGCTCCCACCATCAATATCATAATGGCTGATCTGATTCTGCCACATTCCTGAATGTCCCTGATAACCTTGCAGTCCCTTGCTCACCAAGAATCCATCTACCTCTGCTGTAAAGATGTTTAAAGACATTTTTCTCAAAAGGCAGTGGAAACAGAGTTAGAAAGACTCACAACCACCTCTGAGAAAAAGTTTTTCCCAATCTCTGTCTGAGATGAAAACCCTCTCAACTTTAATCAGTTTCCCTTTATTTGATTGTCCCACAGCTCTCACATCATTTCCAAATGGTGTATGTTTTATATTGTGTTCTTGTATGTTTTAATCATGAAGCTTATAATGCTTTTGAACTTCAGCAGATACAAGCTTAGCCTATCTAGTCTTTCCTCCTAATACAATCTGCCTGTTGCAGCTATCAGTCTGCTAAGGTTTCTCTTAATTGTATTCTTCTTTGCTCAAATAAGGACACCAGTAATGTACTCAGTGCTCTATGAATTCTCACCAATATAACTTAAGCATAATCTCTTTTCCACTCAACTCCACTCTGCAGCAAAATCGACTCATCCTGTCTCAAAGCTGCGCTGGTCCCCAGTTTCATGTCATCCTTTGCCTCATCTGTTAACCTCAACAAAAGACTTTTTCTGTTGGTTATGGACGTCAAGTTCCAGCAATTTATGGACTTCAACATCTGTCCTGTGGACTGTCCCTTAGCATCCACCGCTTTCCAGCCCTCAGATGCTATCACTTTGTGTTCCCCTGAGGCTACTCTAGGCCTTCCGGGATGTTCACCATAACTCCTGATCTTTCCCCCTCTGAGGCTGAGGGTATTGTCTTTGGCAAAGGACTCAGCTTCACATCCTTATGCCCCCACCTTAATGAATTTCAAGCTTGTTATGATGTTGAACTGTTCTTCCGCTGCCTCTGTCTCCGCATTCACTTCTTAAGGCAAGAACTCCCCCAGTCATTCCACTGATCCTTTACCTGCCTCCTGTAATGACCCTCCAATTGAACCCCTTACCTTGGCCTCTTCCCTGCCCTTGATCTCTTTATTGAAAACTGCTGACATGACATCGACCATTTCAATTTCCCTGGTGCTCTCACCCATCCTAACCTATCCCTTGAAATTGCCACACTTCGCTCTTTTCGGCCCAACCTTAACCTTGTTTTGAAACCAACCTACAAGGTCTTTTCCTTGTGAAGACTCAATGCCAGCTCTCAGGCTTCTTCCTCCTGCCCCTGCACCATGACTCCACATCTGAATATCAAGTCATTGTCACCAGAACTGTCACCGACTTCATTACCTCTGGAGATCTTCCCCCAACAGCCTCCAACCTACTTGTCTCCCAACCCTAGTCAGCCCTCTGCTACCTCCGTCCTAAAATCTACCAGACTGCCCGGTAGGCCCATTGTATCAGCCTGTTCCTGCCCCACTGAGCTCATTTCCTCCTACCTTAACGCCTTACTATTTCCACTTGATTAGACCCTGCCCACTTACATCCATAATTCCTCTGATGCCTTCCACCGTATTGAGATTTTCCAGTTCCCTGGCCCGATCTGTCTCCTGTTCACTATGCATGTTGAGTCCTTCTGTACCTCCATTCCCTACCAGGATGGCCAGAGAACACTCCGTTTCTTCCTTGACCAGAGGAACAATCCTCATTGACCACCACTTTTCTCCGTCTGGCTGAAGTTGTTCTGTCACTGAACAATTTCTCCTTCAATTCATTTCACTTCTATCAAGTCAAATGAGAGGCTATGGGTCCCAGTTATGCCTACCTCTTTATGGGATACGTGGAACGATCCTTGTTCCAGTCTTAGACAGTACGTTTCTTCTCTGTTTCCTTGACAATAGGCAAGAACTATTCTATTAACTTTGCTAATTGCTAATTGTACTTGTTTGTTAAACTTTGGTGAATCATAAAGAAGAACATCCAGATCCCTCGCATCTCAGAACTCTGCAATCTGTTATCATCAGTGTGATCCACTGTCCATGTGTGTACTCCTGGGAAGGATTATCATGAAAAGGATATTCATTGAACAGTTGCTCCCAAATTCCAAGAGCTCAAACGTAAATAAACACATTCCTAGATGGAAAAGGACATCTATTTTTTTATCTGGACCATCTGTAGGATTCAGAAAGAAGTCAGACAGCTTTGACCCTGAGCATGTGATCAAAGATGAAATTTTGCTGTGTGAACTTCTGTGAATTGATTTCTGCTCTGTGTTCTGGTCCTGACCACTCGAGGGGTCTTCTTCAGGTTTATTACATTGAAAGGAAAATGCTCACTCTGTTTATCCCAGCAGTAACAAAAGATCAATGAATTCATGAAATCTCTCTCTCTTTAGTATGGCAGCTTACTCACCGCCCTGATAATAAAATGTGAGGCTGGATGAACACAGCAGGCCCAGCAGTATCTCAGGAGCACAAAAGCTGACGTTTCGGGCCGAGACCCTTCATCAGAGAGGGGGATGGGGTGAGGGTTCTGGAATAAATAGGGAGAGAGGGGGAGGCGGACTGAAGATGGAGAGAAAAGAAGATAGGTGGAGAGGAGAGTATAGGTGGGGAGGTAGGGAGGGGATAGGTCAGTCCAGGGAAGACGGACAGGTCAAGGTGGTGGGAGGAGGTTAGTAGGTAGGAGATGGAGGTGCGGCTTGGGGTGGGAGGAAGGGATGGGTGAGAGGAAGAACAGGTTAGGGAGGCAGAGACAGGTTGGACTGGTTTTGGGATGCAGTGGGTGGTGGGGAAGAGCTGGGCTGGTTGTGTGGTGCAGTGGGGTGAGGGTATGAACTGGACTGGTTTTGGGATGCGGTGGGGGAAGGGGAGATTTTGAAGCTGGTGAAGTCCACATTGACACCATTGGGCTGCAGGGTTCCCAGGCGGAATATGAGTTGCTGTTCCTGCAACCTTCGGGTGGTATCATTGTGGCACTGCAGGAGGCCCATGATGGACATGTCATCTAAAGAATGGGAGGGGGTGTGGAAATGGTTTGCGACTGGGAGGTGCAGTTGTTTATTGCGAACCGAGCGGGGGTGTTCTGCAAAGCGGTCTCCAAGCCTCCGCTTGGTTTCCCCAATGTAGAGGAAGCCACACCGGGTATAATGAATACAATATACCACATTGGCAGATGTGCAGGTGAACATCTGCTTAATATTGAAAGTCATCTTGGGGCCTGGGATAGGGGTGAGGGAGGAGGTGTGGGGGCAAGTGTAGCATTTCCTGCGGTTGCAGGGGAAGGTGCCGGGTGTGGTGGGGTTGGAGGGCAGTGTGGAGCGAACAAGGGAGTCACGGAGAGAGTGGTCTCTCTGGAAAGCAGACAAGGGTGGGGATGGAAAAATGTCTTGGGTGGTTGGGTCGGATTGTAGATGCTGCTGGGCCTGCTGTGTTCATCCAGCCTCACATTTTATTATCTTGGATTCTCCAGCATCTGCAGTTCCTATTATCACTTACTCACCTCCCTGTACTGGTTGTGTTTCTACTTGTGCATGATGTTCTCTTTTGTGCTGCTTTTCAGGGTCTGTTGGGTATGTGTTTGCGTCCACATGTGTCTGATGATGCTCGCAATGGAAATGAAGTGCTTAAATCTATATCTGTGAGTAGTTAAAGCCTTACAGATTCAGAGTAAAACTATGAGATTCGATGGTTTACTTGTTTGTGTGTATTTCAACATTCCTGCTTGCATCAGGTGTTTTCAAGGCTTTGGTTTCAGGATTGCTGTTGCTTTTATTCCAGATTTCAGCACTGAAGAGAAATGGCCTTTTACAATCTCTTACGGCTGAAGTGGATGAAAAAAAACATGAAGGTGAGTTGATGGTGACATGATTTGGGCCAGATGTGAGTTTTAGTTTCTGTGAAGATTAACCTCTGCCTATTATCCTCTCCAGCCATGAATCAACTTGAATTGCACACTTTTCGGATACTGCAGGGCGAAAGATTGATTTTCGGCTAGAATGAACAAAATGGAGGTTGGCAAATTGGTGTACTGGCAGTGAAATGCAATGAAAAGGCATGTTGTTTAACTTAAAAATATATGGTGCCATATGTATGAGCAGAGTATATACAAAACTTAAGTACTTTTCCTGAAAGGAGGACACATTTGGTGGAAAAAGAAAGAGAGCTCACTGTTCCACTGCAGCATCAAATGTTGATGGCCAGTTCAACAAAGTGATTGCTGGAGATGTTTGGGCACTAATACCTATTGTGATATAAGTTTCTAATGTGTTAGTATAATTTGTCAAATTAGGTTCTTAGGTATTGGTAAATGGGGTTTTGATTTTCGTTCTGTCATCGTGACTTGTACTTTTCTCAGGACTTCATTGTTCTTTAGCAGTGGGTCAAAACAACAGTTTGAACAAACCATGTGAGTTAAGTTAAATGACCAGGGAAACTGCTTGCTGAAATAATTGTTGCAGTGTTTCCTAACATGAATTTTTATGACTCGTAGAGAAAGCGGGCAAAGGCTGGAAGCAGGGTCATTTCAGAGGAAGGCAGTTGTGCTGTTTAGCAGCTCAGAAGTAGTCCAAGTAATTGGAGAAAGCTTCGCATTTTATCTCAGAGTTCCTTTGGAATGGTCAGCAAGTGAGCCAGTTGCTGTGTGTCTCAGGTAGAGACGGTAACACAGAGAATCATGTCTGTGAATGTGCAGAAGTTTGTTGAAAGGAAACGCTTGTAATCTTGTCAGTTGAGTGAGAAATTTTAAAGTGAAGATGGGAGTTGTACTATAATGGGGTTGACTGTCGATAAAGGATATTGCTGGGAAAGAGTGTTGAATCTTTTGATTTGTTGTTTATGTTAAGATCTTTCCAAATTGTCTTAAAGCTTTGTTTTTGATTTGCTTGCATGTCCTGAACTTTGATGTTCTTTTGTTAAAAATGCAATGGCAGCATCTTATGAATGTATTTAGTGAATGATCACTGCCCGAACCAAACTGAAAAAATGGAACTCATGATCCACCAATCCAGGTTTCATTCTGGAATCAAACTTGTCTGTCTCCTCGTATGTGGATTGAACCCATTCCCTTCTTGACAGTCTGGCCAACTACTTAACTGAATTCACCCAACCTGAGAAATGTAACTCTCAGTTTAGAGAAAATAAATCTAGTGCTTATTTTATCAAGGATTATAAAATGAAAAAGCAGACTTTGTTTGTGTAGATAGTTTGTTTCAGCTAATTAGGTTAGGAAACTGCATAATTCACCAGATTTAGGAATATATTCTTTTTTTCTCCCCAGAGATGAGTGAAACCAAGAGAACATAGTTCCAGCGTGCACACTGAGAAATTTGTTTCTTCAAGTGACAACTAGACTGGCGGAGATCAAATCAAAGATAGACACAGCGTAGAATCACTGAGCCAAAGATAGATTCCTGCACTAGTTCTGATTGTCTAAAGGGATCCAAGAGTTTTCCAGATGTTCCCTCCTAATTGGTCAAGTTTTCATCTGGTTTCTCATTGACTCTTAGATGGATTTGGGCAGGGTGGGATGCATATGTTGTGATATGTAAGCCTTTAGAATTCTTGGATAGCCTGAATAGACTTTTTTTTTGCATGTCAGTTTGTCTCTTATGATTATATATCTTTTTTGTCATGACTAGGATAACTCATCAGCAAAGTATATGGCTGGAAGTGAATGAGTAGGAATTGTCATTTGGGCATGAGTAGTTTTGAAGTACAATGATTTCTAGTTTATTGCACTTTATTAGCTGGTAACAGGAGAGACAAAATGAAATTGTGATTTGAAGATTTTTAGTCTGAAGATAAGCCACTGGTGCATGGACGAGGCATGTAACCTGAAGCAGGAAGGTAACTGTTCATAACCAAAGAGAAGATTTTGAGCTGTGAAAAGGAGGAGTTTGCACACATAAATGGAACATTATTGGAGCTTTATTTTGTCATTATTTTTGCAGTGGATGTGACTTTGGATGTATTGCAGGCAGAAGCGGAGTGGGAGGCTTTGGAAACAATTCACAAAGGTGAGTAATTTATACGTAAAAGTTTCAGCTGTTTAAATTAGATAGTAATCAGCTACAGTTTCTGCCAGTCCTGAATCACTGACTGTTGGTTGAAGTTTAATTCTTTATCCTTATCATGTTTACTAAGAACTACCTGCTTCATTTGGGTCCCACAACTTGAATTGATTTCACTGTGACTAAATTAAAGAGCAACAATACCTTTTACAAAGGCAGTAAGACTCTTGTGTTCTCAGGTTGTAATTTGACAGATGTGGCACACAGCCAGTTGTGTTTCACTTCACATAGTGTGATGCTGAAAAAAGAGGCACTTTGCCCTGTTCACGTGTAATGATAAGGGACGAAGCAACTTTGGACCTGGTAAGGATGTCATCGTGGGGTATCCTTAAGGAAATTGTGAGAAATTGACTTCGGAAACTTGAATCTTATCCTTGAATTTACCTTTATTTAAGCTTATGAAGGCAGAATTGGCTGAAGTTATTGGGAAAATTGGTTAAAAGCTAGGATGACTCAAAAATAGTGGCACATATTTCAGGCAATATTTCATAACTCCCAAGTAAGTTATATTTCATTGAGAGAGAGACTTTATGAGAAGAATGCACTATCTGAAGCTGACTACGAAGGATAACAATTGAATAAAATTAAAGACAATCAGTGCAAATATTGGTAGGCTAGAAGGCTTGGGAACAGTTCAAGAACAGGAAAGGATGAGTGAAAGAAAGTCAACCAAGTCATTGATGTATCGTAATGGGCTTACTCCACGTAAAAGAACTAATCAACATTGACTCTTTGTGCAGTTTGTTCTTGCTGAACCAAATGATTTTTTTAATACCGCTGGAGTGACTAATTTCTGTTTTGCACATTTTTGTTGAGAAAGCTCACATTACACATATGGTTCACAAAATGAAAGAAAACAAACAGCCGGCTCAGGAATGCTGAGAATTTGCAGAAAACATTCAGGCTAGAAATACAAGCAAGTGATGTTCAGGCAACTTGTTCATTGGCTGTACAGATAGACAAGACGTGTCTGTACACAAAATATAACAGGTTACAGATATTCCAGCTTCATACCTTTTGAGTGACAAAGTTTCTTCTTATCTCTAAATGATCAATCTTCAGTCCTGAGACTGTGTCCCCATCAGTTCTTTAAGCTTGGGAAACAACCTCTGCTTGTCTTATCTGAGAAATTATGATTCACTGTTGTCTTCTGAAGGTTGCTATGCATCCTACCTCTGATCGCTCCAAGAAGAATATCTTCGAACAATAACATTGCAGAATGTATGTTTGGTTGTCAGTTGCACATGCTTCTTGACCCTCAAGGACTCTTGCATATACAACATTTGTGCTGGAAAGGTTAGGCACAACAGGCCACTGATGATGATATTAGCAGCACTCAAACAAAATGCTTGAGTGAGCGAGATAACAAGGTGTAGAGCTGGATGTACCTAGCAGGCCAAGCAGCATCAAAGGAGCAGGAAGGCTGACATTTCAGGCCAAGACCCTTCTTCAGAAACTCCCTTTTGAATTTTTCTCCTGAAATGGAAACACTGGGGCTCTGATCAGACCCTCGATAGGATGGGACTCAAAGCTCCATTGCACTGCTGAGTGGCATTGTACATATTTAGTCTCCATGGACAGTGCCATTTTATTATTCTGGCTTTGCTCTGCAAAGGATTAGCTCAGATGTTGTGATACATTATTCGTGTGACATGAAGAATAATTTTTGATTTTGTGATTGAGATGTACACAGGTTAATGAGTGGCAAATGAAATATAATGTGGGAAGTTTGCGGTTATTTGGCAGGAAATCAGAAAAGTAGAACTTTTTTTTACAAAAGCATGAATTTGGAAATATTGCTGTTTAGAGGGATTTGGGTGTAATTGCAGAAGGAGCATAAAGTTAGCATGTCGCTACATCAATCGAATGGGGCTTGAGGATAAGATTAAGGAGTCCGTTACCCTGGACAAATCAGATGGAAGCCAACTTTTGAGATCCAATGACAACCAAATTAAGAGACAGGAAAAAGAGCAAGCTATGACTTGAACTGATAATAGATAATTGGACATTCCTCATGGCAATAAATGCCCTGTTTGCCTACAAATTCAAATCAGCTTTGAACTTGGGGAATACAATTAACCTCACCCACCAAGTTGGAGGAAGTCTTGATATGAGCAGTTTAATGAGACCTAAGCTGGAGTACTGAGAGAGTTGTGAACACAAGCAAGTCTCCCAGCCATCGACTTCAGCTATACTTGCTGCTGCATTGGGAAAGCAACCAACATAGTCAAAGACCTCTCTCTGTTATATTGCGAGTTTTATTCTTTTGTAAGGACTCGAGGGCCTTGCTCAGTTCATTCAGAGATAACAGCTGGTCCAGTTGCTCCCATGTGCTATCATCTAAGACCTCCGTGAAAGAAGCCAAGAACAATGAGGGGGGCCGTGCTGTGTCTGGCTTTGTGTCATACGTTCTGGCATAAGAAGATTTGCTGATTCTCAGGATGTCAGACTGAGATGATGTTACTAAGCCATCTACTCCCTTCAGTCTGCTGAGCACTAAGCTGTTCTTGTTCACCTTCTGGTAGAAGAAACATCAGCACATTTCAGCCTGCTCCATGGTGCAGACACTGGACTGGATGATTATCTTGGAGGTCTTGAGGCATAGAATGTGGGTTGCTGGCTCTTCACCTCCGGGAGCTACTCCAGCGATGTGACATTCAGTTGGCTGTTAGCCCCTCCAGATCGTACGTTCACGTTGATGCCGTTGAAGTCACTAGCCAGACTGACGGGCCTCAATATTGCCAGCAGCAGTGGGAGCTGTTGCAAGGCAGTCAGCTGCTCACTCTTTACCATTGGGACATACATATGAAATAGTCTCAGGGAAACATTTTTGTCCATAACACATGCTACAAGGAGGCACCGTTTCCTTAACCTCACAGATGGCGAAGTTGTCTCCTCGCAGCAGAATAGTCAGACGGAAGGAACGGCAATCATTTCCTTGCTACACCATTTTCTCTAGCTGTTGAGGTACAATATCACGCACTTGTGCAGAAACAGCAAGTCCACTTTGGCCAGATAAGCTGACGTAGAAACACATTGCACCGGCAATTTAACGTGATGCATGTTTATGTTGACAATTTAAAAACCCATTTTGAGAGTTTAGAGAAGTAACTAACTGTAGATTCAATGCCTCTTCACCTGTGGTCTTGTCGGGGTCGGGGGGAGGGGAGTCCCTTCACTGGGACTTGACTCAATCTGAAGATTGGAAGCAGTTTAAAATTCAGCAAAGAAGGACCAAGGAATTGATTAAGAAGGGGAGAATAAAGTACAAACATTAGCTTGCAGGGAACGTAAAGACTGACTCTAAGAGTTTCTATAGGTATGTGAAGAGAAAGAGATTGGTAAAGACAAATGTAGGTCGGTTACAGTCAGAATGGGGGAATGTATAATTGGGGACAAAGAAATGGCTGAGGAACTGAATACATAATTTAGTTCTCTCTTCACAGAAGAGGACACAAATCAGATACCAGAATTATTGGAGGATGCAAGATTTAGTGAGAGGGAAAAACTGAGGGACATCACTATTAGTGAAGAAATTTTGCTGGGAAAATTGTTGGGATTGAAGGCTAATAAATCCCGAGGGCCTGATCATCTTTCTTCTCTTTATTCATTCATGGGATGAGGGTGTCACTGGCGAGACCAGCATTTATTGCCCATCCCTAATTGCCCAGAGGGCAGTTAAGAGTAAATCACATTGCTGTGGGTTGGAGTCACATGTAAGCCAGACCTGGTAAGGATGGCAGTTTCCTTCCCTCAAGGACATGAGTGAACCAGATGAGTTTTTCCGACAATTGATAATGGATTAATAGTCCTCATTTGATTCTTAATTCCAGATATTTATTGAATCAAATTGGATCATCTGCCATAGTGGGATTCGAACCTGGATCCTCAGAAAGTTATCTAGGTCTCTGGAATAACAGTCCAGAGAAAATACCACGAGGCCATCACCTTCCCTAAATCTGCATCCAAGAGTACTTAAGGAAGTAGTCATTTTCCAGGATTCTATAGAATCTGGAACAGTCCCTGCAGATTGGATTGTGGCTAATGTCACTGCTACATTCCAAAATGGAGGTAGAGAGAAACAGAGAATTACAGACTGGTAAGCCTAACATCGGTAGTGGGGAAAATTCTCGAATCCATTGTTAAGGATTTTATAGCAGAGCATTTAGAAAGCAGTGGCAGGATTAAACAGAGTCAGCATGGATTTATGAAGGGGAATTCATTTCAAAAAACGATTGACAAAGTCCGACATAAGAGATTAATGTACAAGGTTAAAGCGCATGGGGTTGGGTGAAGTGTATTGAGATGGATGGGAAACTGGTTGGCAGAGAGGGAACAATTAGGTGGAATTAATGGACCCTTTTCAAATTGGCATGCAGCAACTAACGGGGTGCAAAATGGGATTAGTGATGGGACACCAGCAATTCACAATATATATTAGTGATTAAATGAGGTAACAAAATGTAACATCTCCAAGTTCGCAGATGAGCTGAGTGGGAGGGGGTACTGTGATGAGGATGCAGAGATCCTTCAGCCTGATCTAGATAGGCTGGGTGAATGGGCAAATCAATGGCAGATGCAGTACTATTTGGATAAATGTGAGGTTATTCAGTTTGGAAGCAAAAAGGAGAAGGCAGATTACGATCTGAATAGCTGCACATTGGGAAAGAGGGGTGTATGCAGCTGGACCTGGGTGTCCTTGTACACCAGTTGCTGAAGGTAAGCATGCAGGCGCAGCAGGCCATAAAGAAGGCAAATGGTATGTTGGCCTTCATTGCCAGAAGTTTTGAGTACAGGAGCTAGGACGTGTTGTTGCAGTTGGACAGCGCCTTGGTGAGACCACACCTGGAATACTGTGTGCATTTTTGGTCTCCTTTTCTGATGAATGATCCTCTTCCTCTCAAGGGAGTACAGCAAAGGTTTACCGGGCTGATTCTGGATACGGCAGGTCTGATTATGAGGAGAGATTGCCTAATGAGATTGTTTTCGTCAAGAGTTCAGACAAATGAGGGGGGGATCTCACAGAGACCTGAAAAATTCTAACAGGACTGGATAGGGTAGATGCAGGGAGGATGTTCCCGATTGGTGGGTGTGTCCAGAACCAGAGGTCACAGTATGAGGATTCGGGGTAGACCCATTTAGGATGGAAACAAGGAGACTTTTTTTCCCTCAAAGAGTGGTGAGCCTGTGGAATTTATTACCACAGAGAGTAGTTGATGCTAAAACATTGAATGTATTTAAGTGGTGACTAGATAAAGCATTTGGGGCGAATGGGATCAAAGGTTATGAGGAGAAAACAGGATTAGGCTATTGAGTTGGACGATCAGCCATGATCATGATGAATGATGGAGAATGTTCAAAGGGCTGAATGACCTCCTCCTGTTCTTGTCTTCTGTGTTTCTGTGTTGTGTGTGAACTGTTGGATGCTCTCAGTGCTGATGTAACTGTCCTATTCCACTCTGGTGGCATTGCCAGGAAGATCTGGTTTGGAGTCTGATAGCGGAGTTATTGTCTGCTCCTGATTTGGAGCATCGCTGCTTCCAGCTGCCACAGCTGTTGCGCTGTGGGTACCCCTTGTTTCCTGTCGGTCGGAGTTTGGGTTTCACTGGTTCCCTCATGATGGCCGGCATTTCCAGGCTGGGGGTGTTCTTCTCCTTCTACCCCATGCTGCTGTGTTTCTTTTTGGTTGGTGGCCATTCCTGCACACGTTTTTGTCGTCTGAGAAGTTGCTGGTGTGTCCATCACACAGCTGCCTCTTTCTGTTTCATTGTGAGCCTGTGTGGGCCTGATGTGGTTTCTTTTCATGTTGTTTCTCACTGGTATCCAGTCTCCCTTGTCTTTAATTTCCTCCTCCTCTATTGACTTCATACCAAGGTAGGTAGATATTTTTGCCTCTAAGACAATCAAGGGATTTGCCCCTGAAATAGAAAAGAGAGTGAGGGCCTGGTTGGCCATGATCATATTGTGTGTGGAGCTGGCTCGAGGGGTTGTATGTTCTACCTCTTCCTCTACTCCTTATGTTTTTTGTTCATTTGCTCTGAAATATAAAATTGGAAATTCAAAAGGGAAAATTCAGTGCATTAATTGAATGAGCAAAGCTCTGTGTACCTTTTTCTACTCTGATTGGCTGAGTGATTTTTCTTTGTTCTCAGAATTTCCTTTAAAGGAATGGAAGGTAAGGATTCCGCCTAAGCTGCAGGGTGTTTTAGTAACATTCAGCATTCTGACTCCTGAATTGCTAAGTTCGTCAAAGTAAAATACCAAAGCAACATGTCAAGCACGCTTGGAAACACACCTTGGTATGCTCAGCAGGAATCCACAGTTAAAATGACATCCCCTCAGAAGAATATCCCAGTACAGATGACAACAAGCCCCTATATCCTAGCTACATATTGCAGGAGCTTACCAAACCTCACCATCTAAAGACTGACTTAAGAAATCAATGATTCACTGCTGCTGGAGTAGGTTACTTTGTCATTCCAATGAAGTATTTCAATGTTAACTGAACATGGTACAATCACAGATAATGGGAACTGCTCTGATGAAGGGTCTAGGCCCAAAATGTCAGCTTTTGTGCTCCTGAGATGCTGCTGGGCCTGCTGTGTTCATCCACCCTCACATTTTATTATCATGGTACAATCACAGTTGCTGTGCATTCTCTTGAAAACTTTGGTTAACTTGAACTGAGTGGAGAGTTTGAAATTTTCTTTTGTTTAGGTAAAAGATCATCTGAAGATGAATGGTAGTTTTTGTATTGAAATGCATTGTTCTCTTCCAGGTCCAAATGACTTAACTGGAAGCACCCCACTCATCTCTTTTAATGAAGCACTTCAGCATTTTCAAACAGCTGATCTCTGTGAGTACAGGGTAAGCGCAATGTGAGACGAGACAAGAAAAGCAAGAGCTGAACTCTCAAATTAAATTTTGATGGTTTGTTTCGGAAAATTACTCTTTTGAAATGCCACTTGCTGATTTTCCCTCAAAACTAAGGTTTGGCAAAATGTTTGAGTTCCTATGATGTCTTCTCACAGTAAAGCCTCAGAGATTTTATTCCTTCTGTTTGGAAGAATCTTCGAAAATCTGACAAATTCAGACGTCTTTGCAGGAAATGGTTCACATGTTAAGGTGTCCAGGTTTCTGAGTGGGTGCTTGAGACCTGAGCTGTGTGAAAGCAGAAGGTCTGTTTCGTGGCAGCAGGGTGTATGGTATAAAGCTGTTTTGTGGCAGCAGAGTGTATGATATAAAGAAGGGCAGGATATTCTAAATTTAGCAGGATCTGCAAGCTTACTGAATACAATTCGAGATGTTATAGGGCTGAACAATTTCTTTTTTGCATTTTCAGAAGAACATCCAGCCTACTGTGCGGAGGACAGGATTATCTGCCATCACGCATTTCCTCTTTGGCCCGCCACGGTTGCACAAGGAGTTGCAGGAGGAGCGAGACTTGGTCTTTGCGATTGGCCAATGTGAGTGTGTTAAGCAGTTTATTCAATCTGAAGTAAGACTGTATCGTGCCTCGTTACACTGTGTATAGAGATGAGTCAGCATGCTTTGCAATTTGATCAGGGTCTGACATTCAGCATGGTTCTCCTTCTCATGTGTGGCTCGTGGAAGTTACTTGTCAGGATAAGTCAATGCTCAGTGGAGACTGCAGTCAGGTCTACGCCATAGGTTCTGTGTACAATGCCCAATTCAAAACTTAGGCAAAAACCTCATGCTGACACTCAAACGCAACACTGCAGGAATGCTACATGACGGAGGCGTGGTCTTCGGAATGAAATATGAAATTGAGGCCATTTTTGCCTGCTTGGGTAGATGTAAAAGATCCCATAGCATTATTTTGAAGGGCAGGAGAGTTACCTCTGGTGTCCTGACAAATATTTATCCATCAGTTAGCATCACAAAAACAGATTACATTTTGTGACAGTTTGCTATGACCAAATTGGCTGTCACATTTGTTATATTGTTATAAGTGACTACACTTCAAAAAGTACTTAAATTATTGGTAGTAGACAGAGAGTCATGGTGGACGGTTGCTTTTTGGACTGGAGGCCTGTGAGCAGCAGTCTTCCACGGAGATGGGTTCTGCGCCCTCTTTTGTTTGTCATTTATAAATGATTTGGATGAGAGTGTAGAAGGCATGATTAGTAAGCTTTCGGATGACACCAAAATTGATGCATTGTAGACAGTTAAGAAGGTTTTCTAAGATTACAGAGGGATCTTGATCAAATAGGTCAATGGGTTGAAAAATGGCTGACAGAGTTCAGTCCAGATAAATGTGAGGTATTGCATTTTGGTACAACAAACACTGGTCAGACTTATACAGTTGATGATCGGGTCTTGGGTAGTATTATTTCACAGGGGGACCTAGGAGTGCAGGTACATAATTCTTTGAAGTTGGCGTCACATTTAGACAGTATGGTTAAAAAGGTGTTTGGTGCACCAACCTTCATAGCTCAGCCCTTTGAATACAGAAGTTGGGACATCAGGTTGAGGTTGTACAGGACATTCGCTTGGCCTGTTCTGAAATACTCTGTCCATCTCTGGTCACCCAGTTGTAGGAAGGATATTATCGAGGTGGAGAGGGCTCAGAAGAGATTTACCAAGATGTTGCCGGGCCTGGAAGATTTGAATTATAAGAACGGCTGGATACACTGGAAGATTTTTCACTGGAGCGAAGGAGGTTGAGAGGCAACCTGATAGAAGTTTATAAAATAATGAGAGGTAGTTGTCTTTTCCCTCAAGTCGGGGAGTTCAAGACTAGAGGGCACATTTTTAAGGTGAGAGGAGAGAGGTTTACAATAAGACATAGGGGGCAACTATTTTTATACAGTGTGGAATGACCTTCTAAAGGAAGTGGTGGTAGTGGGCAGAATTACAACGTTTAAAAGACATTTGAATAAGTACACCAACAGGAAAGGTTTGGAGGGATATAGGATATGAGCAGGCAGGTGGGACTAGTTCAGTTTGGAATTTCATTCAGTATGGACTGCTTGTACCAAATGGTCTGTTTTTGTGCTGCATTACTCTATACCTCTGTGATTGTAAGGTGCATAGCGATGTCTGGTGACCCTGAAACATGCTTCCTAAATACAAGTCTTCCTTACTTAGACTATAGCTTGAACTCCATAGTTATGTGCTGTACGAATATGTTACAGGACTTTTTAATGAGCTGGCATATATTCCTGTGTTTTCGGGTTGAATTGACAAGATGACTGATATTACAAAATAGGTTAAGGATTTCAGATTCCAATGAAATGAAAGCAAAGAGGGAGCTTGCAAGAATTTTGGCACATATAGTAAAAGATCATCCAAATGTGTTTTATATTAGGGGCAAAGTGATAACAAGTTAAAAAGGATGCCATGGTAAGGACTGAACTGGCAACATATGTGGAGCCAGAAGACTCAGGTGGGGTTTTAAATGAATACTGTGCATCATTACTCACAGTAGAGAAGGATGGTGTAGGTATGAGAAGCTAAATAGGATAAGAAATTGATTCTAATTTTTGATGCAACGAAATATGTAGAAGAGGGCAGCCGACATAGACTTCAGTTAGGTTTTTTGACAAGGTGTTGCATGGGAGTCAGGTCAAGAGGTCCTTCGGAGCTCAGGTAGTTTGACAGATTGGGTACAATATTCGCTTAATTCACTGTGGCAGAGGGTGCTGGTTGATGGTAATTCCTGTGACTAGAAGCTTCTGTTCAGTTACACATTGCAAGGTTCGCTACTGGAATCTTTGCTGTTTCTTGTGAACATTAATGATCTAGATACAAATGTAAGAGGCTTGATCAGATGTCTTTAAAGTAGTGATGTGGTGAATAGGGAGGAGAAAGCCTTGGTTACAGGATAGTATAGATGGGTTGGTTAGTTGAGCCGAACATTGGCAGATGGAGTTTAATCTTGTCAAGTGCAAGTCATGGATTTTGGAAGGAAGAAGGATTCATGGGAATACACAATGATGCAAAGACCCTGCAAAGTGCTGACGATCCTCGGGACCTTGCTCTGAATGCCCATAGGCCCTTGAAAGCAACAAGGCAGTTGATTAGGGGTTGTAGGAGCCACAGATGCTGGAGAATCTGAGACAACTAGGTGTAGAGCTGAATGAACACAGCAGACCAAGCAGCCTCAGAGGAGCAGGAAGGCTGACGTTTTGGGCCGAGACAGGAAATAGGAGCAGGAGTAGGCCATGTAAGAATAATCGGGTAGTTATAATAGGGGATTTGAACTTCCCAAACATAAACTGGCACTGTGTTAAAGGCTTTGATGGCTTTTAAGTATGTCCAAAACATTTTATGATTGTGTATCTGGATGGATCCACAAGAGAAGATGCAAAAGTTGACCTCTTGTTGGGAAATAAAACAGGGCAGTGACTGAGGTGTCAGTTGGGGAGAACTTTGGTGTTAGTAACCAGAAATTGGGATGGGAGAGCATAGACCGGATCTAAAAGTTAAAGTTCTAAATTCGAGGAAGGCTAATTTTTGATGGTATTAGGCAAGAACTTTCAAAAGTTGATTGGGGTCGGATGTTTGCATGAAAAGGGATGGCTGGAAAATGGGAGGCCTTCAAAAGTGAGATAACGAGAGTGCGGAGACAGTATGTTCCCGTTAAGTTGATGAGCAAGGCTGGTAGGTGTAGGGAGTGCTGCATGACAAGAGAAATTGAGGTTTTGGTCAAGACTGAGAAGGAAGCATATGTCATGTATTGACAGCAGAGATTGAGTGAATGCTTAGAAGTGTATAAAGGCAGTAGGAGAATACTTAAGAGGGAAATCAGGAGGGCAAAAAGGGAACATGAGATAGCTTTGGGATGTAAAGTTAAGGAGAATCCAAAGAGATTTTATAAAAACATGAGGGACAAAAGGGTAAATCAGAAGAGAAGAGGGCCCCTCAAAGATCGACTATTTGTGAAACTGCAGGAGATGAAGGAGATAGTAAATGAGTATTTTGCATTAGTTTTTGCAGTGGAGAAGAATATGGAAGGGATAGAATGTGAGGAAATAAATTGTGACATCTTGAAAAATGTCCTTATTAGAGAGGAGGTGGCGCTGGACGGTTTAAAATGCATAAAGGTGGATAAATCCCCGGGACCTGATCAGCTATACCCTCGACCCCTGGGGGAAGCTAGGCAAGTGTTCGCTGGGCCCCTTACTGAGATATTTGTATCACCAGTAGCCACAGGTGAGGTGCCAGAAGACTGGAGGTTGGCTAATTTGGTGCCACTATTTAACAAACGCTACAAGGACAAGCCAGGGAACTGCACACCGGTGAGCCTGACATCAGTGGTGGGCATGTTATTGGAGGGATTCCTGAGGGACAGGATTTCTAAGGATTTGCAAAGGCAAGGACTGATTAGGGGCAGTCAACATTGTTTTGTGCGTGGAAAATTGTGATCACAAACGTAATTGAGTTTTTTGAAGATGTAAAGAAGAGGATTGATGAGGGCAAAGCATAATTATATAAAGCTCTATAAAGTCACCCCTCAGCCTCTGATACTCCAGAGAAAATAGGTCCAGCTTTATATAATTTGTGGACCTCAGTAAGGCATTCAACAAGAATTGGTGGACTGGTCAGCAAGGTCAGATCACATGGAATACAGGGAGAACTAATCATTTGGACACAGAACAGGCTTGAAGGTAGAAGACAGAGGGTGGTGGTGGATGTTTGCTTTTGAGACTGGAGGTCTGTGACCAATGGTATGCCACAAGGATTGGTGCCGGGTCCACAGCTTTTCATCATTTATATAAATGATTTGGATATGAACACTGGAGGTATGGTTAGTAAGTTTGCAGATGACACCAATATTGGAGATTTAATGGACAATGAAGAAGGTTCCCTCCTGAGTACAACGTGATCTTGATCAGATGGGCCCCAATGCACCAAGGAATGGCAGATGGAGTTTAACTCAGATAAAGGTGAGGTGCTGCACTTTGGAAAGGCACATCAGGGCAGGACTTATACACTTAATGCTAAGGTCCTAGTGAGTGGTGCTGAACAAAGGGAGACCTTTGAGTGCAGGTTCATAGTTCCTTGAAAGCGGAGTCGCAGATAAATAGGATTGTTAAAAAGATGTTTGGTGTGTTTGCCTTTATTGGTCAGTGCATTGACTATTGGAGTTGGGAGGTTACGTTGCAAGACATTGTTAGGCCACTGTTAGCATACTGCATTAGCTCTTGTCTCCCTGCTATAGGAAGGATGTTGTGAAACTTGATAGGGTTCAGAAAAGATTTCCAAAGATGTTTCCAGGGCTGGAGAGTTTGAGCTATGGGGAAAGGCTGAATAAGCTGGGGCTATTTTCTCTGGAGTAATAGAGGCTGAGGGCTGATTTTGTAGAGTTTTATATAATTATGAGGGGCATGAACAGGATAAATAGACAAAGTCTTTTCCTGGCAGTCGGGGAGTCAAAAACTAAAGGGCATAGTTTTAAGGTATGAGTGGAAAGATTTAAAAGGGACCCGATGGGGTAACTTTTTCATGCAGAGGGTTGTTCCTGTGTGGAATGAGCTGCTAGAGGAAGTGGTGGAAGTTGGTACAATTAGAGCACTGCCGAGGCATTTGGATGGGCTATGAAAAGGAAGAGTTTAGGGGGATACGGACCAATTGCTGGCAAATAGGACTTGATTAATTTAGGATAGCTGGTCAGCATAAACAAATTGATTCGAAGGGTCTGTTTCCGCGCTGTATATCTCTATGACTCTGTAACTCTATCCCTTCGAGCCTGCTGTGCCATTTATTGTGATAATTGCTGATTGTTCATCTCACTATTTTGTTCCTGCTTTTTCTCTATACCCTTTGTTCCGAAGCAGATCAAACCCCCTCAAAATATATTAAGAAAATAGTCTAAACCTTAACTGAAATAACTGCACAGAGGCCAGGATCTTGTCATCAAGTCACCCTTTATTTCCGTGTGCACAGTACACTGGCTCGGAGTCAGTCCCTTGAACAGTCCCTTGATAAGGTTCCCCATGGAAGGCTCATTCAGAAGGTCAGGAGGAATGGGATACAGGGGAACTTAGCTGCTTGGATACAGAATTGGCTGGCCAACAGAAGACAGCGAGTGGTAGTAGAAGGAAAATATTCTGCCTGGAAGTCAGTGGTGAGTGGGGTTCCACAGGGCTCTGTCCTTGGGCCTCTACTGTTTGTAATTTTTATTAATGACTTGGACGAGGGAATTGAAGGATGGGTCAGCAAGTTTGCAGACGACACAAAGGTCGGAGGTGTCGTTGACAGTGTAGAGGGCTGTTGTAGGCTGCAGCGGGACATTGACAGGATGCAGAGATGCGCTGAGAGGTGGCAGATGGAGTTCAACCTGGATAAATGCGAGGTGATGCATTTTGGAAGGTCGAATTTGAAAGCTGAGTACAGGATTAAGGATAGGATTCTTGGCAGCGTGGAGGAACAGAGGGATCTTGGTGTGCAGATACATAGATCCCTTAAAATGGCCACCCAAGTGGACAGGGTTGTTAAGAAAGCATATGGTGTTTTGGCTTTCATTAACAGGGGGATTGAGTTTAAGAGTCGTGAGATCTTGTTGCAGCTCTATAAAACTTTGGTTAGACCGCACTTGGAATACTGCGTCCAGTTCTGGGCGCCCTATTATAGGAAAGATGTGGATGCTTTGGAGAGGGTTCAGAGGAGGTTTACCAGGATGTTGCCTGGACTGGAGGGCTTATCTTATGAAGAGAGGTTGACTGAGCTCGGTCTCTTTTCATTGGAGAAAAGGAGGAGGAGAGGGGACCTAATTGAGGTATACAAGATAATGAGAGGCATAGATAGAGTTGATAGCCAGAGACTATTTCCCAGGGCTGAAATGGCTAGCACGAGGGGTCATAGTTTTAAGCTGGTTGGTGGAAAGTATAGAGGGGATGTCAGAGGCAGGTTCTTTACGCAGAGAGTTGTGAGAGCATGGAATGCGTTGCCAGCAGCAGTTGTGGAAGCAAGGTCATTGGGGTCATTTAAGAGACTGCTGGACATGCATATGGTCACAGAAATTTGAGGGTGCATCCATGAGGATCAATGGTCGGCACAACATTGTGGGCTGAAGGGCCTGTTCTGTGCTGTACTGTTCTATGTTCTATCTATGTTCTAACTGAGGAGATTCTGAACCCCTGTTAATATTGGTCAGCCAGTGCTGAGGTTGTTAAACTGAGCCAAAGATCTTGTTGTCAACAAGATCCACCTGGTTCCATTCACTGTACCAATGTTTTCTTATTTTAAAGATAAGTGTAAGATGTTGCGTTCAAGATGTAATTCATTTGTTCAAACTATGCAATGGAAAGCAAAGCACGCCTTCATACTATACTACGGTTAAAATTCAGACAAAATGAAAACAATTCACTTCACTGTAACTCTATCGAAATGCTCAACAAAATAATAGATATATTAACTGCTTCTAATTAACTGTTCCAATGTAGTAACATCCCATAAACATACGCTTGGCAAAGGAAAATTCATTAAAATAGATGATCTCACTTGCAACTTGACTAGCAGGAAGACAGCTGCAGCTTTTAGCTGTAACAGAGAGAAGAACAAGAGCTTCCACATCCAGCTTCAAAACCCCAACACCTGCAGAAAGCTAAAGCTAAAAACCCTGGTTCTGTGCCCCCACCCCACCCCCAACCATTCAGGCTTCTTCTGTTATTCCAACTTTTTTTAAAAAAGCCAAAGTCCTCAGAAAATGTTTACTTCATTGGCTTTGAACAGACTGCTTGCTACCTCTGTCTCAGTGTTTTGCCATAAAAAAAATCCCAGGACAAAATATGTCTCCTAAAGCTGTTGCATCATCACACCTTTGATATCCATCTCCTTGAAAACATTCCGTGTTTAGGCATCATTTGCTTGTTAAAGCAGAGAATTCCACAGGCGCATCATTTTCTGGAAGAAGAAATTTGTCCACATCTCTGTCTGAAATGGATGAGCCTATATTTTAAAAGTGTGAGCCCTGGTTCTGGGCCCCTCAGTGATTAGGAAGATGCTTCCTGCGTTTACCTGGTTTATTTCTGTTTGAATTTTGGAGCTGAAAGGTAGAGGCAGGAGCCATCACAACATCTAATAAGTATTTACATTAACACTTAAAATGACACACCTTAGAAGTTGCGGGACCTCATTGCTGAGAAACGAGATCAGAGGAGTTACATATTTGTTGACCAGTGCAGAGGGCCGAAGTCTCATGTTGTAATACGCTGTGACTATGACCCAAATGTATTTTCTTCAGAAGACCATTTGTTTCACAATGCAAGTATCCAGGATTTGAAGCAGTTACCATTGTTTTGTAAAACTATCTTTTAATGAACAACAAAAATCATTGCCAGAACACGAAATTATAGAAGAAATTGATGTGTTTCTTGGCGCAGGCTCGTTGGACAATGATCAGAAAGTTCATATTCGAGTTTTGCAGACAATTTATAAGAAACTAACTGGGTCTAAGTTTGACTGTGCACGTTATGGATCACATTGGGAACAATTAGGGTTTCAAGGTAAGGATTAGGAAATATTCTGGTTGACAGTTTGTTTGTGTTGTGATCATAACCTTGGCATTTCAGGCTGGGGCTCAGTTGGGAACTTTATCCTGGATTTGCCAATGGTGAGACAGATGTTGTTCTAGTGTCATTGGGGGTTGTTTGTGAGTATCTGTGAAACCTCTGTCGTAATCTCTGTTCTTCAGAGTAGACTCTGAAGAAATTGCTTCAGAAATTGAACATTCTGCTGGGCAGTTCCCCAACAACTAGAACCATCTGAAAGGCTCCATTCAAATCTGAGAATTCAGAGGGTTTTAACGAAATTAAATAAATGGTTACTTAGGAAAACAAGCTCATCAAATACCCCGTCAAACGCCTGAGTAATTGTTCACTTGACCCTCAACTTAACTCACACACCCCACCAATCCCTCCTGACCTGTCACCCCCTCTGTCCCCCTGAGAGCTGAAATCTTTTTCCCTACTCTCGACCAGGTATTCCCTGAACCTGACCCTGACACATCCTTAACCCCCCTTCTTGATCCGACCTGCGGGAACTGCCTTCCATCATCTTCAACTGCTCTGGACCCAAGGGTCCTTCATTCTGAAAGTTGACCCACCTCCCACGTTGCTCTGGACCTGCTATCCTTTTCCCTAAACTTACGATCCCTTTCCCCATTGCTGGACTCTCACTTCATTCAAAACTATCTTCCCTGTACCTCCTGTGGATTTGATAATTCTCCATCTTCCCAGCTCCTGGCCCTCCATGCCCTTTCCACATGACCAGTGAAGTGTCAGAATGGAACTGTGGCTGTGCATTTCTGCTGAGTTCCTGATTGGAATCTCCTGTCGGACCTATTGAGTTGTTTCCTTTCACAGGACCAGAGTGGCAACTTCCATGACATTACAACTTCTTGGAGAATGCAGCCCATGTGTTCAATTGGCAGTGTTAATCATGTCAATATGTAACAAAGAATACATTACAAAAACATGTTTACACTGACCTTGAAAGCGTGTTGTGACCAGTGGCTGGAGGAAGGGAAACGTAAGAGTTTTTTTAACAGTGTTGGACTGAAATTTGATGTGAAAAACTGTTTTATGTGTAAGTGTGTTATACGAATTCGTAAAACTCTTGTCATCTTGTCAAATTATGTCTGATCAATAACAAAACTGAAAATGTGCTTACATGAAACGTTATGAACGACAAGAGCAAACTAGTGAACAAGTTTGACTTCTCTTTTTGCTTATGAATTTTGTACTGTTACTAGGTGCAGATCCAGGGACTGATCTACGTGGGACAGGATTCCTTGGTCTCATGCACACCTTGTACATGGTGATGGATTTGCAGACTTTACCTTTGGCTCGTGATATTTACAAATTGTCACAGCATCCGACACAAGTTAGTTAATGCTTCCAGTTTTAATTTGGTTGAAAATTTCTCAGAGTCTGTTTTGGATAAGGACACACAAACCCCATTTACTAATACTGCATACTGCTGAATACACAGATTAAGTTTATTAAAATTAATGAAGTTAAGCTGTAAGATACACTGGAGTTTTGGAATACAGCACCAGGCATGGTGTCTGAGGCTTTTCTTTTTCCCGAGAGGAAGCATAAATGTAGAATATAAGTATTTCTGATTTCTTTCAGATATTAATGGACTGGTTCCGTTTTTTTAAATGACACACCATTTTGAGGTTCTGAAAGATTTGTTGAAAGAGTTACATGAATTCTGCCCTTTGCTGAGATGATATACAATGAGTATCTTATCTGTACAATGTTTGCTTTCACTTTGACCATATTTTCTTTGTTGCAGAATTTCCCTTTCTGTCTCATGTCCATTAACATCACCAGAATCACTATCCAAGCTTTGAGGGAAGAATGTTTATCCAAGTAGGTGACATAGAATAATCTCAGATTGTTCCTATCAAATGAGAGGGTAATTAGAAATTAAACATTGAACCACGAAAATTGTTGCAAGTCGATGAATTTCTTCTCCATTCTTCCAAAAAAAAATCAATGCCAATAAACAGTCAGCATCCTTGTGGCTGACAGTTGTGAGTTGCCATCTGTCTTACTGACATTGCATTTTACACAGTCTCCAATTGACTGTTTATCAATATATGGATAACGAATTATGCTTGAAGAATTAAGAAAACTACAGTGAAAATATTTCATGTATTCCCTGCATTCAGTCCACCCTTAAGCAACATGGTAATGCAGACAATCCCAGAAAAACAATGGGGCAGTTGCCTCTGACCGGTTAACCCTAACAGGTGCCAGAACATTTGGCTGCTGAATGGCACCTGGAGGAGAAAATTGGTTTCATTGTGGGACTGGTTAGCCAGAAAACCAATAGGCTTCTCTTTATGCCTTCAGGTTTTTTAGACTGGTCAGTTTTCCAGATATTTTCTCACTAACCTGTTAAGCGATAGTATGACACATGTCTGGATCGGCTGAGACTTGAACCTAGGCCTCATGACTCAGAAGTCAAAACACTACCAGTGTATCACAAGAACCCCGGTCATTCTTGCAGCTCCTTCTGCCCACCAGTCTCACCTATTTCCCCTCCATATCTTTCCAGTCATTGATTAAACAATTAACTCCATTCTCTTGCTTAATTACTTGCGATTTTAACAATGGGCACCAAGTTGTGATGAGAGAAAATTAAAGATTTGGAACTGTAAACTTGAAAGACCATTACTGTGATTCTTTTAAATTCTGGCTGAGTTGTAAATGCTGTGTGTTTTGTGACAGAGAATGTAACCGAAGGCAGCAGGTGATTGGAGTCCTTAATGATTTCTATGTGGCTGCATTCCTGCATCTTTATCAGATATGGAAAACACAGCACAAAACCATCTCTGATTCAGGATTTGTTCTTAAAGGTGAAAAATTGAGTGCAAGATATACTTCTCTGAAATCCTTTTGACTTGTATTTGTTACTGCATGTTAGTGGGTTGAGGGAATCTTCAGACTTGTTCATAAGGTTGCATGTTAAATGCTTAAAGTAAGGAAAAGAACACTTGAAAAGCCGCAGCTAAATGCTTGGTAAATTCAGAATGGGTCTCACAGCTGATAGTTTTCATGACATGAAAAGCTCAAAATGTAAAACATTGAACTGCTTGCAACAGATTAGTGAAAGCCTGGGAAGGGACATGAGGCTTCATACAAATCGGAAAATCATTGTTGCTTAGTTTCCTTAGATAGGTGGCACACAGTCAAAATACAATGAGATTTTTTTTTGTTCATCGGATTGGGGTGCTGCTGACTGGGCCAGCATTTATTTCCATCCTTGTTTGCTGCTTGAACTGGCTAGATTGTGAGGAACATCTCAGATAGCAGTGCAGAGTCAGCGACACTATTGTGGATCTGGACTCAGACTTGGGAAGCATGATGGATTTCCTTCATGTAAAGACATGCATGATCCAGATAGATTTTACAACAATCAACAAATGACTTGGCGAGTTTTTAAATCCAGATCTTAATTGATTCAAATTTCACCATCTGCTGGATTCTGAGTCCAGTGTCAGTTTTTTTTTGCCAAAAAATATACTTTATTCCTTTAAAAAAAATCTTCCAACTACATTCACTAGGCAGTTCCGTACAGTCATTGCATATCCAGAGAAACCAACATTGGAGATAAAAAGTGTGGAGCAAGTTGAACACAGCAGGCCAATCAGCATCTTAGGAGCACAAAAGCTGATGTTTTGGGCCTAGACCCTTCATCCCGAAACGTCAGCTTTTGTGCTCCTAAGATGCTGCTTGGTTGCTGTGTTCATCCAGCTCTACATTTTGTTCTCTCGGTTTCTCCAGCATCTGCAGTTCTCTTTATCTCTGAAACCAACATTGGAATTTGACATTCCCTGCACTTACAAAAGCCAAAGACATTTCTTATGCAGGACACTGTTTACATACGTACAACGAGAGGGTCTGATAACTGGCAGACCCTTGTTATGAGAGATAATGGGAACTGCAGATGCTGGAGAATTCCAAGATAATAAAATGTGAGGCTGGATGAACACAAGCAGCATCTCAGGAGCACAAAAGCTGACGTTTCGGGCCTAGACCCGAAACGTCAGCTTTTGTGCTCCTGAGATGCTGCTTGGCCTGCTGTGTTCATCCAGCCTCACATTTTATTATCTTGGAAGACCCTTGTTATGCTTTGGCAAAAAGACCTGAGATAGTGGTGTCTCCCCACTGTGCCTTGGCAGCAGCTGCCCAACCTTTAGGGCTTCCCTCAGCATGTACTCCTGGACGTTGGAATGTGCCAGTCTGCAACACTGGTTTGAGTTCAGCTGTTCACACTGGAAGACCAACAAGTTTCAGGCAGACCAAAGAGCGTCTTTCGCTGAGTTGATGGTCCTCCAGGTGCGGCCAATGTTTGTCTCGATGTGTCCCCCATGGACCAGCCCATAGAGCAAAGGCTCCTGCGTTACAGAGCTGCTTGGGACAAACCTTGAGCAAAACCTCTCTCTCCAGACCTTATTTGCAAAGTTGCATTCTAGAGGTAATGAGTGACAGCCTCTTCACCAGAGCAGCTGCTTTGAGGGCAACGTGCCGTGGCGCACAGAGACCGAGTCTGCATGAAGGATCTGATGGGATGTGCCCTTCTCGCAACTCGCCAAACTACATCTTGGTGCTCGTTGGACAGTTCTGGCGATGAGGTGTTCTGCCGAATGACTTCATTGGTCTGTTCAGGGAACCATGTTACAGGATCCACCCTCTCCTTTTTGCCACAGGGTCTCAAGGACGCTATGTGCTGACCACTTCCTGACGGACTTGTGGTCAAAGATGCCACTACACCATTGCCTCCTTCCAAATGGAGCCGAAAAGAGTAGAAATCACTAATTTAATATGTCTGAAATTCCATTTCACCTTGTGCTTTAAATTACTGCTTAAAAATTTTTCCTGTTTCCTTGCAGGAGTTGAAATGTTTGCCAAAAAAAACCCAAAACAACTCCTGAAAAGGCTGGAAACTTATTTGATGGGACGTCAGAATGGAACTGTCTTGCCAGCTGACAAGATGTCCTCAACTTCAGACCACAGTCTGATTGGGATGAGATCAAAATCAACATCTGTCATAAACACCAAAGAGATTAATTTTATGGGTGTGTGTGAGCTGGAGCCAGAACCTGAGGGCGAGGTGCAGCTAATCTGAATCTGTTGTGAGTGATGAAAAGTGAGAAAGATAATGTCGCCTTGTAGCAGGGATGTGACACTTGATTGTTTCACCATTATGGCATGCAGTACATAAATACTAGACGTTATATGTTGCCATAAACCCCACACAACAAAAATAGAACAACTGCTTTCCTGCCTAACAGAGGCTTGCAAATGTGTAAATGTTGTAGGTGTGTCATCCTAGCTCAAAAGATATTCAGTACAATTCTAACTTGAGTGCTGTTGCCAAATAATGCTAGTACACGGATGCTTTTCTGCTTCCTTTTGAAAACAATAGTGCCAGACTCTGAGCAGGAATGCAGCCCCGACTCAGGAGAGAAGAATGTCTTTGTTTCCGTCAATAGAGGTGCAGACTGTGCTAAACATTGTTTGTGCTGTACATTTTAAGTAATGCAAATTAGCTTCATTTCTGGGTTTGTGATATGAGTATCAATAGAGAGAGTTTTAAGACTTTCTTTCCACTCTGACATAATTAAGGAGAGGCAGTTAAATGGCTTGGGCTGAATGAAGAAATTTTACTTTTGGGATGGTTCCCTCCTCACCTGATTCTAACTGAACCATGCAAATTGGTTGTATGTTATATGAGAGCAGAAAATTATCAACAGGCATGTGATTGTCGTTAGCACTACTTGATTTGACAGTACCTATTCCATTCTCTGTCAACCATTCCACAGAACCTGTTCTGAGCATAAGCTGTAGGCCACTTGAGTGAGCACAAAAACGTGTTCAAACTTATTAAAATACTCGAGTTTATTGTAAAGAAAATATCCAACCATTAGTTGCTGATGACAGACTTATTACATTTAAATAAACATCTTTTGCGTAGCCTAATCATTGAGCATTTTGCATCATGTTCCTTTTTAAAAGATGCTCCAAAGTATCCATCTGATCAAAGGCACTTTCATCGTGCTTTGTGTTCATTTTTAACTATTGGTCTTATCAGTATGTAGTTTCCCCTCCTTCAGCAATCATTACTGATTGCAAAATAAATTACATTAGCGCTCCTCACCTTCAATCAAATAAGTGTTGAGCCCGCCATTCTGTCTCATTATTCATCAGTTCTTTGTGCGTTAAAAATTGAAGCTGTCAAAAACTTTTCTGTTGGGTTCATTTTTATTCTTTGTGTTAAATTTTAATTCTAAATTGGACTGTTTCACTGTCAAGGTCTCCAAACAAGCCATGAAGTGAGTTCATTTTCACTCATCTGATTCTGGAAGAAATGAAATTTTAGTGATCCCTGGCCTTTCCCTTTTCTGTATATGACCAGCCTCAGTGATTACTTAATGGGATTAACGATTAGTTTGTATCCACATTGTCAGTCACTTGTGTGCACCATTTTGTTCAATCTGTGGGTAGTTTGGAGCTGTTAAGGATCTGCCATTTTTTTTTCATTTTAAGAAGAAAAGAATTTTGAACTCACTTTACAAGAGGAGGCCATTCTGGAGGCCCTCAACAAGAGTAACTCACCTCCTGCACTTTTTTTGGCTCACTCATGTGACATGGTGTCACTGGCTGGCCAGCATTTATTGCTTATTCCTAGTTGCTCTTGAGTAGTTGGTTGTGAATCGTGTTGTCCACTTGATGTAGGCTGACACACAGTGCCCTTCTGGAAAGAATTCCAGAATTTTGACCCAGCAAGAATGAAGGAATGTCAAAATATTTCCAAGTCAGGATGGTGAGTGACTTGGAGGGGAACTTGCAGGAAGTGGAGTCCCTGTGTATCTGTGGTCATAAGTTTGAAAGATCCTGAATCTTCAGTGAATATCTGCAGTGCCTCTTGTAGATTGTATACACTGCCACTACTGAGTGAATTTTTGTGGATTTGGTGCCAGTTAAGAAGGCTGTTTTGTCCTGGATGGTGTCAAGCTTTTTGATTGTTGTTTGAACTGCACCCATCCAGGCAGGTGGTGAGTATCCCATTACTCTCCTGACTTGTGTCTGGTAGGTGGTGGACGGCTTTGGGGAGTCAGGAGGTGAGTTATCTGTCTGTCTTTTCCCTGAAGCCCTGGAGATGTTTTCTCTTCATGTACTTAGCCAATTCTATTCCAAAGAATCATTGCCACAACCTTCCGACTGTTTAACATCTTTCCTGAAGTGTGTTGCCCAAAATTGTGTACAGTATTCCAGCTGAGACCAAACCAGTTTTGATCTTTTTGGCATTGCATAATTTTATTGCTTTTATTCTCTATTCCACTACATATAAAGCTCAGGATTCTACATAGTTTATTAATCAGCTTATCTTGAAACATCCAGACTCTTGTGCAGTACATTTACAACCACTGGCCCGCTTCCTTTCTCCCCAACCCTCAGCTTTACAACAACCAGAAAACTGCCCTGAAGAACTCTTTTTCAAGTCAAGTATTTTAACAGGTGATATTGACAGTCAGCAATCTCTGGCTGTGTTAATCTCCAGCAAGATGCCTTTGCAAATACAGATGTTCACAAGATATGTTTTTTTTTGCCAAACCGCTCTTCAGTTCTGAATTTACTTGAGTGGAATGTGTCCGTACAAGGTGAGTGAGCATTCAATGCAAGCTGAAAAATATCTATGTGGAAGGTTGGCAGACTTAACCATGTGATCAAAAATAACATTCACTTGAAGAATTTATCAAGTGTATAGTTGCTGGGTAACTTCAGGGACATTGAGCTGCACTGTGTCTGGGGAAAAAATATGGAGCATTACAATATTGGGTTCAAGGGCTGCTGTGCACGCAATTGTCACCAGCAGAGTGAAGCAAGGAATTCATAGCAGCTCCAAAGAGTCAAATGTGGTGAAAAATTGTTCATAGAAGGTTGAGAGATTTGGTTGTACATGCAATCTTTACTTATTGTATCTGTTGATGGACAGGTCCAGATCTGAGGTAAGATGAAGACACTTCACAATGTTTTGGAATTGAGGGCTTGGTCAATTTAGTGATTGAAACAGATTTTGTATATGAACAAAATTGCATGTGGATCCAAAGGCCCTTTCTGAATCTGAATGTGATAATTGTGCAGAAACAAAGTGGGTCCTGGGAATCTATGAAAATCTCTTCAATCCTTTTCGTTAATCTCTGGGCTATTGAAGTGATTATAGGTAATGTGATATTGTTTCAAAACTCTCACTTTTTGTTGACAAGTCTCAATTATCATATAGTTTTCCTTTGCACAAAGTCACGGGTTAATTCATGTTTTATCATAATCAGGAGTTCACTAACCAGCACTGTGATTGGTTGTATTGGAGATGTAATGTTAACACTGTACTTAGATGTTATGGTAATATAGCACTAAACATTTTTATTTTTGCATCCATTAAATTTTATGTTTTTAAAATAAAAAAAAATTCTTCAGCTATTAACTGTTTCAGTAACTTCATTGCATTAACCAAATGGAAGAGGCTGCAAGTTTGGCATTTTTGAAATACTGTCATCTGGTTATTGTTTCAGCTGTTTAAATAAGTACGTTAAGCTCATGAAAAAGGCTTGGTTTGGTAAATGCAACACAACAAAAACAGTACCAGAACTTGAATTGTACAATTTATATTTGAATTTTTCAACAGTAGTTCTGGTATCACTAAGTACTTGCTACTTCGGTTGCTGAACTAACAGTTTGAGGAGACATCGAAGTTAGGAGCAAGCATGGGCCATTCAACCCCTTGAACCTGCACTACCATTCATTATGATTGAGAACAGAATATGAAAGATAATTTATGGTTGCTAAGAAAGCAGCAGAGAGCTTGAAGCAGAGAGTCCTTTTTGTATAACAGAATCCTAGAATCCTGATTGTGTGGGAGCAGGCCATTTGGCCCATCGAGTCCACACCGACCCTCCAAACAGCATCCTACCTACACCCAACTCCTTACCCTATCCCTGTAACCTTGTATTTCTCATAGATAATCCACCTAGCTTGCACATTTCTGAACACTATAGGCAGTTTAACATGGCCAGTTCACCAACTTGCATGTCTTTGGACTTGGGGAGGAAACCAGAGCACCTGGAGGAAATCCACACATACAGGGGAGAATGTGCAAACTCAACACAGCCAATGGTCCAAGGCTGGGATCAAACCCAGGTCCCTGGTTCTCTGAGGCAACAGTGCTAACCCACTGTACCGTGAATGTGAAAATCTCATGGGATTGACAGTATTTTGGAAGTACATTTCAGCAGTTATCTTCAGAAGGACAATTTAACCTTGCTTTGGTTTTGGGAGGGGCTGATGCAGAGAAGAAAAATGCTTGACACCCTCAACGGTTGAGTTTTAACATCATATGTGAAGACTGCTTTCATGTTCTTGCTCTGTAACCATTTACGGGCAATGACGTTTGTTTCAACATCTTTGCCTCAAAATTTCACTTTGGGCAATAATCATTCTAGACCTCTACTCTATTTCAGATTTCAACCTTCTGTTCTTTCCCTGTTCTTGGTTCCCATGCTTTTCAGCAATTTACACTGGCGTGGTCCTGATTTAACAGATCCTGGATGTTTCTTCTTTCCTCAGTTCTGATGAAAGGACACGAATCCGAAATCTTAACTGTTTTCCTCTCTCCACAATAGCTTTCTGACCTACGTGGTGTTTTGTTTTCATTTCAGATTTTCATCACTGCACTTTTTGACCTTTTGCTTCCTAGATTCTTTATTGTGACCTGGACAATTTGATGCTGATAACAGCATTCACTTGCCAATAACACAAATCTGAAAGGTGACAGCATAGCAGCAAGTACCCTTCAGTGCATCTCGAGCAGTTTTTTGACCAATGTGTTATCTATCTTCTGATGCTGAGTTTAACCAAATTTGGTTGTTTGCAATCTTTCCAAATCTTTTCTCATGTTTCCATAACAATTCTCCATGTCTCAGTTTGGTTATGAATTGGTTATCTTGTTGAGGTTGGCTGGCTCGCTGAGCTGATTTCTTGTTTTGCACATGTTTCGTTACCATGCTGGGTAACATCCTCAGTGCAGTCTCCGATGAAGCATCGGTGTGTTTTCCCGCCTGGTTTCTAAACTCTGGGGTCTATTGAGATGGATTGCCTCACTTCAGGCTTTCCTTTGTAGTGGAATTATATGGGGTCAAGTTCAATATATTTACTAAGAGCATGTTTCGTGGAGTGCCAGACTTCATGGAATTCTCATGCCTGTCTCTGCCCAGCTTGTCCCAGGATTTTGGTGTTATCCCAGTCGAAATGGTGGTTCACCTTGTCCATGAGGATTGAGAGGAGTGAGTACTGGTCGTGTCTCGATACAATAACGACAAGAACTACAAGATGGGCAGGAGAAATTTACCAAAGATCATTAGACAGCATCTTTGTAACCGAGGACTACTTTGCCCTGGAAGGTCAAGGGTAGCAGATACATGGGAAGACCACTTTCACTAGGTGTCTTTCTCCTTTTTCTGCAATCCTTGATCTTCTGGAATAAAAGTTTTTTTTCCCCCAAGTCTCTCTCACTGTATTGAGGAGGCTCACTTATATATCCCCATCTTCAATGATGAAAAAGCCCAACACATTGAAGAACCAGCTGAAGATGGAATAATGACCTTTCCTCCATCATAAGGTCAGAAGGGGGTTTGTTGGCTGATAGTGGCACAATGTTCAGCATTATTTGTGACTCCTCAGATACTGAAGGAGTACATGTTCAAATGCAACAAGATCTGGACAACATCCAGACTTGGCCTGAAAAGTGGCAAGTAACATACATACCATACACACCAGGCATAAGAGACAATTGATTTTACCTTTTGACATTCAATGGTGTGACCATCACTGAATCCACCACTATCAACATCCAAGTGGTTACCATTGACCTGAAACAAAACTGGGCCCGCCACATAAACACAGTCTGCACAAGAGCAGATTGCAGGCAAGGAATACTGCAGTGAGTACCTGACCTCCTATCTCCCCAAAGCCTGTTCACCCTCTACAAGACCTAAGTCAGAAGTGTAAATGAATATTCCCTACTTGTCTAAATAGATGCAGCTCCAACACTATTTAAGCTTGACACCATCCCAGTCAAAGTAGCCAACGTGATTGGCATCACATCCACAAATGTCCACTCCCTCCACCATCGTTGCTAAGCAGCAGGTGTTTATGAACTACAAGATGCACAGCAAAAACTTACCAAAGATCATTAGACCGCATCTTTCAAACCCATGACTACTTCGAGCTGGAAGGACAAGGGCAGCAGATACACAGGAAGACCACTACCTGGACAGTGCCATCCAAGCCACTCAACGTGAAGATTTGGAAATATATCATTCCTTTACTGTTGCTGGATCAAAATCCTGGAAATCCTTTCCTAGGTGCATTGTTGGTCAACCTACAGTGCATAGATCGCAGTGGTTCAAAAAGGAAGCTCACCACTTCCTGCTCAAGGGCAACTAGGGAAGGGCACAAAATGCTGGCCAGCCAATGACACCCATGATGAGAAAAAGAAGTTGGTACTTTGTCAAAAACCTGGAACTGCCTTCCACCACCATGCAGTGAAGCTAGCTGTACCAGCACCATCTCACCCATCTTCATCATTTGGTGCTATGATAGCTTTATGGTCGTTCTGTGTTTATTTCTGCAGATGAGTCAGTTGGGTGTAGGTCCCAAGCAACCCCAGATCATGGGCTAGTTCCGGCTCTGAGGTCGCAGAGTCTTTAGTGTTGACAGAGGAGGAGCGTTGGAGGAAAAGTTGGATCTTGGATGCTGCCATTGAGGGAGTGGCTGGACCGGCAAGGTAGGCCTTTAATCAAGACCCTCATGCTTGTTATACAGACCCCGGGCACTGTCAATCAGCAAATGGAGGTTTAGCAGTGTAACAAGAAGATAGGAAGATGAACTCTACTGCAGTTAAATCTTGATTCATAGAAGTTCATAGAATCCGACCGTGTGGACACAGGCCTTTGGCCCCAACAAGTCCACACCAACCCTCAGGGAATCCCACCCAGATCCATTCCTGAAACCCACCTCATCCACACATCCCCGAACACTATGGGCAATTTAGCAATGGCCAATCCACCGATCCTGTACATCTTTGGACCGTGGGAGGAAACCCACGCAGATACGGGGAGAATGTGCAAGTGAACGATGTCAGACACAGCTGGCAGATACCGAGACTGCACAGTTCCTTTCAGAGGTGTAGCCCTGAGTTTAAAGTGTGTGACAGCAGTCCCTCAGGTGGCCGGTTGAGGGGGGTGTTTGGTGCGGAATCGGGGTGTAAGACGGCAGACCCCGCGCTTGGCACAGCGGGAGTCGGTGCGCGCGAAGCCAAGAGACCGTTGGCGGTTTCAGTTCAAACGGGCAGAAGGCGAAGGTTCCGAATACGTTCGTGCCACCAACCGTCTGACCCTCCGACTTGGACCGGCCTGACTTCGATCCGAGGCCGCTTGCCGTTCTGGTCACGGTAGCGTCGTCGACTCGGCATCCTTCCATCCACTGGCTGCTCGTCCCCTCCCGGGGCTGAGGTGGTGGGGAGTTTGCCGGCCGGTTGGGGTCAGTGGTCCAGGTGTAGGAAGGTGGAAGAGGTACACGGAGAGAAACTGGGGAGGTTTGTGGGTGTCCGGTGGCTCGGTGCGGTAATCGGGAGTTTGGATGAATGAAGTGAGATCGGTTTTAGGGTGGGGAGGGACGGCAGATGGGCGGATTGGAAAGTCGGGTATTTCGTTAGGGAAAGGAAAGTCGGTGTTTGGAAATTATCAGGGGGGGAATGGTGTTAGTGGGTCCTTTTCCATGGCGAGTTTGGAAAGGGTGATGGTGTGTAGGCAGGGAAGGGCACTTTAGGATGATATGGGGAGGATCGGGGTTGATGCAGGCAAAAGGTGAGTGTTACATTTAGAATGAAAAAATGCAGTCAACTTGCCTTATTGTCGTAATATGCTTCTTAAATGTGGAAAAATGGCTTACAGTTGTAATTAGAGATGTCATTTTTTTTCTAAACCAAGGTTTTGGTTGAAAATTGATCTTTGAAATGTTTTTACGGTCCACAAGAAGGTATTAAACTGAGGAAAGGAGACACGCCACAATCTCTCTCGCATCCTTGCGATCCTTTGGACCTCGCTTGATATTCATGGCTGGCCATCCTGTTGACTTGAAGGTTTCCGTTGAAAGTTCATTCCTGGGGTGGCCGGTAGCCCAGCTTACTGCCCAAAGCATTGTTCACCTAGTCAATTTAATGGTTTTTCAGGTTGCTGTTTCCCCACCAAAATTTGTGAACCCTGCTTTTCACAAACTGACTTGTTGTTGTCGAAAGCATGAATTGACCAAAGTGACTTGGGACTGTACAAAATCCTTAGCTTGCCACAGTGGCCACGTTTTGTGACCCCGAACTTCCAGTTGTATCACATTTTAACATGTAACCATGTTACATTGTCAACATTTCTGTGTCAGGCTTGTTGGATTGTGTCAGTGAGACTCAGTGCGGAAAAACATCTCGTTTTATGCTTGGGGGACTCGACAGCTGTCACGACTCAATATCGAGTGCAATTATTTTAGGACCTGAACACTATCTTCCACGTCCTTTACCCATGTCCTGTATCTGGCCCTGTCATGACATGGCTGTTTTTAGTGTAGCCACCCCATTTTCACATAGTTAAGTTACCCATTTGCAATCCTCTTGCTCCCTTGCTTACCATCATCAGTCCCATTGTCTACCTAATATTGTTTCTGACCCTCTGGGTTCCATCTCCACCTATCACTTTTTTTGCTTTTATTCCCTGCCCCCAACCCTAATTCTTCAGTGTACATAACAGCTTTTTCTAACTTCCATCAGTTCAGAAGAAGGTTCACCGGATCTGAAATGTTAACCGTTATTTTTTTCTCCACAGATGTTGCCAGATTGCTGAGTTTGTCCAGCAATTTGTGTTTTTGTTTCAGACTTCAGCAATAGTAGTTCTTTATTTTATCTGCCTATGTCTGGATTATGATGTCAAGTATAATTGACATATAGACAGTTCCCCAAAGTATGCAGTCTGACCAGAAAAAAAAGCTGTGCTAAACATTGACAGTCAGTTGCATAAATGGGCTCCAAATCTAAGAACTACAATTTACTAATGTGCTTATGCATTTCAATTATTGGTTGCAAGCTATCACATATCTGGAAAAACAAGCTTCTACAGCATGAAAGCACAAACACGTAAAGCTTAATCTACCTGTTAGAATGAATTTGGTAGTTTCTGCAATGTTTTGGTGCCTTGAAGGACCCATCCATTAAATCAAATTAAATTCAACCTAGTCAGTCGTTGCTTTATCAACTTGCCAGTCATGAGTGAAATAATGGATGCATTAATTAATACTGGAAGCAAGTGATACTTGGCAGCAGCCATCTACTTAATGATACCAGGTTGAGGTCACTGATAAATCATTGTAGCATTGAACCAAATGTGGACTTAGGAACTGAATGCCTGTCAAGGATGAGACAAGTCCCTCCAGAAATCCCAGCTTCATTCATCTGTGAAAAACAAAAAGGATCATGGACAAAACCGATGCAGTTAGAATCAGAGGGGAATCACTCCAGTGGCTGGAGCCATCCTTACACCAAGTGAAATCATCAGTGTCAGAAACTCATCATTACAGGTTAGGGTAAAGATTTCCTCAGGGAGCAAGCAAAATGAAGCATGACATCGCCACTTTTGTATTTGGATCTCTTTGCAACAGACAATGACTATTTGCTAATTACTCGCTGTACATTGACATTAATGCTTCATTATTCATGCATGAGGTGGGTGTTGGTTTGAGCACTAATGTCTCACCGTTTACATGAAATGCGTCATTTTTACTTCTGCCAAAACAGACAATTTGACATTCTCATATTATACTCCATTTGCTAGATACTTCTGCACTCATACTGATTGACATTCCTTTGTATCCTCCTGATGCTGTCTTCAGAAGTTAATTTTCCACTAGTCTTTGTCATCAATAAATTTAGCTTTCATGTTTTTGCCCCTTCATCTAAAATCATGCCACATGTCTGCAATGTTTGCAGCTGAGAAAATGAGAAGCAGTAATGTGGGAATGCTATTAATTCTGACCCTCAGTGTCTAAGCTTAGAACTGTTCAGTCATCTTCATTGCTGGGTTAATATCCTGGAACTTTCTTACCAACTAAAATCACAGTCACTGCCACTTCAAAACAAAAACAAATTAAATGGAGAGCTCACTGTCATCTCAGGCAACAGTGGATGGACTATAAATGCAGAGTCTATCACCTGTTGTGAGATTACTTCAGAAATGATATGCAGCCATCGAGCGTGTCGTTGCCTTTGCAAAATTTGCTGAATTTTACTCTTGGAAAAATGTGAGAGTTTTCTGAGGATGGCAAATCTTTGGAGCATAAAACAATGGGGGGTCAGATCTAATTGCAGCCTCCTACAGCAGGTGTGCCATCAGAAGCTGTCACTGACCCTTGTCACACTACTGTCATCCCAGAATGTGTCGCAAAAGTTGTGCTGGACTTGTAAAGGATCCGAACATCCACCTTCCCAAGAGCGTTGTAACTGCTGAACAGCAAAATGTAACTGAAATTTCACTCTCAGTTGATGCTATTCAATCTTTATCTGAGTTGTTTGCACAGGTCATGGTTGCTCTGTGACATTTTCCCATTTTAATTTGTTTTTACAATGAATGTGGCCACTAATTCAAGGACCAATTAGAGCCGAGCCTGATGAAGTCCAGTTCTGAAGAAGGGACTCTTGACCTTAACACTGACTTGTCTCCATGAATGCTGCCAGATCTGTTGGGTTTTTTCCAGCAATTCTGTTGTTATAGCTTGATTTCCAGCGTACACAGTTCTTTGATTTTTGTTTCTGAAAATGTACTTTGCCTTTGTCCAGACTGGTACTGAGCCCTCCTTGTGCACTGTTCTGTTCAGTTTTATGTAGTTCTGTTATCCCTTGTGGTCACATGCTGGTGTGGAATAAGATGATCAGTATCAATAACCCAACTTCTATATATGAAGAGAAAGTAAGAACTGCATATGCTGGAGTTAGAGATAAGTGTGGAGCTGGAGAAGCACAGCAGGCCAGGCAGCATCAGAGGAACAGGCAAGTTGAAGGGTCCTGACCCGAAATGTCAGCTTTCCTGCTCCCCTGATGCTGCCTGGCCTGCTGTGCACCTCCAGCTCCACACTGTGTTATTTCTACATCTGAAGAAACTGGCAGGTTCCTGCAGCCAACTGTTTAGCAAAGTTGCAGCCATATGCAAGAATTTGATGGATAGCAAATTAGTTATATGCAGAGATAATCTGTTACTCTGTTCATAACTTTACACATGGTTCTTTTTGTTCCTGATCCATTCATCTTAGCTCAGTTTTTCTTTCAGTTGATATCATGGCTTCAGTGCGCAACAGCGATGATGGATTTGTTCAGGTCTCAGCTTCTCGGGAATCAAGCGAATTTGTCAATCAAGTAATTTATAGTTTTTCATTACTTTTATTGTATTACAATTGTGAAAACAAAAGCACTGTTTTCATCCATCGTGACTCATTAATGCCTCAGACTGTTCCCGCTGTGAAGTGCAATCATGTGAATTCCCTCCCTAAGTGCATTGTGGGTCAACATACAGCGTGTGGACTGCAGCAGTTTACAAAGGCAGCTTGCTATCACCTTTTCAAGGTGGCAGCTTAGCACAAGCAATGAATGCTGGCCAGCCAGCAATGCCCATGTCCCAGGATTGCTTTCAGTAAACGTTTTGAAAACTGCTGATCTGTAAACCAGCATGACAAGTGTTTAGCAAGCAGCAAAAATGCTCTAGTAAGAATTAGTTCAGCTGTAATTTGTATTTTTTATTGAAGTACAAATTTTGAATTGGACCTTGGAAGAAGCCTGAAGCTTTTTTAACTAGTTTGTGAACGACTGACCATGCACCTCAATGCATATCAAGATCAGAGGCTCTAACTTACTATCTCATTGGCTAACTGACAGTATTCCTGAATGTTCGAATGCCTTTTGTATTAGCCTCAATCGTTGTGTGTGAGTCCGTGCACTTTATTGTGAAGGAAGAATGACACACCTCAGCTGACAAGTGACACAGTTCGAGACGAATAGACAAAGCAATTCTATTTAATTGTTGCAAATTAGTAAATACAAATTATTTCTAAAATGATTCTTCATATTGAGTTTCTTCTTGGTTTTTGCTGCGATTATTGTGGCGAAATCCTGGATATCAAAGTAAATAAAGTATTGAACTTTAAGTTTGGGCTGTCAGGAGGTCTTCCAAAATGTGTGGTTTGTTGAGAACTGTTAATATATATTGTACTTGGATGTCCAGAAGGTACTTGATAACTTGCCATATCGAAGGTTATAGCAGAAACTTAAAACTCACGGTGTGGAGAATAACATATTGGAATGGACAGAAAGTGGACTAACTAACAGGAAACAAGAATAGGCAGAAAACTAACATTTTCCAGTTGCTAAAAAAGAGCAAACTGTGCCAAAATGATCAGTGCTGTGCCAAGACTTGAATAATTAATGGAAGGGACTTGGATGAAGGGAACCAAGATATAATGGCTAAATTTTCTGATGACTTAGACATAAAGCGGTAAATGAGGTGTGAAGTGGACTTGAAGCCTCAAAGAGACATATAAAGTTACCCACATTTGAGAGGGCCATTGGGATACTGTCTCAACTAAGAGATACAACTGGTGGGCAGTTTAAATTCAGAGTCAGCACTTCTCAGGCAAAGTCAAGAGGGTGGACTTTCATGGTGACCTCAGCAGATACTGGAATTGAACCTTTGCTGTTGGCATCCCTGCATTGTAAACCTCTGGGGCGGCACTGCAGCCTCACAGTGCCAGGGACCCGGGATCGATTCCAGCCTTGGGTAACTGTCCGTGTGGAGTTTGCATGTTCTCCCCGTGTCTGCGTGGGTTTCCTCCAGGTGCCCTGGTTTCCTCCCACAGTCCAAAGGTGTGCAGGCTAGGTGGATCAGCCATACTAAATTGTCCGTAGTGTTCAGGGGTGCGGGGGTTATAGGGGGATGGGTCTCCATGGGATGCACCAAGGGGCGGTGTGGACTTGTTGGGCCGAAGGGCCTGTTTCCACACTGTAGTGAATCTAATCTGTTAATGACTGGAGTCGACTGATCTCAAGATACAGACAAATACAGTGGGGGAAACCGTGAAGTTGTTTCTTTTGGCAGGAATAGTTTTCTTTAAAAGTTGTGTAAATGATGAGAGATTGCAGAGCCCTCATGCATGGGTTATAAAGCAGTTGTATTAGGAACTGCAAGTCATTAGGAAATCTAATAGAATTACTTTTTATTTCTCTTGGAATTGAAAATTCAAGGTTACTTCATACTTAAGGTTGAGTACAAAAAAATGAGCTAGTGCTTAAAATATTGTGTAATTGGTGGCATCACATCTGGAGTTCTGTGCACAGCATTAATTGTCTTATTTAAGGTGTGGCGAAACTGTGGCTTAAAGAGGTGTATTTTATCCTGGCTTTGTTTTTAATGAAGAGACCTTGAGACAGAGGCAGAGGGTAGTCTGTTCCAAGCCAGTAAACTGCTTTTGAGCCCTTGGGAGTTTTTGAAAGTGTTGGAACAATAGAAGCAGCATGAATAGATCGAGTCAGGCTCCCACAGAACTAGGGTTTCAGTTTAGCATTAAATATTTGTTGGCCTTTTGAAGCTGGTTGTGTAGGCAGCCGCTGTCGCTTGCTCGCTCTCTCCCTGCTGCAGCTAAAAAGCTTGGTTTTTCTTTCTGCTGCCAAAGTTGTATGTGTGACAATGATTTTACTGACTTGGCCTTTACCAAGGATGTGTTTATGGGATGTTGGTATAATGGTAGGTTGCTGTTAGTAGTTAAATAATCTATCACTCTGTTAAAGTTTTCCACTAGGTTTAAAATTATACCCAAATCATCTTTATTTTGTTTGTGTTTTAATTATAGATATGAATAAAGTCTGTTTTGCTTAAAGTCAAATAGTGTGACTGATCGAATTACGTTGGAGCACAACATTTGACAGTTGCCTTTAAATTCAGTTAAAAGTTTGAGTAACTGATCTCATTGATATATTTGCAGGGAGTTTGTTTGAGTTCATGACAAAGGGAGGACTAAAGAGTAAGAGGTAACTAGATAGAAACGTTTAAGATATTAAGGGTTCTTGACAGGCTGGGGAATTTCTTGTGGGATATTTTGGAATGGGGGATCACTTTTTAAAAATCTGAGGTAAGACAGCTGGCAAGAATTCTTATAGGGATGTTAAACTCTGTAGTGTTCATTCTTGAAAGACATAGAAAATAGAGTTTTTGAATTGCGTTAGGGCAATGTTTGAAGATTCTTGGTCAACAAAGTGATGAACAGTTCCCAAGGTAGACAGCAATGTGGAGTAATCGGTTCAGCTGTAATCTTGTTGAATGGCAGATCTTGTTCTCGGGTTGAGTCACCTATTGCTGCTGTTAATTTGTCTGTTTACATGTTTGAAAGTACAAAACATGGATGACTTAGGAGCAGTATCAAATCAACTTAGAACTGTAAAATAGGCAAATGAATGGCATTTACAAGTTACGAGCATGTCATAGAATGTCATACAGCATGGAAGCAGGCGGTTTGGCTCAACAAGCCCACACCCACCCTCAGAGCATCCCACCCAGTTCCACCGCTCTTAACCCATCTAATCTGCAAGACCCTGAACACTGTGGGCAATTTAGCATGGCCACTCGACGTAGCCTACACATTTTTGGACTATGGGGGAAAACCAGAGCACCTGGAGATATGGGGAAAATATGCAAACTCCACACAGGTAGTCGCCCGAGAGTGGAACCCAACCAGAGTCTCTCCCCACCCCCCCGTATAGACATCTGCCTGTCGGCTGGGGTCAGGGGGTGGAGGAGGATGGGGTCGGTGTAGGACCAAGGGGGTTGTAGTTAAATGCACATTGTACACAGAGCCAAGTAAAGGAACTTGTAGTGCAGTTTGAAATTTATGGGTAAGATATTATGAGTATCAGAGCCATGGGTGGAAGGGGATCAGGGCTGGGAATGGTATATCCAAAGACTGCCATCCTCTGTCAAAAAGAGATAAAGGGAGTTGGGTTGCCCAGTTAGAAATGAAATTAAATAAGCAAGAAGTAGTATAGAATTGGAAGGCTCATAATCTGAGAGTACAGTTGGGGAACCACAAAGGATCAAAGGCTCTGAAAGGACTTAGATACAGGCCTCCGAGCAATTGTCAGGATATGGGGAGCAAAATAAATTAGGAGATAGAAACACATGTAAAATAGGCGTAATTATGATAATTACGGGAAACCTCAAGGTGCAGATGGACTGGGAAAGTCAGGTTGGTAGCTGATCCCAGGAAAAGGTGTTCCTGGATTGTCTACAAGATGTGTTTTGGAGGAGCTTGTGATAGAGCCTATTAGGGAACAGCCAATTCTGAATTTGGTGACCTGTAATGAGACATCATTGATTCAGGAACTAAAGGTGAAGGAATCCCTCGGGAACAATGACCATAATATGATGGAATTGACCCTGACGTTTGAGAAGGAGAAGCAAGAATCAGATTAAATGGTGTACAAACAAACAATGAGGGATGACCTGGTCAGAGTTGACTGGAAGAGGAAACCAAACAGGGAAGACAGTGAAGCAGCAATGGCAAGAGTTTCTGGGTAGCTCGTGTGAAGAAACAAAGCTGTTAGTGTTCTTTGAGGAGGCAACAAGCAAGTATGTCAAAGGAGAGCCAGTGGATTTCCAAAAGGCCTTTGAGGCTATGGCACAGGAGACTGGTTCATAGCTAAGAGCCCATGGTATTATGGGTGAGGTGCTACCATGGACATAGGGTTGGCTGACAGGCAGAAAGTGAGGATGTAAGGGTCTTTTTCAGGACAGCAGCTGGTGACTAGTGGGGTTGGTGTTTGGGTCCAGAACCATTCACATTATACACTATCAATCTGGACAAAGGAACTGAGCGAATTGTTGAAAAGTTTGTGGATGACACAAAGGTAGGTGGAAGGACAGTTAGTTGTGAGGAACGGTGGAGGCTGTGGAAGGACTTGGAAATGTGTGCAATGCAGTGGCAGATGGAATATGGTGGGGCAAGTGTGAGATATTGCACTTCGGTAGGAAAAAGAGACTATTTTCTGAATGGTGAAAGGCTTCAGAAATCTGAAGCACAAATGGACTTTGGGGGGAGTCAAGAGAAGGTTTACAAGAATGATGCTGGGGAGAAAGGGCATGTCATCAGAGGAGTGGTTCAGGACTCTGGTTCGATAGTTGATTTCTCAGTGGTGTCACTGAGGTTGTGCCCTCGCATCCTTATCTCTTCTCGGAGTGGAAATAACTTCTCAATGTTCTCCCTGTCTAGGCCTCTCAATATTCCATAAGTTTCAACGAGGTCACCCCTCAACCTTGTATTTTCTTCGGCAGAGGGTGGTGCACGTGTGGAACTCATTGAGACAGAGGGCTATGGAGACCTAGCTATTGGGTGTATTTAAGACAGAGATAGATAGGTTTTTGATTGGTAAATGGATCATGGACTTTGGGGCGAAGACAGGAGAAGAAGATTGACAAACACATCAGCCATGATTGAATGGCAGCAAAGGCTACTAGCTGAATGGCCTAATTCTGCTCTGACACAACACGGTCTTATGTGGGCATTGCTGGCAAGGATAGATTTATTGCTCACTCTGTATTGTCTTGGAGGAGATGCTCATGAGATGCCTTCCTGAACTGCTGCAACCCATGAGAAGATAGTTACACCGATTAATGTTGGAAAGGGACTTTATCTATTTTGTTTCAGTGACCGTGAAGCAGTATGGAGTCATATTCATTGCTCCCATTTTGTTAGACAGTACATCCTCGTATTGATCATGCTGTTGGTCAGGTGCAGCTTTTCAAACCAATCTCTTATTTCTTTGCTCATCCTTTTGCGTGGCATGATCATTTCGCTTGTAGTAAGTCATTGCTGTATTCCACTGTGTCTCATACCTTAGGTTTGTTTTTTTTTAAAATGACCCCTCCCTATTTGGCCTGCATCCAAAGGTTAACACTTGAAACCTTATCTGATGTTGATGGAATCTGTCCATCTGGCATGTTATTTCTATTACCTCTATTGGAGTAAATTTTGTTCCCAGCAATTTGAGAGGAGATTCTTGACTCCTCTTCTTGTGTTACAGTTGCAGCAGTGTAAGCTCTTCTCCAGTAGATGCCACTGCAGTGCTGATTATAAGCTAACAATTGACAATTCTGCTCTAATTGTTGAACGAGTTGTCCTCCAAGATGTTATGTATTTTTGTTTTTTTAAAAAAAGGCACTTTTGACCATTATTAATGTTTCTCCAAAGGAAAGGATATATTATAACCTCAATCAGCTGCAGATGATGCTTCTATTCTTTGTCCTTTTATGTTGGCACATATTTTGTGTTGGTTGTGCTCAGAATGAGTTGAAACTGTTGTTCGTGAAGGAATAAAACTTGTTTGTTTTGCTGTTAGGTGAAACATAGTGACCTCTTATCAACTCTGGCTTTCACTTCCCCATTTGGAGGGGTCAGTCTCTTCTTGGGAAACACTCGACCGTTTGTGGGTCGTTGCTGCTATATCTGTGCACCCCAAAGCTGGGTAAGAGTCTAGACGACACAGCTTTTGAAGACAATCAACATTTTGTTGACCGTGCACTGCTAACAATGTTGGATGATCATTGGGGGAATTAATTTTGACTTTGCACCTCAAGGATTGTAAAGCGGCATTTAGGTAAAAGTAAAGTATTCTTCCCTTTGGAAGAAGTAGTGTGTTTGGTGTTAGTTGTCATCCTGTTCTCTAGATATTTTTCAATATTTGGTACCATAATCAACAGAGTACACTTTTAAATGGAACGACTGACTTTCGAGCAACAAGTTGCATATTATATTTTCCTTCTATACAATTTCTTTGACAGTTATCTTCTATGTTTCTCGCAATACAATGTACCTGAATACTCTTGTGAAATACATAATCAGCCTCTTAAATGTTTGGAACTTTCCACATTAAAATTACCTCTATTTCAGGCTTTGCTTTTCCACAATCACTTAGCCTTGCTGGGATTTCGAAATGCCATCCTTGTTACAGAGACACAGACACGGTAGGTTGTTAAAGATGAGGATGCGAATAAATTGCTGTTTTCACCTGCAGTCAGAATGGATAAAAATTAGCTGCGATTTTACTGTTTCAGACTTTGTAATAAAGGTTCCCACCACCATCACCACCCCCTACCCCCTTCCAACAGTTTGCTTGGTTGTTACCAATGTACTACTAATACAGAGCTTTTCAAAGTGTGTCTCACTGCCAGGGTCACTTCAAGAAATTAACACATACTTTTGTGCAGGGTGCACTTGTGCTTTTATCTATTTCGTCTGTTCGCTGATGTCTGGTTACGTTCTTGAAGGATTTCTTGACTCCTTACGGCCTTTGTTGAAAAATCAATAACAGAGCTGAACTGCAGATGAAACTGAAAGTGATTACCCTTAATGTAGAGGCAGCATGTGACAATGTATGTGCGCCAGACAGCTTGAAGTCATTGCAAACATGAGGTGGAAATCTCCAGTGGTTGACGGCATGTCCAGCACAAAGAAACATCGGAGGATTGTCGGAAATCAGTCAACTCAGTCCCAGAACATCACGACAGAAGTTGCTCAGGTTAGTGTCCAAAGCTCAGCAATCTTGAATTGCTTGATGAAAGATTCTCCTTCCATCATCACATCAGAACTGTGCTTTTTCATTGTTGATTGCACAGTGTTTGGTACCATCTCTAGCTCCTTGGAAACAACTGAGTTATATTCTGCAAGACCTGGGCAAGATTCAGGTTGGACTGAAAACTGGCAAGTAGCATTTGAAGCAAGAACATTTTTATAACGGAAGAGAATCTTTGCCATCTCCCTGCAACGTTCAGTGACATTGCCTGACATTTGTATGGCATGAGTGTTACTTCCTAGTTTCCAGCCTAAAACTGGACATTGTCTGGCAAGTTCCAGAGTGCAAGTCTTGAATATCAGTTCCAGACAAGGCATGCTGATTATTTTGTGTCTTTTTGGAGATAATCATTAGCTGGCACTTGCATGGTGCGAATGTTACGTGCCACCTGTTTGCCCACGTCGAATATTGACCAGAAGCTGTTGCATTTGAACAGGAACCGCTTCGGTATCTGAGGAGTTGTGATTGGTGTTGAACATAATGCTGATAACAGCAAACATCTCCTCATTTGATTTTATGGAGAGAAGGCTGTTGAAACTCCTGAAGGTATTGTGCCTGGGACATGATCCCAAGGAACTCTGCCATTGCACAGGAGGGATGCAATGTCCCTACCTCTGAGCCAGGAGGTCTGGTCCATGGTAATCAGTGGCACATTTCTTTGTCCACGCAACCTGGCGCAATGAGACATCACAGAATTTGGCCTGTTTATTTATTGTCTCTGGGATGTCACTATGTGCCATTTTATTTCTATATCTTTGTGGATTGAAATGAGGAAAGAACTGTTTTAAAACCAGCAATTACAAGGATTGCTATATGATTTGAAAGCAAGTAACTAGATGTGTGAACACTGTTTGCACAGCTGTAGGTCCCAGTAGTAGTTGCAGACAAACTGGAGCCTAAGGGTTGTGTACAAAGGGAGCAATAGTTGTTAGATTGGTTTGTGGACAAAGGACCAGTTATTGGTGACAAAACCACCCTGTGGCTCCTGCAAACCAGTGAAAGCCTCCAGAGAAGGAAGACTGACTAACAGCTTTCTGAGCAGCCCTTGGGAATCACTGGAGTGCTTTCCCGGTGTTTGCCCCTATTTGTCTGACATTGTGTCAGTGCTTGTTAGGGGGAGTTTGAAAGAGGATTCGAGTTTTAATTAGCCCAAGTGATGTGCTGATGGTTTATAATTGTTTTTCTGCAGCATGAGTCTGTTTATTTCATGTAATCAATGATTTTATTTTTTGTCTAGTACAGAAATTTGGTCCATGTTTTCTGTCAGTTTGGTTTGAAGAAAAGCGTTAAATTGGGAAATTATGCATTGTTAGAAATGGTGAACATTTGTCATGAATACAGGAACAGTGGGGCTGAATTTCTGATGTCGTACCCCGTTGAATTTCTAGAACTCGCTGTTAGCACTTAAAACCGTGGAACCCCTGCACTGTAGAAGCAAGCCATTCAACCCATCATTCTGATCCACAGAAGAACATCCTGCCCAGACACATCCCCTATCTTTTCCCAAAACTCTGTATTTTCCATAGCCCGTCCACCTAACCTGCAGGCTTTGGACTGTGAGAGGAAACCAGAGACTTGGAGGGAACCCACACAAACATGGAGAGGATGTGCAAACTCCACACACACACTTTGCTTGAGGGTGGAGTTGAACCCAGTTCCCTGGCACTGTGAGGCAGCACTGCTAACAACTGAGCCACTGTCCTGACCCTCCCCTGTGGAGGTAGTTATACTGCACAGACTGCTGTGATTCACACAGGTGTCTCATCATCTCGGGCAATTGTGTGTTAGCAGTCAATGCTGACCTGGCCTGCAATACCCGTATCCCAAGATCGAATTTTAAAAAAAGCAAAATGCTTTTGGCTATTTGAGAGGTTTGAGAGCTTGGCTTCTGGCCAACTTCAAAAAATGTCCAAGATAATAAAATGTGAGGCTGGATGAACACAGCAGGCCAAGCAGCATCTCAGGAGCACGAAAGCTGACGTTTCGGGCCTAGACCCTTCATCAGAGAGGGGGATGGGGAGAGGGTTCTGGAATAAATAGGGAGAGAGGGGGAGGCGGACCGAAGATGGAGAGAAAAGAAGATAGGTGGGGAGGTAGGGAGGGGATAGGTCAGCCCAGGGAAGACGGACAGGTCAAGGAGGTGGGATGAGGTTAGTAGGTAGATGGGGGTGCGGCTGGGGGTGGGAGGAAGGGATGGGTGAGAGGAAGAACAGGTTAGGGAGGCAGAGACAGGTTGGACTGGTTTTGGGATGCAGTGGGTGGGGGGGAAGAGCTGGGCTGGTTGTGTGGTGCAGTGGGGGGCGGGGACGAACTGGGCTGGTTTAGGGATGCGGTGGGGGAAGGGGAGATTTTGAAACTGGTGAAGTCCACATTGATACCATTAGGCTGCAGGGTTCCCAGGTGGAATATGAGTTGCTGTTCCTGCAACCTTCGAGTGGCATCATTGTGGCACTGCAAGAGGCCCATGATGGACATGTCATCTAAAGAATGGGAGGGGGAGTGGAAATGGTTTGCGACTTCAAAAAATGTCCAACTGTCAACATCTGACACAAGTCTGAACAACTGAAGAGTACAAATCTGGCAAGGAGCCACAACACTCGGAATATGACAAACATTGATGCGTTTTTGTTTTGTGGTATAGTGTCTCCTCAGTTGTGGGTGATGGTAAGAAATGACTTCTGCAGTTCTTTGTGTGTTGAAGTCTTGTGCAGTGACTAGGCTGTGATACACATTCTTGGATTCTGTATGCGAGAACAACATGTCTTCCAAAATTTTAAAGCAAAAGCAGATGTCCAGCATACTATGCTGTGCTTTCAACGTAATACTGATTCTTCAAGAAAATGACAAGAAGTACTCATGTCCAATGCATTCTAGAGGATTTTAGACACTGATGCATATTTTGTTGAATTGTGATGACTGAGCAAACAAAATTAAAGTGAATTTAAGCCCCAAAATATTAGTAAACTGATTCTGCCTGTGTAAGTAGTTAGTGATTTTTTTTGCATCTGTTCTCCTTGACGTTCCACCGATTATTTGTATGTTGTTTATCTTCACCCTGAGTCTGTGCATATTTCATACTGAGTGGCATCTAGTTAATTCCTGTGAAATACTCTTTACCCAACCACTCACATAGATATCGAGGATGGCTGGCTCGACGCCTCTGCTATTTCCTGTTTGTTGTTGGGCGCACAGTTTACCCAGATGTCCCCTTTCTGGAACACAGAGTAATCAACAATGCCAGGTGAGAAATTTACTGGTACTTACGCTGATTCTGCAGGAAAATCCTGCCACTGCCTTTTCCTTCCATGATAAAACAACTAATTCTGTTTGTACAGAGTTCAGCAAGTCACTATGGAGAACTTATGTAACATATGTGACCAGAAGTCACATTATAACATGAGGAACGTGCTGGGCATCTTCTACCAGATCCAAGCTATAATCTCACCCCTTTTGCTCAGGTACGAGATCATTTTGCAACCTCCTAAAATACTGTAAAATATGTAAAGTCCTGCATTAAAGGTATCTGGTTGTTCTTGCACATTGTGTGTTTCCCCTCTGTACCACTGGGCTCTAAGAAAATGAACTCGAGCTACTGCTGATCACTGAACAAGTCTGGATTACTCATGACACCTCAGTGGGTTGATGTACGTTTCGATTTGGATTTACTCAGTTTGCTTCAAGAAACCTTGATGAGCTGTTGATTAACAGAGGGAAAGTTCCAGTCCAGGATTAAAAGTTAAGCTAAGTGCAGAATGCAGCAGGTTAAACTCCAGTAATGCCTTTGTGGTACTTGAAGATTCTCAACCTTAGTTTGTGACAAGCTCCCTCCATTTCAGCTAAGTAGAGGATGCATGCTAATGAACAGAATATATGGATTCTATATCCAACCAAAAACAAATATCTGGATCTCTCTAATGCTTGGTTTAGAGTCATAAAGTTCTATAGGATGGAAATGGACCCTTCAGTCCATCTTGTCCTTGCGTCCAGATCTCTGAAATTTATTGCATGATACAGCATTGTGTGTTGGATGCCTAGGTGTAAGTAGTCTGTTCTATTCTTCAGATAAATAGATTTTAGTTTCACTCAGACTATATGAGTGGCACAGATCACTCCATGGATATCTGGATGAAGTCAAGGGAACGTATTTAAACACAAGGTATGTTTGACCCTTCCTAGGTTGACTAGTTGGGTGCTGCTGAAAATATTTAACTGGGTTTTTGTGAATCTACAAGTGCATCGAGGGCAAATTGAGATGCTGCGAAAAGCAAGAGAGAAGGTGAGGCACTGATCTTTTACCTATTGGAAGAAATATTGTAGCACGGATAGGTTCCATCAGTTTTAAGTTTTTTGTGAAAGTATTGGAAACTGTACCTACTAGGCTATATTGATTCAAACAGATTATCAGTGTCCCTTCTTGGGATAATGTCAGTCCTGCAGTAAGATAGAATACTGGATTTTTTTTGAGTTAAAGTGAATAGCGGCTAAGTGAGCTGGCACTCTGCATCAGCAGGTGTGCATTGTGTTGCAGCATTCTCTTTTTGCACCCTGTTGACTGGAATTCCCTGAGGAAGCAATATTTATGGATTTGTTTATCTCCAAAACCAGAAGATGCTGGAAAAGCTCAGCAGGTCTGGCAACATCTGTGGAGAGAAATCAGAGTTAATGTTTCAGTTTGAGTGATAAGGAAGGGTCACTCGTCCTGAAACGTTAACTCTGATTTCTTTCCACAGGTGCTGCCAGACCTGCTGAGCTTGACCAGCAACTTCTGGCTTTGTTTCTGATTTACAGCATCTGCAGTTCTTTTGGTTTTCATTTGGTTAGTTGTTTTAAACAACTACAGCCAACCATGTTCTTCTTAGAGTGTCAGTTATGCTGTCTTGCCACTGTTTGTTTTCACAGCACATGGTGAAAATGTAATAACCAATTTTGACTTGAACTGTACCTGCAATAAATGTGGGTAAATGTTTTTCACTTTTTCTTGACAGTATGCGGGTCCATTTGTCTTTCTGCCTCTTCATAAGTCTCGACTGGACTACCTACTGGTTACCTTTGTCCTTTTCTGCCACAGTATCAGGGCTCCATACTTTACTTGTGGGGAAGATGTCCAGCTCCCACTTCTCAGGTAATGACACAAGACCATGGCAAAGTATCTCACCCAGTTGCATGTGTTTTTGTTCCAGTTGGTTTAGATGTGTTCAGCAGCCCCAGTGTGAACAGGAGGTTTGTTTGCGTGTACGCATGTGATTGTCTTTGAGCAGATAATGATAAGATCACTTTTCTTCAGACTGGGCCCTTATTACTTTTTGAATTTCTCTGCGATGTGTGGATTGAACTTCCCAGAATTGCTTTGTCGAAATGCATCATGACTTTGTCACTTGTTTGTCACTAGCTTAAAATCAGTGCAACCTCTGAGCTTGGATTCCCACTTGTAATGTTGTTTGTGTTCATTTTTTTTCACCTGCTCAGGCCTCTGCTTCGGAAATTGGGAGGAATCTTCATTCCACGTGATAGTGGAGACCACTTGTTCCGGGTTGTTTTAAATTCGGTAAGCTAGAAAAGTTTTCTTTTGCTTTGAAGCACTTTTTGTGAAATCTGAATTTGCACCCATTCATCTCAAAGCCAATCTGAGCTCAGCTAAGATGAATTTGTTTCCTTGTTTTGAGCTACTTGGTCATTTTCGATTCCAGCAGATGTAAAAACAGTCTGGAAAGCTGGGCAGAATCCTTTTTGGGAATTGACTAGGCCTTCCAAAAGGTCATTATTATTCCACTTCCATGCTTGTGGAACGTAATCCATATTATACTACATGTAAAACATGTGGATCTCAGATTTACAGTGGCCTTGAGGAGAGAGTGTTTAACCAATATTCTGGTTCGGTATGCTGTCGGAGAATGTTAAAAAATTTTGTATTTAGCTCTCCTGATGGTTTGTAGTTTCAGTTGGGGTATGAAGCAACACAGAAAATGTCAGTCAGGACACAGTTGAAGGAGTAATTCAATTTGGACTGAAACTGTTGAAACCTGATTTAAAATAAATTTCTTTCTAATAAACAAACATGGTTCACGTAAGCATCCTCACATGACTAACAACAGAATCCCACCCTGTTGATGTGAGAACTGTGATATTGTAGTCTGGAAGTTTGACAAGCACGGACTTCCTGTCTCTGCAGCTAAACATGTGGCACGGTTGACTGTATTGATCCATTCCTCATATTTTGTAAAACCCGGCGATGGCAAATATTCTTCCATTTCCTAATTGGGAAACGTGGAATGAAACACACCCATGGACTAGTTAGCAAAAATTGCCGGGAATCCACTCTTGATGTGAGGATGATCACTTCATTTTGTTTTCGTTCTTCAGCTGAACAATCATTTACCTAAAAGTACGATTTCAAAGACTAGTAACTGGCATACTGGAGCAAATGGTTCAAGCCAGATATAAGAGAGAATTTATCTGATTGCCTCCTGTACTTACTCCAAATGACCGTTTATTGTCCAATTAGTTAGAGAGACTTGTTCTTCAACCTGACTACATTTGAAGATCTTTGAAATGTTGGAAAAATAGCCTTATGTGTCTCTTTCACTCTCTCGACACCCCCCCCCCCTTATTTTCTCCTTTCCTGGAGTAAAGTGACAGTACATTGCTCCCACGTGAGTCGTAACAGCATCCAAACACTGTTTTGATGTCTTGCAATTGTGTATCTGCCAACCAGCTGGTGCTTGTGAAATGACTCACATGCACAAGGATAATTTCAAGCACTAAGTGTCACCAAATAGTTGCCACGTGTTGTTCAACACATGCAGGATTATGTATCAGTAGGCTTTTGCCAAATTGTGTGGCTGCAGGCCTGAAGGAGTCTGATTTTCCTCACTGTTTTTGATGTTACAGTATATCGAGGAACTCTTGAATGAACAGCAGAGTCTGGCGGTTTACCTGAAAGATCCTGTTTCATATTCTGTGCGTTCAAGTCTGACAGGATTTATGTGGCTGGCTTGGGTGTTTGATGCTTTTCAGAACCGTTTAATACCAGATGCAGTTTTGATTCCTGTGGGTGTGTCTTATGATCGTATCGTAGATGAACACTACTTGGAGCAAATGGTAAGATTGCTTGTGTGCACCCTTGGAAAAGACATGAAAATTACTCCGCTTGGTGATTGAGCTTCATCAGACCTGCAAGTGATTTTTGTTTTGGCTTGTAAAAGAAGCTTAATTCTATCTGAATGTGAATTGTATATGTTTTCTTGTATTCTTTTTCTAATCCTTTAATTTGAGAAGGAATAAATTTCTCCAAAAACTTGGAATGTAAAGACTGATGATCAGTAATCTTAATTTTGCACAACCTGAAAACCCACAATCATGAGTGAAACTTGGAATTGAGTCACTTCTATTCACAAAGTATGCAGCCCCTTTGTATACTGTGGCAGAAAGGAACAACGATCGGGAAGGCAAGAGAACATTCTATTCAACACATTGTGTTTTGGGATCTTTTCTTTGATTCGAATAGGCAGAGAGTTGATATAATTCTTCTTAGACCCATAGCATTGCCCCGAAGTGTCAACCTCTATCGCGTGTGTGAGACATTGTGTTTCTACTTTGCAACCAAGAGCTATCAAATAAATCAATCAGACACTGGCCTGATATAGTTTTCAGTCTGAATGACTTGGGTCTAACACTGAGTTTGTGCTTCATTCACTGATCATAGCTCAGGCTACAGGAGGGGCACTGTCCTTGGCCTCAGCTTTTCTTGGGTTAAAGAAGACCAAAGTTGCTGGTGGTTTCATAATCCTGACCAATATCCACGAATGAAACTGACCCCAAAAAAAGGGATCCCCAATGATGACTGATGTTCCACGGCATTTTCTCTCATTTAAAAAAAAAACCGGAATTTCTGCATTATTTATGTGAAAACAGAATTAACGTTTTGAGGCTGGTGACTTTTCATCAGAACTGCCATCATCTAGAAGAAGGCAGTATTTGTTCCGAAGATGAGGATAAGAGCAGTGCTGGGGGAAAGGTGAGCGAGTAGGTGGAGGTGGAGTCCAGAGAGCCCAAGAGATAGAAAAGCAGTCAGCAGATGAGGAGATTATTGAAAGAATGAAAGGGTTGAGATCTGTGTGAATGAGTGACAAGAGAAAATGAGAGTCAGAGAATGGTCAGCTGTTCTGAAAACAACCCATGTCATGTCATAATAGGGCTAAGAGTGGGTGAGAGTGGATTGTTTGTGTTGAAAGCAGCCTGTGTCATGACAAGACCAGGGTATGGGGTAGGTTTAACAAAAAAGTGGAGAAGAGCAATCAGGCTCTGAAGTTAACGAACTCAATATTGAGACCTAGAGATAGGAAGGTTCGCTAGTGGAAAATGAGATGCTGTTCCTCAAGCTTGTGCTGAGGCCAACAGGAACACTGCAGCGTGCCTGCGACAGACATGTTGGCATGGGAGCACCATGGTATGTTGAAGTGGCAGGCAAATGGAAGCTTGAGTCATTTCACCCAGGCTGGGTTTCCTCTTCCATCTGTGGAGGAGACCACACTCTGAATATCCTGGATTGAATGAAGACTAGTCTAGTTGAACAAAATATAGTTAAGTCGTTGTTTCACCTGGAAAGTATATCTAGGGTTTTGGAAAATGGGGAGGGAGGAGGTATATGGGCAAGTGTTAGCCCTCCTGCATTTGTGTGGGATGGTGCCATTGGGATGTGAAGAGGTAATGGGAGTTGGGGAGTAGTGTATTAGAGTGCCCCGAAGGGAACAGTCCCTGTGAAATGTTGACAAAGGAGGGGAGCTGAATATGTGTCTGGTTGTGCCTCCCACTGAAGGTGATGAAAATGGTGGCTTATGACTGTTTGGGTGCAGAGGCTGGTAGGGTGGTAAGTCAAGACCAGAGGATCCCTGCCCTTGTCTCGGTACAGAAGAGAATGGGTCAGGGCTGAAGTACGGGAGATGAGTAGGACATGGCTAACGGCCCTGTCAGCCAGGCTGGTGGGGAATCCTTGATTGAAGAAGAAGGTGGACATTTCTGAGGCCCCCTGTGGAAGATAGCATCGATGTATTAGATGTAACAGAGATGGAGAAACTGGCAACATGAGTTGGAGTACTTAAAGGAAACAGGGTGTGTGGATATATAGACCTGTTAATTATGGGGGTCAGTGGATCAGTTGTGGAAATCTGAGACCAGCCTGTCTCCAGAAATGGAAACACGTGTTGAGGAAGGGAAGTGAGGAATCCGAGATGGTACAAGACCAAGGTGAGTGCAGGGTGGTAATTTGAATTGAAATTGGTCAATTATTTCAACTTCAAACAAGACAGGGATGCAATGCCAATGATGTAATTTAATATACCTGAGTAAGAGTTGTTGGTGGTGCCTGACTAGGATTATAACAAGGAATGTTCCATGTACTGCCTGTGGCCTCACTTTGATCTGAAGCAAGTGTTAAAGTTTGAAGAGAAGTTCTTGAAAGTGAGGGTGAGCTCAAACACATGAAGGAGGGTGGTGGTGAATGGGGATGATTCAGGCCTTGTTTCCAGGAAGAAGGAAAAAGCGCTAAGACCATTGTGATTGAGTTTTTGGAAGGTGGTGATGGTGATGCATATGTAAAGTGACTGTGTGTTCATGGTGAATAGGAGACAGTTAGTATTCTTGAACTGGAAGTATCGAAACTGATGTGAAGTGTGAGAAGAATTGTAGATGTAAGTGGTGAGGAACTGGACAACAGGAGAAAAAAATTCCAGTTGAATTCAAAAAGAACAAGTTCACTGGGGCAGGAACAGGCAAAAACAATGGGTCTGTCTGGGCAGCCCTGTTTGTGGACTTTAGGGAAAAAATAGAAGTGGCTGTACTGGACTGGGACTTAGAATCTGTTAGGAGGAGATACCCAAATAAGCTGAGGTGGGTGACATTGGTATATGCGACAGCCTGATGCCTCATAATCTGGTCACGGTCCAGGGGAGATTTGGAGGAAGTCTCCAAGATCTGGTGCTCAGCTTTGATGACGTAGAGGACAGCGTGCTAGACAATAGGAGCACCACCCTTTTTGTCAGGCTTGATGGCAAAGACTGGAGTGGATCTGTGTGCACAGAGTGGAATTAGTTCAAAGAGCAATTGTTTAGAATGGTGAGGGTGTCGGAGAAATTCAGTCAATCTGTGTTACATATGAAGATGTTGAATGAAGTTAAAAGGCCAGTAGAAGGATTCCAGGTGAAGGGAGAGTGTTGGAGGTGAGTGAAGGTTCCTGTGGGACAGCTAGAAGACTTGTGTCCGAAAGAAATGAGCATGTAGGTAGTGGAGTTCTGCCTCATGTCGAGCCCAAAATTCATGTATAGAATGTTCAGCATCCGAGACTGGAAGGTCAAAAGGGATAGTAGATGGATTTGTTTCATTTGAGTATCCTGAAAAAAGTTTGAGGAAAATTGCATTTAGTGTCATTGTTGCACAAGAATATAAACAGTTTCAGTGAAAAACAGGAGTAGATCACTCAGCCCCTCCTCTTTCTGCTATTCCATGGTATCTTAGCTGATCTGATTTTGATCTCAACTCCACATTCTGCCTACCTGTGTTAAACATTGCCCATTGCTGGACCTGAGATTCCTTAATCTTTTTTGGCAGCTTTGACTTTTTGTCTGCCTGACGCTGTGGGGCTGATTGGCGTGGAATGTTCAATTAATTGGTGTGGCTGCACCTGGGTAATTCCTACTTTTATGCAAGGATTGGACATGGCAAAGTGAGGTTACTTTCCCCTGCCCCAATCGCCTGTGTTATGATCCTTATAAAGACAAAAACTTGGAATAGAAATATTTGAACTCCCAATAACTGACTTAAAGGAATCGCAATCTTTCAAGATTTAAGACTTCTGGTGGCACCAACTGAACAGAAAGTGTTACGACATCAAGAAAGATAGCCAAAATAAATCAGCCTTTCTCACCCTGTTTCTAAAACATGAAAATTAAAACCTTCAAAGACTCTCACAATTGACCCAACGTTTCCTCACCAGACTTTTGAGTAACTAATCCTCGACACTGAATAATCAACTCGAGTTTGCAATTTATTAACCAGACAGTAACTTCAGCAGAGAAAAATTAAACAAAAAAGTAATTGTATTGATGTCTCTAATTCAAACTCACTAATGTTTGTTTTCAGCCACATTGACACAAAAGACAGACAAGTAAGCACATTGGAGTGATAAATGAAAGAAAATAACAAAACTGGCCAGATTACTGAGGTGGTTTTCATGATGGGTTGTTCCACAGGGTTAGATAATTGTTTCTTGATTGATTTTCCAAAGATGTAGATCAGGGCCATCTTTTCAGCTCACTCAGAAGAAGTCTGTAATATGTCAAACTCAGTTTCTATTCTTTGAACATTTAGTAGCTGATTACGCGAAGCTAGCCAGGGAGCTTGTAAATCTTCATGCTA